>NC_044253.1:37896040-38206833 GCF_003957555.1 Calypte anna
ATCCATGCTGTTCTTAGCACTCACTAAATCCACATATTCCATGGCAGTGCTGGGCACCTGATGGCCTGGCAGTCAAGGCTTTATTCTCAGACATGCAATAGCTTGCACACAATGTGATTACAGAGATACAAGTAGGACTGATCATTAGCCAAAGAAGGAAAATACTTTATTTTGTGCTTCCACCTCTTCTCAAAAACCACAAGGTGCTATATAATTGAATTGTAATTATCGAAGAGTTTAGTTTGCTTTTTCAGAAGTTAATTGAATTAGAAGTTAGGTGTCTTTCATTTTTCTTTACAGTTCCAGTTCAAAAACTACATTGCTGCTTTGTATTCCTGCAGGAACCTGTGAAGACCGTAACAGAAAGGACAAAACAAGAGCTAAGAGAAATTAACTCTTAAACTAATTGAATCAATGACTCGTTCAATGAAACAACACCAAGAGACATCCAGCTCAGCTGGAAAAAAGGGCTCACAACATAGACTTACTCTGGGGAAATGCTCACTAAAGAAAAAGAATTATAGAAATAAATAGTGAGTTAGTGGATTTTTTTTTTTCTTACAGAAAAGCCTAAAACATTTTCAAATTAAGATAGGATTCATTTGTATATTTCCACACTCGTGTATTTCAGCTCTGTTACTGTACAGGAATAGCTGCAGATGTTCTTTGTCCTTCCTATGTTCTTTGTTCTTATCCTTACAGTTGATCTTGCATTGATCAATGTGAAGCATGACAATGATCAAAGGCATCAGCTTGCTTCAAGGACAGACTTTAAGAAAATATAGGGAGATATATTTTTTTAAAATAATTACTCATCTAGCTCTACATTCTCTGGATTCTTCCCAGTCAAAATTATAGGTTCCCATATCTCTGGCTGTAGCAAGAAGCAAAACCCTATCACTGAAACACCTGGCCTTATAAAAACAAATGGCATTTTGTCATTGACCTGTGAGACCACAACGTCAACCGTCTGCTCTCTTTTGATTTACTGTGCAGAAACACATCTGATTCCTGATGTTAGAAGGCATTAGAAAGCACAGGAATTATGTTCTATGTTTTCTTCCATTTTGTGAGAATAATATCCAGTGTTGCATTATGTGGGCATACCCCTACAAGGATGAACCACAATATTCAATGGAGTACAAATAGTTTACACAGAATTTTTAGCAGAATAGCTGAAAGCATGGTAGTTGTGTGCTTGTGTTAACCAGAAGTAGTCATGGTCAGTGTAGGGATCTATTTGGCTTTCAAAAGGCTGTGATTTTTATCCTTTGGAAATATGTTCATTGTCTTTTTCATGCATTTATAACCATCTGATATTACAATGGCATTTTGCCAGCTCATGATACAATATGCCAATGCTACAGAATTAAAACTCCTAAGTTAGTTTTTAAAGAATAAATTATATAACTAAATGTTACAATTATGTTTTATTCCCAGTTCCCATTGTGACTCTTAACTGCACATGAGGAAAAAGAAAACCAGCCTACCTAGTATATTATAGAAATTAATATTAGAACAAAAAAAAAAAAAAAAAAATCCAAAATCTGTAAAGTGAGAGAAAACCAAACACCTCTCCAAAACACACTAAAGAATGAAGTCCACATCTTAGCACAGCTGATTCTTAAAGGACACCAAGACAGGACACTACCAGGAATTTTACCCTGCTACAAGACAGCAGATTTTGCTCACTTGTAGGTAGTCCTGTATAAAGATATTTGCAAAACCATCAGTAAAGCACAAAATACAACAATTACTCAGAAAAAGAGCAGCAGTGTGTATTCCATACTCTCTTCAGCATTATCCTGGTGAGCACATTTTTTTTTTTTTTAAATAACTGTATGATTCATTCTAACACTCCTCTGCATGCCCTATGCTGTTTAGAAAAGGCAGTTTTGACTATCTTGTAGAAAAAAAAGTCCTGTAAATGGCCAAGAGCACAGACCACTGCTTCCATACATCTGACACAATGGGCTACCTAAGGTGAAATGCATTGGACAGATTAGTTTAATCATATCTTAAAGCACACAAGGCAGTAATGACAGAGAAGATTTTTGGTTTTTCTAAGAAAGTTTGAGACTAAGGCCAAGCCCTTTATAAAATAGGATTTTAAGCCCCTACTGAAAAATACAGCTGCTGGTGAACAAGAAAACAACAATGAAGAAATTCCCATGGACTGTTTTATTGATATCAGATTTGATTTAGCAGTTAATCTCCCTGAAAGGTTATTAGAACAGTGATAATGACTACAGCAGCTCTCAATACATATTAACTGCTGGGATAACTGTACAAATTCACTTGAAAAATGTGAACATTTAACTTGCTATTGTCTGCATCTAAAGCATTAATTATACCTCCAGGTATTTGAAGCAAATCACCATTTTAACTCGAGTACAGCTTCAGGTTCCTGTTGGTGATTAATTTTTTTTCAGTGATTAAATTTTCATGATATAAGACCCTCATTTTGTAGATGAATGAAAGATGAATCATCGCCTTCACTGCAATCAACAGAAAGTATGTCACTGTAATTGATCTGATATGAAAAGAAGAGGGGCAATATTCTGACTACATTTGAAATTACATCACTGGATCCTGAAATGCTGTTCCTTCCCTGTCCTTGTAGAGTCCCTGCCAGACAGTCCTGACAGCAGCTAGCATTATTTCCTAGTTTAGTTACTTTATCAGTGTTTCCAAGCATCAGTAGATTAAGATATAAATACAACTACACAATTCTGATGACTCTTAATTGTAAATCAGAAAGAAAAATCAGGAGTATGAGACCTCCCTGTATTCAAAATTTATAAGTAAAACAACAAAAAAATAAAATTTATTAGAGTGCTAAACAGGGATATGCATAGGTTGTTAAGCAGATTAGCTAGAAATCTAGAAAATCTGTCTTTGCAGTTAAATATGTATAAGCATTAAAATCAATGAACCATTCAGTTCAGTTTACTCAGTTATCTGGATGCTCTTACTAACTTCAGTACTTCTCCAATCAGAGAACTCAAAGATTACTCCCCCTGCTTAATGCTGTGAGGGTTACACTTCTTGTCTGGTTACCACGCCAGCAGAAAAGATAAAATAAGATTTGTATTTCTGAATTCTGAGTCTTGAACTTGAGGTGTTAAGGACAACTCTATGGACTCAGTGTGTTTTGATACCCTAATTATCATAACATAGTCTAAATGGCAACGGTTCAGTCCTAAATTGCTACTGAAAGCAGTGACAGTGTAAAATTCTTTAATGACTGGACAGTAGTTGAGATGCTGTGTGGCCATTTAGCTCACTTATTATCCACAAAAAGATTGATGTTAATTCACCACTGAAAAATTTCCTTTAAGTGACCTGGCCAGCTGAGGGTGTTATATTTTAAATAATTCCCAACAAACGATTTGCAAAGTTACTAACAGATCCAGGCGGAATATGGTTTAATGTTTCCCCTTCACTGAAGAAACAGGTTAAAAAAAGAGCAAATGAATACTTTCAGAACCGATTACCAGGATCCTCAGTTTGAGTTGCCAGGTTACTACATGTTGAAGAAACTTGAAAGTCTGTACCAAATCCAGTAAATATTTCCTGAAACATAAGTAGCTGTTGCTTGGTTTGATTGAGTATCCAAACCTGATCTTAAGAGGGAACATTCAGGCATTAATTGATAGTATGACTTCCTATAATGAACGATGCTGAATTCAAGGCAACAATGCAGGGGACAATTGTTGCTTTACTGGGTAAAGTAACTTTGCAACTCATAGGACAGGAGGTGATTGTGATTCATTTGTCATTTTGAAAAGTAATTGATTCCACATAATCCCAGTTCTAACAACAGAACAGTTGGAGGAGGATTATTCACCTTTCAGAACAAATGGCAGAGTGTGCTCCAACACACTGAAGAGGTTACACTGTGAATAATAGCAAGAACAGAGAGCTTGAAATGCTTTTCTCTGAACTGTTTCAGACAAAAAATAATAAAAAATCAGAGCTCCATTTCCCAGAGCATCAGGAGTGGTGCCAGTTACTTTATTTATCCATTAGCTGAGAAGTTTAAGAGCTTGTTTGAAGATGAAGGGTGGTACAGAACTTGGTACTTATTTCCAGAGAAACAGAATCAAAATCTCCCATTTTATAATATTGTTCTAAATGATAATGTAGAGGACTCAGTTTTGGGTAAGTTTCCCAATCCCCAGTTTTGGTGGTTTTCCATTTCTTGATATAAGAACAAGAAATAAAATCATTCCAACTGCACTTCCCAGGCAAAGATATCCAAGAGATTAAAAACTCACGTAAAGTTTAATCTTCCAGCAAGACAGTTCATATAAGCAACCAGACAGCTGTCATGTCACGTTAGAATATCACTAGTGAGGAAAAAATCCAAATTTATGATGTAGGGCTAAGGTATTCATACAATATCCCATCATGAATACCTGGAGCCATTCATGCTTTATTTCTGTCCACCATACTTAAAACAATACATGTATTGGGAAAAAAGAAATCTATCAGTGCTAGGCTATACCAGAAAATGGTGATGGTGCATTGCCTTATAAGCTGCTGTTCCATTTCTCATGCAATCTAAATTGCAGTGAAAAATTTATCTTGGTAATTATGAGTTAATGCATGTTTTGCTTCTGACAACTTTATTACAGCAGATAACTCAGTAGCACGTGCTAGCATATCATTTCAAAACCTCATTACAGTAATTCTAGTAATTTGCTTTTCTAAGAGAATGCCTCCAATTCGTTAGTTCAGGCCACCTTTTTCTCTTCAACTAGCAAAGGGAAATAACTTAAAAATAAGGTACCATGCTGTTTGATATCCAGCATATGAAATATTCCTACCTCATTTGTACAGCCAAAGAGTAACTAAAAATGTAGGTTAGATTCAAAGGATCAAATCCAATTTCTACATTTTCAAAGGATGAACAGCTCTTGGTCTTCAGGTTTTGCTTTTTGCATTACATACAGAACAGGAGGCTTTGACACCAGACACATAACCTTCAAATCCTAAAGTACTCATATATAGATATGGAAAAAGTTTCTTGTGTATCAGCCAGCCCTAATTTAAGTGCCAAAGGCTTTTACTACAAATTTTATGTTTCAGATTAAAAAATTGTATCATTCTGGGGCAATGGTGTATTCTATACCTGAACTGTGGTTATTCCATAAAACTGAGCTGCTTCAGTATCACTGTACTACCAAGGATTACAGAGGTGGATGTGGATAAAATGCTGGTAAAATAGTGAAGCTGAGTTGCCTCCCCTGGCTGCCAGGAAAGCAGGAAAATGCTAAGTGAATGTTTCCAGTAGACAGAAGTCCACATGTTACCAGCATTTCCAAATGTGTAGGGTTATTATGTAAATCAATCCTTTTCTGGCAACTCTAAACAGCTATTATAGCTAAAAACACAATTTACATCATGTCTTTCCAAGAGCAGGAAAGCTGAAGGTTAAAAGCTTCACCTTCACTAAGGTAATTAGTCCTTGTTTTTTTAACACACTGCATTTATGAAATTACACTTCCTGAGTGTAAAACAAACCAAAAAATTTGCTCACTATATTCTAACATAAAATAGGCTTGGAAGTAAATAAAGAAGTAATGCTCATTATTTTCCAGGTCTATTAAAAGTTAAGAGAATATTGACTGCTTCGTTATGAAATAAAATAAAATTTATAAAATAGTATTTTTTTTATATGGCAAATACACAGAATTTGAAAACTGTGCTACAAAATGTTGTGAAAGCCATTTGGCTTTAGTAAACGACCAGATGTATTGATAGAAGTAAAAATCTATCTTGTATTTATGTAGAGACTTCTCTGGGGGGAATGCTATTGTTTGCAGAATGCTGGGGAGACACCCGGGAAAGAGAACACCCTCAGGCTCCCCTCTTCTCTAAGCAGCTTTGAGCACCTCAGTGCTATCTGAGGCAATACACAGCTGGACCAGTTTTTGCATTCATGCAAAACCTGCTGCCATCTAAACCAGATGTGTGGGTACATGGTTATTAAAGAGTATAAGGTATATAGAGACAGCCATTGAGTACATTTCCTCCCCTTACTGGTTAGACATTGAAATGTTTCATTGTCAGCCTGTTGAGACTCCTTAAATCCAATTAATAGTCTATCAGATTTAAGAGCTTACGTGAAGAAATGTTCTGATAACATATAGTTTATGGCTTTCCAACAGGAGAGGAGAACTGTCAGGGTTTAACACTGGCCCGGCGATTAAACCAAATAACAGATGCTCTCTATTAATGTCTCTCTTCTCCTTGATAAAGAAAGGAGAGAGAATAAGGGAGAGAGACTGATGGGTTGGAAACTAAACTACACAGCTTTAATGAAACAGTAATGATAAATAGGAAAAATTACTAAATATATACAAATATACAGGAAAATGGAAACCACATTCCTCCCCCCTTCCCCCCAGTAACTTTCACATCACCACCAAGGCTGCAGGGCAGCCCTGGGAAAGTCCAGGCTGGAATCCTGGAGTTGGCAGCAGTGGCGAGCTGGAGGCAGGAACACACAGATATGGGCTGGGATGGATCAGGAGCACAGGCAGAGGAAGGGATGGAATCCTTCCAGGATGCCGGGTGAAGGAAGGGAAGAAGGGAAATCAGGAAATCCAGAAGTCTGGAAATCTGGAAATCTGGCTCGGCCCTCGTGATGCCTCAAATTTATACTGAGTGTGACGTATATGGGATGGAATCCTCTGTTTGGTCAATTCTGGCATCTATCTTGTCTGTTCCTCCCCAAAGGAGGGCTCAGGTGGGACCTCTTTATCCTCCTGGACGGTAAAATGTTTTCCTCAGAGCTGAGCAGTGTCCTTGGCTCTGCACACCAGGCTCTAGCAGTAACTATAAACATCAAGTGTTATCAATCCCAGAAGCAGACACTGTCTGAGAAACTTGCTGTTAATTTCAGCAAGTGCAGCTACTTAAAGAGACTCAGTTAAAAGCGAAAGTACAAGACAGAAAATCACCTTTATCCTGGCCCAAACCAGGACAAGAACCAAAGAGCCTTCTCAGAATGTGGCCTAATTTTTAAAACAAAAAATATTTTCACAGCATGTTCTGCAAGCTTTCATACAGACAGTATCAAACTGTTGTACTGTACTACCAGTTTGCTGTGTTATCTGTTCATTTGCTGGTGGTTTTCCATTGGAAAGTCATTTCAGCAATTTAAACATGATGGGTTTTTTATAGACTATATTTTATTTTTCCATAAATTCTGATATGGCAAATTATGATCTTGCAACCTTTACCTAGCAACACAAGGGAAAGAAATTAAAAAATTAAGTGAAGTTTCATATTTAACAAAAATCTGTAGCCTGCCAGCAAAAAAAAAAAAAAAGAAAAAAGATTTGGAGATAAAGAAAGCTGAAAAAATATAGTACACAATTAATTGTAACAGCTATGAAGAAGTAAAATCCGTTGAACCAGACTGATATGTTCTGGATAAATACATATTTATTTTTATTTAAAGAGGAGATGAATTTAGCAGCCTTTTTAAAGGATTACTCAGTAAGCTAGTTTAGAGATGAGACTTATGTTCTAGCCTTGGTCAATTACCACTGAAGGATGTTGCTATCAACTGCTGCTTGATGGCTCCCGTGAGCCAGCCTCATGGCCTCACCCTTGATGCTGATGAGCAGTAAATGCTGCACAGATCACAGCGCTGTCATTTCAAGTGCAATCATCCAGCTCACTCATTCCAGCAGCAAACTGGAAACCAGGAAAGCCTCAGATACTGACTACTGTGTGATCTTGGGACTACTAAACACTGTGAGCTATGATATTGTTCCTCTGGGCTGAGGTTTAATTGCATAAAAAAGAGAGCTGAGGGAGGCTAAAGAAGTGGCAATTCTTCTGTAGCCACTGGCCACAGGACATGTGTTACCTTCTGCAGGCATCATATCTCCCATTTTGACATCCTGAATCTCAGAAAGCTTTAAGAGCAGATTTCTGTTCTGCTTTAAATTAGCAGTGATCTGTGAGAACAGGTACCAGTACGAAGCTAATTGGTCATAGAATCATAGAATCATAGAATTGGCTGGGTTGGAAGGGACCTCAGAGATCATCAAGTCCAACCCTTGAACCACCATTCTGGTTGCTAGACCATGGCACTGAGTGCCACATCCAGTCTCTTTTTAAATATCTCCAGGGATGGAGAATCCACCGTCAGATTCTAGCACCCATGTTTGAAATTGTTAAGTTATATTTCAGCCCCTCAGGAAGAAAGCTATAAATGTGCAGACATACACAAAAGACTGACGGATATGAAAGACTGATTGTATTCATTACAACTGAGCATTCATCATGGTACACTAGATTAATTTTACCAGTGTAGAATATTGACACAGGTTTCCACAGATTTTTTCAAATAAGATCTTATATAACTCCCTTGTTCTGTCAGCACCTTTTGCATTTGCCACTCTTCTGCATCTAATATAGCTGTTTGCATCAGTCTGTAGGAAAACCTGTAGGAACTTTGTCTCATAGCCCTAATAAATGGAACAAATTATTCTATTTCTTTGAGCAGCATTCTGACTAACAAAAATTTTCTCAGCACAGCAACTTCACTGCAGTTCCAGAGCACAGAAAGATTTTAATTTAAAAATCCTCACAAGTGTTACTAGATAGTGTCAGTTATACACCAGCCATCTGTCTCTTACAACACCCACTTCAAACTTATAACAAGAAATTAATGTTATAGGGAAAGATGGGGGCAAAACCCCCACAGATAATTAGTACTGAAAGCCCAGAAGATTCTCTGAACACAACAGGAGTCCATAAGTTTACCTTGGTCTTATATGTGAAAAATAAGGGTTTAAAATTGTAGTTTATTGTTGTGTTGAGTGCATCTTTCAGTTTAATAATGTTTGTTTGGTCAGTTTGTTGAGGCAGTTTGTTGTGTCCTGTTGTTTTGGGGTGTATTTTTAAGTGTAGTTTAAGGAACAAAAGCCAGACAAACAGGAGGAGGGGCCGAGCGCAGGAGCCCGCCAAACAGGGACGTGATGTGAAACCATTCCCCTCAGCAGCAGAGCGAAGCCCGCGAAACGTGAAGCCGTTCTCCTCAGCAACAGAGCGAAGCCCGCGAAGCAAGAACCAGTGCTGGGGGAGCCCGCAAAATGAAAACCAATGATAAACTGATACGAGACTGAGGGGAAGGGCTTGATGAAAAGCATAAAAGGGCCGGCTTTACTTTATCGAACTTGTGAGCCGATGCTGGGGCTTCTTCTCCCCTGCTGCTCAGCGCGCTGCAGCGCGCTGCTTTGCTTATATCTCTCTCAATAGCAAGTTTTAAACATCGAGCCAGCGTTTCTGACAGTATATTCCTTAGTATTTATATTTGAGGTTTGAGTATTTTCTATAGTGACATAGAGATAACATTTTACAAAAGAAGGCAAAAAAGATTTACCTTAATTTAGCCTCACAAAAGCAAAAAATGCTATTTCTAGTTTGGAAGTGATCTATAAGGCAAGGTATTTGAGAGACCAATTTAATTGTATAATCTCATTAAAGGAGAAAATCAAGGCTCTATCACCAAAAATAGATTGTGGTAGATAATAGCCAGCATAAAATAACTTCTTATATAATAAGTTTTTTATGTGCCAAAATCAATTCCTGATACTGTTAGATACCTCTCTTGAATTTGTTTTATTGACTTCTCCCTCAGCGTTCTGTTACAGATTTGAAAAATCTTAAGAATAATTCATACTCTGGACATGAAAGTTATAATTTTTTTAAAAGTCTCTTTTATAAGGTGGTTGTTAAAATTTTCTTTCACATATTAACATGTAACAGTATTACACCCTTAATACAAATAGTCTTAAACTGAAATAAATGTAGCTTAAATATGGTTTAAAATTCATCTGTGCTTAGATTGAAATAAAATTATCCCTCCCTAAAGTAAAAATTCATTTGCAAGCACAGCCATGTGTATGCAGTGTATATGGAAACTGGGCAAAAATAATTAAAAAAAAAAATCATCTACTACTGCTAAGAATCAACTCTGTATCTGAGCTGCCCGGTGGTGTTATTGATGCTGTATCCTCACCCACCCTTAGTCCTGCTTCTCCACATCCCATCAATATACACATAAAAACACCAACCTAATTCAGAGAGGTGACACTTTTTAAAAACAAAAATTGCTTTTTCCGATTCCCACTGTTAGAAAGTTGAGACTTAAATCAGATCTGACATCAAATTCTAGTTACAACCTATACGTTGAATACATGCTCGAATAGCTGAAAATTACTTTTGTGAGGTGTGGAAATAGCAATAAATGAGAGAACTCCAGTTTCATCTGTCTCTGAATGGCAGGTGGTTGTAAGGTCATCCTTGAGGATATCTTCACTTCTTTTTACAGATGCCAATTTGCATCACAAAACAGTCGATGTTCATTATCAAATAGAAAACTATCATTTAAAGCTTTGCAGGTTACTGAAATTGCAGTTTCTGCTTCATGTTTGACAACCAAACGAGGAGGTTTACAGGTGGCTTCAAATTTAAGCTTTCACTGGATTGCTTATGTAATCTGCAAGCTGGATCCCAAAGAGGTGGCATCCGGATACAACAAAGTTCCCCTGTCACATGAACATATGACAGCTATCTCCTCATGTATCTCAAACACCTATTATACATTTAATGCATTCCTGCTATCAACATATCAATTACAACCATGTTAAATATTTTTTAAATAAAATAGCCATAGGATTTATTCTAAAAGAATTTTCACAGCCTGACCTCAGTGCCTGGCAGGGTCATGGAACAGATCATCCTCAGTGCAATCACACAGCACCTGCAGGATGGACAGGGGATCAGACCCAGCCAGCACGGGGTTAGGAAGGGCAGGTCCTGTCTGACCAACCTGAGCTCCTTTTATGATTGGGTGACCCGACTGGTGGATGAGGGGAAGGCTGTGGATGTGGTCTGCCTGGACTTCAGCAAGGCCTTTGACACCGTCTCCCACAGCATCCTCCTGAAAAAGCTGTCAGCCCCCAGCTTGGACAGGAGCACCCTGTGCTGGGTTAGGAACTGGCTGGAGGGCCGGGCCCAGAGAGTGGTGCTGAACGGGGCTGCATCAAAATGGCGGCCGTGGTGTCCAAAATGGCGGCTGTGGTGTCCCCCAGGGATCAGTGTTGGGCCCGGTTCTGTCCAATATCTTCACTGATGATTTAGATGAGGGGATTGAGTCCATCATCAGCAAATTCACAGATGACACTAAGCTGGGGGGGAGTGTGGATCAGCTGGAAGGCAGGAGGGCTCTGCAGAGGGACCTGGACAGACTGGAGAGTTGGGCTGATTCCAACGGGATGAGGTTCAACAAGGCCAAGTGCCGGGTCCTGCACTTTGGCCACAACAACCCCATGGGGAGCTCCAGGCTGGGCACAGAGTGGCAGAAAGGGACCTGGGAGTCTGGATTGCCAGGAAGCTGAACAGGAGGCAGCAGTGTGCCCAGGTGGCCAAGAAGGCCAATGGCATCCTGGGCTGGCTCAGGAACAGCGTGGCCAGCAGGTCCAGGGAAGGGATTCTGCCCCTGTGCTCAGCCCTGGGGAGGCCACAGCTTGAGTCCTGTGTCCAGTTCTGGGCCCCTCAGCTCAGGAAGGAGATTGAGGTGCTGGAGCAGGTCCAAAGGAGGGCAACCAGGCTGGTGAAGGGACTTGAGCACAGATCCTATGAGGAGAGGCTGAGGGAGCTGGGGCTGTTCAGCCTGGAGAAGAGGAGGCTCAGGGGAGACCTCATCACTCTCTACAACTCCCTGAAAGGAGGTTGGAGCCAGGGAGGGGTTGGGCTCTTTTCCCAGGCAACTCTCAGCAAGACAAGAGGGCAGGGTCTCAAGTTGTGCCAGGGGAGGTTTAGGTTGGATATTAGAAAGAATTTCTTTACAGAGAGAGTGATCAGCCATTGGAATGGGCTGCCCAGGGAAGTAGTGGATTCTCCGTGTCTGGAGATATTTCAAAAGAGCCTGGATGTGGCACTGAGTGCCATGGGCTGGGAACTGCAGCGGGAGTGGATCAAGGGTTGGACTTGATGATCTCTGAGGTCCCTTATAACCCAGCCAATTCTATGATTCTATGAGTCTATTCTATGATAATGCACATTAAAATGCATTACCTTTTAATGCTTTGGTCCTGGTAGATCATACTCAAATTAATAACCTTCACTTGAAGAAACAGAAACTGTTTCCAGTGGTTTGTACCTTACCTCAAGGACTGAGCTTTAAAATACATAAGACTGAGAATCATGATGCATGAAGAAATTTCATCCATCTTGCAGGCCAGTGAAGACCCAAGATGAACTCACCTAACCAGCAGCACAGTGCAAACTTACACTACACGCTTTATGAAGAAATATGATTCCACCTGTTGCAATTCCATGCAACCCTAAAAAGTGCAGTCTTCTTTTATGCAGGAAAAAAAGTGAGCATTCCTGACTGTTTGTTTTGCTACAGATGTTAGAAATGAAGGAATGCAAAATGACCAGACTCACTTGTGTTCCATTACCAGTTCAGGGCAACTGGTCCCAGCGTGTACAAATGTCTGAACAGTCAGCTAATGCAAATACTTAAAACTCCGGATGCCAAAGATGTGCACCAAACGTAGCTACAGAGATGAATGTGCTTACAAAGCCCTATCCCACTGAATTGCAGAGGTAGACACATATACAGCCATTTAGATGGTGAAGACTCAGTCTGCAGCTCTCTGTGTAAGGCAGGCATTGGGAGTGGGATTTACCTGTTCATTCTTGCCCTGACACTTAGACATCTGCATTTTGGAATTCTGAAAATTCTGCTTCTTGTACTAAGAATATGTTTAAGATATTTTTTAGCCCAGCTAACCAAAGATAGCTGAAGCTGCTTTGACTCACTAACCCATTTCTTCTAGCCACTTAAAATCCATGCTATTTTCATATTCCTTCAAAGGCTCAATTATGTCACTGACTAAAACCCAACTATATTTTTTTAGTGACTTACTCTGGGGAAATGCTCGCTATTTTTTATATTTTATGTCTGGACTAAAACCCAACTATAGCATTAAAACATTTCAGTGTGAAAGTATGAAGAAAAGTCAGTCAATATTATTGATAGCAATATGGCAATTAATTTGAGCAGCAGATTCCAGTCCAACTTATGCTCTAAAGGAGAACTATTTGCATGACACAGAAGAGCACATACCTAAAATTGACGCCAGAAGAATTTTGAAATAAACCTTCCTCACACATTATTGGTATATATCATATCATTTTACAGGAGATATTACCAGATTTTTCTCTCATAATGCTGAGTCAAACATTGGGAGATACAGTTTACTATTTTTTTTTATTAACATTTACTCTTTGACTCAAAGTGTTGAATTTTAGTTCACTCATACCTGAAATGAAATTCCAAAGGCAAACAAGCTTGCTGCATGATTTGTTTGCACAGCACCTGGAAGTAGTTTTCTGCTCTTATTACTAAGGTACACTGTAGCAGGAAGAGCCTTTACTTGCTCCTGAGGCTCAACAAGCTGCTGGCCTCTCCATTGCCTCACACCAGAGTGAGCTTCTCTCTGTGGGTGTGTGTCCCACCTTTATTGGCCCCCTGGTAATAGGGGTCCTGCCCTAACCAGGCACAGATGGACTCACACCCACTCTTTGGCAACTCGAGGCACCTGGTTTATCTTGTTTCTCTACATTTCCCTCCCCCCCCCCCTTTTTTTTTTCTTTTTTTTTTTTTTTTCTCTTTTTTTTTTTTTTTTTTTTTTTTTGTATAGCTTACAACACTGATTACAGGATTTTTACAAACATTTTACACTTATAGCTTACGGGATTTAACCCTAGCTTCTCACACAACACTGATTTGATTACAGGATTTATAAACATACAAACACACACTTATAGCTTACGGGATTTAACCCTAGCTTACAAACATAATGTCAGCCCAGGCACTTTTCACAAAGTCTCTGCCTTTCTGACTTGAGTTGTTCTTCTCCCTGCTGTATCTGCTCTTCTCTTGGCTTCCCTCTGCTCAGGGGTTTCCAAAGAGCTTGCTGGTTCCTCATGGGTTTCTGGTTCCTCATGGGATTACGGGATTTAACCCTTCCTCATGGGATTCCATACACGGGTTTTAACCCTTCCTCATGGGATTCCATCCTCCTGGCTTCCCTCTGCTCAGGGGTTTCCAAAGAGAGAATCCTTATCTTGGCTTCCCTCTGCTCAGAGGGTTCCAATCCAAAGAGCTTGCTGGTCATACCTTTCAGGGAGAGTGTTAGCCCAGGCACTTTTTCAAATCAGGGAGAATGTTCCTGTTGCCAGCTCCTCACACTGCTGCTTCTTTAGATGTCTGTATGTTGCCTGCATTCTCCACCAAATGTAGCGGGAAGAGCCTTTCTTGTTCCTGAGGCTCGACGAGCTGCTGGCCTCTCCATTGCCTCACACAGAGTGAGCTTCTCTCTGTGGGTGTGTGTCCCACCTTTATTGGCCCCCTGGTAATAGGGGGCCTCTCCTAACCAGGCACAGGTGGACTCATACCCACTCTTTGGCAACTCGAGGCACTTGGTTTATCTTGTTTCTCTACAGTACACTTTAGTTTAATTAGCAATAAATTGGTTTCTGGATTAACAACACAGTATTGAAAGGCCTCAGGACATTCTGAAAACCCCTCCAAAGGGCTCCCCCATAACTCACACGTGTTCCTGCTGACACCACCTGCTTCTTGGGCAGAGCAGAGCCCAGTTCACCTCCCCCTGTAGCCATTTCCAGCCCTCTGATATTTAGTGGGCTTCTGTGACCATCAGTGCCTGGTGGCATTTTCCACTTTCTTCATTGTTCACCAGCTGTCCTTGGCATTTTAAATTTCCAGTAATGTCAACTGCTTTCCCATACTCACCACCGACAGCAAATTAAACAGGATTACATTTTTAATTGCACTTGTCATTTTTTAATATTTATGGGTAGCCCTAAATATGAATGGCAAGGGGGAAAAATGTCAGTTGTTAATCTATGTGTACTCCATGTCTAGCTCTCAGAGGAAGGCCTGGACACTGCCATTCTGTGTTAGGTATTCAAAATATAATTATTGAGCTTTGGAGGCAGGAAATAACAAACAGTGGGAATTCTCCTCCCTCCCATATGACTGTGGAGATAGCATTATGGACTCTGTTCATTTTGGTGCATAAGCCTGGTGTGTCATATGTCACAACAGATTTCCACAGGAGATTGCTCTCTTACAGAGCTGTCATACTCACTGCTTCTCTGCACCCAGACCACTTGAGGTACAGACTCAAAGACAAAAGCTTCCAGGCTTGGTTTCTTGTAAGAACTCCAAGAACAGTCAGTGTTTATCTCTAAACATATAAACATGTAAAACATGAGCCAAGAGGTACCATATCAGGTCACACAGTGCCAGCCTCTGAGCTATTTCAGTAATCTATTCTCAAATATATATACTCCACATATATAAAAATATGGTAATGTATAAAAACTGACTGCAGAACTGCTGTCATAACTTCTTAAATAATGCATTTCTATAGGGCCTATCAAGTAAAGCAAATTACTTTTCTTCTCAGAGAATATTATTATTTTTATTTTTTTATTAAATCAGGGTTTAAGAGCCAAAGTTCCAGTGAAATTTTTATGGAGTTATATTTTTACACATGGTTCATGCTTTCCTTTGTTACCTTGAGACATAGCTGAAACACTGTCCACTGAGCACTGGAGAACAAGACTTATCCAAATACTTTTCTTTCTTGTCACTGTCCACTTGTATTATTCTCAGTTATGAAGACAAAGACATTCTGCTCCCAAGATTTATATAATATTTTTTTAAGATTTAAAAAAAAAAAAAATATGTATAGTTTTATGGCATGTACAATTCCTATTACATAACTCCAATTTTACTTGCTTTAATGCTCATTCCCATTCATTTTACCTGTTTATTGGCTTTTATAGACTTTCAAAGCTAAAAACTTTTAGACAATAACTTCTGAATGGAGAAGTGAACTAGATAATTGTATTTAACAGTGCAAAGAAAGTACTGAAAATGTTACAGATGCAGCTCTACAGTATATGCAGTAATACAAATTCTTCAGCTAGAAAACACAAGGAGAAGTTACTATAGATGCAGAAGAAGTCTATACAATTTAGTTTTATCTTCAGTTCTTATATTTAATTTCCTCCCAAGTCCTGTCATATATTACTCTGTGCTATGTCTTTATGTCAAACAACTGTGTCTTATATTCAGGCTCAAAGTGAAGCAAATGATGGACAATGTCTTTTAAAATCAGTTTAGAAGCTAAGAGCTGTTAGCAGAAGAAAGAGCCAAAATCTGGAACTCTGGCATTAACTATTGAGAGGAAAGAAAAAAAAAAGACATCCCAAATCAACTGCCTGTGAATTTTAGAATAACTTCAGATCATAACTGTAGCAAAACATCAGCTTTCTGCTTTTAGTCTGGTATAAACTTCTCTGCCAAAATTCAGAAGGGGAATAGTTTTGAACTTCTGCTATACTGTATATTAAAAAGTCTGCAAATCTGCAAATAGGGTGTTGGAAAGCATGCTTTTATTCATGGGAGTATTTCAAATACCTAGTTTAAAAAAAGAAATTTCTCATAGACCCGTGTTCTTGCCATTCCCTTTATACTAAAGAAAAATAATCTGTACATTAAGGAATCCCTCAGTTTAGGTGTTTTCAGAGCTGACATAAAATTTTATGTTGCACATGTGAAATTTGCTATTTCAGACATTTACAGATAGTCAATCTTTTACACATGCCTTTCATTATTTCTGTCTTTTTTATCATGCCAAGCAGAGTCTGCACCCAGAATTTTCAGTTCTGTTGGTAACTAACAGCAAATTCTGCTATGCTCTTCTGAGTTATTTTTAAGTACAAAAAATAGTTCAATTGGAAAATGCTTCATTTGGGATTCACTTTGCCCCAGACAGATTTTCTCTTTTTATCCACTGTTGTTTCTCCACTTCTGTTTTCTCCTCTGCAATGACTGTTTAGCCTGATCATTCACTCTATGAAAGTTACCAAGTACATACCCTGGTAGGCTCCCTGTCACTTGAAAAGAGTCCAGCTTCTCAGCTAACCACAGTAAGAATATGCTAGCAAAGTATTTCATCATTTTACAGATTTGAAAACTGAAGAGAAATCTTAAATACGTCATCCAGGTCACAAAGAGAGACTTGAGTAAAAAGTTTAAATGTGAGCCTCCCCTGAAATCTAACTGACTGACTGGATTTCATAATGTCAAACATTTCATTTATTGGGTCCTAAATCGGTTCCATCTTTAAAGCAAGAAGAGAAATAATGTACACTGAGTACTACTGTGGTTTGCCCACTGATTCATCTCTCTTCGATAATCCAGAGACTGGGGATTCTCATTTATCGGACTATGTTTAATTATTTCATCTTCTTTATGATCCCAATCTGGTGTCCACTGAATTCAAAAGAAAGAGATCAACGACTCCAGGAGCGTTCAGTCAGCTGCAGAACTGAGATAAGGTTCATTTCAAAGCACAGGCAAGTGTCAGAGCCTGGGAGTGAGGCAGCAAAACTACCAGCCTTGGCACCACTGAGGGAGGAGGTGTCAAGATGGAGAGTCTGAATGGGGTCCTGAGTCTCAAGCCCTTCTAACAGATTATCAAAATCCATGTGTTCTCTCCCCCCTTTCTAGCTGCCCTCTCTATATCAGGTTGTTCACACGCCCTGTCTGTGAAAAGTGAAAAGCAACATCAGGCTACACTGTGCACACAGCCTTTCCCCTGTTAAAATACTTTGCACACTTAAATATTTCTTACTGTAGGTTTCTGTGACATATTCTTTGCCTTCTATAAAAGAGTAAATTTTCAGGAACTTACAAGCTTATTACATATCCTTTTCATAGAAGTCTTATGCCAGTTATCACTGTTAACACATAGTGATACTGTGATTTTAATAACCATAAAACCAAAATATTAGCTTGAGTCATTTCGTTGATGCAGTGCCAGCCAACAGGACTAACATCCTAATGCTGTACAATGAAATGAGTATCTTATCTATTTAAATAAAAAAGTGCAGACTTTACATAGAAAGCAAAATCATAACTCTATACTCTTATGTCCCAGAGTGCTAAACAAAAAGAACATTTTCTATGCTTATTCATAGCAGTTAATAGGCAATTCTTCCACTTAGATAATTGGGTGTTGGGTTTTTTTTTTAATTTGCATGGGAACAAACTAGTTTTTCCAATCTTGAAAATTCATGTTGAAAAGGAGAAGTTAGTGACAGAATAACAAAAGGTGAGCAATCACAGACCAGCTCTGTACCTGAAAACACAGAGAACACCTGTGTTTTATTCTACAAACCCAGTTGTATACACATCTTCCATTTCTGAGCAAATTATTGGAATTTCTAACTCTATCAGTTCAACTTTGTGACGTTTCAAGTTTCAACTGGTATGGAAAGTATATCCAATGAGGATAACTAATATCAAGAACAGTTTTCTTAATACATAATGGATTTCTGGAAATCATTACGGAGTTTAAAAAGGATTTTGATAGCTAAAGCTAAATTAGATTGAAAAATAATAGGTATTAGCTTTGCAGAGAGCACTGGAATCTATAATCTTAAGGCCTCTGTGGTTGAAATACCACAATAATTCTCAGTCATCATGCATTTGATAGACCCAGTCCATCTTTAGAAACCACTGAAGTCTACTTTGGAGCTGTAAGCACTGAAACATACACATCCAAACTGGACAACACTGAAGTACAAAACTTTTTTTTCAGTAAAGAGTCTTGTCTTGTACATTTCCATTGCTCATAGCATGGTTCAAAGCCAAATGAACCATACCATTGCTTTTTACTGGTTTATAATGCTTCTTAAAGAAGCCTGAAAATAACTATTAACTCAACATTTAAAGAAATGTAAAGCTTTATTAATCTGCATTTAAAATGTAAGCTTCAATTCACATTTGTTTCACACTTACTTAAATAATTCTAGTGGATCTGCCTAGATTTGCATGGTGTAATTAAATCTAGATATCAACTGGTGGCAAATTAACAGTCCTTTAAACAAAAAAAAAAGTGTTTTCATTTGTATAACAGGGAGAGTATGGAAAACTATTCATTCTAGGTGGTCTTGAATTTGATGGTTGTTCTTGCATCAAAGGAGAGACTTCCTCTAAAAACAGGGTTCAAAGCTACATCCTCACTGAGGTCAGTGAAGCTCAAATTTTATGTAAAATTTAAAATTTTATATTTACTTTTAACAAGTGAATTGCCTAGGAAACATGAAATTGATAAATGTTCAACCAGCCACAACTGTACCTTGACCACTTCTGGTATCCAACTAAAGAGAAAAAGACTTTAAAAAGGCAACGATTCCATGAAGAAATAATTTTTATGTTCATTCTGATTTGAGCCAAAATAAAAACAAATTCCTCAAGGTAAACAGGTTTGCTAGGCTTTATTCTGCAGCCTACATAACATCAATACCAGTTAACAGGAACTGCTGCTTTTCATTGACCATTTTGTACGACAGAACTTGTTTAAACCTTGACCAGTTCTTCTTTGTGCCAGTTCTGCCTGACAAAATATTACTGGTGCATAAAGGTCTTTCTGAATATCTTTAAAATTATTTCTTGTTGTTAACTAGTACCTTCCATCTCCTAGCAATTGAGTTAACAGTTCTGTAAGTAACTTAAAATACTGGGAGAGGGGAAACATATTTGTATTCTGAGGTGCCACCAAGGAACTATTGGTCCTTTCTCTCCTGGTGACATTCCTGCAAAGGCTGTAACTGGCACAATTACTTCCTGGCATGTTTGCATTGCCAGAAATAATTTGACATGATTGCTTCCCTTTTGCTCTTTTGTTGGAACTATGGCAATAATGCTACTACTGTGAGTGCAAATGAGGCAGCAGGGACAAAAAGCATTACTTAAGAACCTCACTAAAAAACTTCTCATGTTTCTCTACATAAAGTCCTGTCTGATTTAAAAGTGAATCCGACTAGAAAACATACAGCATTACTGAGTGCACTTGAAGGAAAAATGACTTGGGAACAAACATCCCTTGTTGGGACACAGGCATGTTTGTTTGGGCAAATTTAGGTGAATGGCCTAAAAAATGGGAAACTTAAATTGGAAAATTTAAAAGTCTTGCCTATATTATTGATATAGTTGAGATATTGATTAGATTCTATTAAAAAACTGAAACAGAAACTTCACGAGTCACTTGTTTTAGCACTCCTGTCACGTCAGATAATTCCAAAGGAGAAACCTTGTAAAGCTGAAGGACAAAAAAGGGTATATTCTACAAGCACAACTTGAATCTTATTGTCAGAATATCACATTACAAGTTTTGCAATCAAGAAATGAAGCATCAGTAAACTCTAATCTAGGTAAAAGACTTGGGGTGAAGGTAGAATTTTAGGGAGGCTAATTTGATAAACTGAGGTGGTTTAGTTGAGTTTGGTTTTAAAGCTACACGAGTCAGGGGTTTCCATGGTTTCTATTTAGATAAATGGTGTCTCTGCACTACAGTCACTGAGGTTTTGCTTTACAATAAAACAACAACAAAATCATACCAACCAGTTATGAGATGGGACATAACATGGTCAGGAAAGAGAAGGGCAACAAAAAAGCACTGCAAGATCTTCATGACAAAACACCCATTACAGTATTTCTCCCTCCAGATCAACAGTAGAGCATTATTTACACACTAAAGGACAAAAGAGGGTTTATGACCTTGCCAAGATGTACCTAGAGTACAGAGCAATGCTTCCTGCAAAAAAAATTTCTAGTAACAGCGTAAGATATGGTTCAGGAAGGAGACCCTGCCAGGAAGTTCCAGGGGTGCAGCTCTACTAAACAGAGGTAGTGAGGCACCATGAAATAGGAACCAGGGAGAAACCCAGCAGAAAATGTAATAGATAGAGGTTGGATTACTCTGACTGCCAATACACCAGATACATGCCTGGTCTCATGGGGAGTGACAGGAGCAGACTAGTGCTATATTCATACATGTCTTTTCCCTTGTTTATGATTAAAGTTCCATAGTGATAATGGTAAATTTCAGTCTTCTGCTTAAGAAATGGGGATGATTTTTACATTTTTTACTAAACTGAATCCAGAAGTTGTGAAAGATGCAAGATTGATTACTCTGTGCTTGCCAGCTGCTGACATGACAAGACTACAGCCGACCCAGAGGACTGATTCCACTGCTTATTACTGGAGATAAACACCCAGAATGCAGCCCTCTGCTCTCCTAGCCATCAGTCAATCATCATAGTCAAAGGCAGTTTGCTCTTTACTAGACTAATAGCCTAGAAATTATAAGGTTGCTTCATGTCTCTCTCCTCATCCCATTTTTCCTATGAATGCACACTGTACAGAGTGCAGCTCCACTGCTTTTGTATCATCATTTCCATTCCCAGGAAGGCAAACAGCAATCCTGGGAGGAACTGTTTCACACTGCTGTTCCATAAGGAAAAGCTCCCCATCACTGCCTTTGCAGACCTTTCTGTTCTCATTTTTAACAGGCTGCATCAGCTCCAGCTGTTCATCAACAGCTGATTAGATGCTTACAGACTATGACACCTTCAAAGCAGTGACAATGTAGTGTGTATGGCCAGGAACAAATACACAATTCAATATTTTATTAACATGTGCATGCAGATAGTTTTCTGCATGAAATTTGAACCAATTAAAAAGTCCACAGAATGATACATCTCAGATAAAGGCTGCTGACATGGTAGATGAAAAAAAACCTAATAATTTTGTCACATCACAGGCTTTCCAGAAGACCCCTGGTAGTTATTGTGCAGTTCATGACCTGAACAAGTTGAAGAAATCGTGCCTGGCTCCCAGTTTCTACTTCAAAATTCATTATTGTTGAGGTTGTGATGTGCTTTGAAACAAGCTTACCTAGTGTCTTTAAATCTCAGCTGCATGTAAGCTTTAGCTTTGTTTTAATGGAGTTTGTGAAAGTTTCTTGTAGATTCAGCAAAAGCAGGAAAAATATCCTTTGAAGAATTGGGAGGTATAAAATAACAAAAGAAAAAAATAAAAACCCCAAAAAAGAACAAAGAAAAAAAGAGAAAAAGAAATTGTGTATAGAGTCATACTGAGTATGGAAGCATCAATAGATGCTGTTAAAAGGGAAAATAAAAACTACTCAACTTTTTTTTACAGTCATACTTTTATTTGAGTTTCATAGCCACACATTTCCCTTCTATTTCAAGATTTTTTCATTTTAGTAAACCAGCTAACTGGGTATCATGCATTATGACAAGAAAATTAACCTTTTTTGTGTACTGCAGTCACATAATCTAGGCCAGTGGCTTGAGATCAAAAGCAAAAACATTATAGGTGCTACAAGGCTTCCATATCACTCCACTGAATAAAACTGAAAGCACGTTCCAGTCTGATTTTGCAGCTCAGAAATTAGATGTACCAATTACCTTTCCTGCCAGAAAGAGCAAGAAAATTGTGGCCCTAAAAAAAAAGAAATCTCAGTCCCCTGAACAAGGTAGAGCTTTGGCAGATGACAGCAGTCACTAGCAATGAAGAACCCAGCTTTCTAGAAGCATCCAGAGATTCTGCATCTGGATCCATCTAGAACACATACCCTGGAATACACTACACATCAGACTGGTATGAGCTTTTCCAGAACTGTTCCTATCTTTCTAAGCTGACGTTAAGTCATATCAAATATTCAAACCTGGGAGATACTATTTGATTCTGATGTCCTTGAAAATGACTATTTTGAAATAACTTTATTCCTGTTAACTAACAGGCAAGAACACCTACAGATGATACATACCAAATTTATTAATTTCTGTTGCTCCTCTACAATTCACTTACACACTCCACTGATCAGGGTGAACTTTAACTCTTGTCATAGCAGAGCAAGGAGATACTGCAGCTAAAAGTCTAACATTTTGAAGGGAAGACATTAAAAGTGATTTTTCTTTTATTTCAGAATCTACTGCACTGAGTCTACTGAATTTACTGTTAAACTCTATCTTCTCTGTTGAACTGCAGAAGGGTCCGACAGGCTCCTCTAAAGGAATTACTACAGGCTAAAATGAACTTAAGGACATTAGTTGCTGGTTGAACATATCCCTGTTTCAACCGTAATTAATACAGCACTGATGAATTCTGTATGCAAATTGCCTTGAAATAATAGGACACAGAGGAGCTCAGGATAATAGGAGCAGAGAAGCTTAAATAGCTGAGAAAGGAATAAAACCAGATTTCAATATTATGCTATTAGCAGGGACTAATCATGCAGACTAACCAGAAGCATTCCTTGCCTAAATCATTTTCCAGTAACACAAAGTATGATTGCAGTTTCAGGTACAAAAACCTTTGTATCATTGATGTCAAAACTGCCTATGCAAAAAGCACTGGAAAGAACTGGGTTATAGCACAGTGGGTAATCAAGTATGATTAGTCCCAGGGATAAGTAATTACACTGGTACCCAACCTCTCCCCTTCTCTTCACCTCCCACTTTTCCAGTTGTGCAGCAGCAGCATCACACCAGTAGCAAGGCTCACTGAAACCAGGTTGTAATGCTGCCTTGATCTGTCTCCCTTGATAAATTTAATAGCAACTGAAGAAATTTGCTTGTTCATCTTGCCAGAGGATGAGGGTAAACCTCTTCCAAACAGAAATCAATCTTTGCAACACAATTGCTCAGAGATAATAACACAAAGATCAAGCTGGTAGTTATGTATTTGTAGGTATCACAAGAATCCTTCACATTCTTTTTGCTTTACTCTGCAGTAGTAAGTGACAAGACACAATAGAGCAGCCTGTCACAGGCTGTGCTAAAATTGTCATTTTCCTACCTTGTTTAACATGCTTTTATGTGTGCTTTAAGTTTCTAAGTATTATCTATTTGAAAACCTATTTTGAAGCTGCACTGTGCTTTCCAATGTTCAAAGGTAATAAAGTTACCTTAAAGAAAACAAAAAAGCAAGCCTGTTATTGGGTGAATGTCAACAGGCAGTAATTTGAATTCTCACCTCTACCTGAAGTACTTGCATATGGTTTAGAAATATATACACACACATTTCTTGAGCCTGTACAATTTTAAAACACCATTCAGACTAAAGTGCATTCTATTTACCACTTTGCTTTCTTTCATGAAAGGGTTTTACTGAGAAAATTAAGTTCTCCCTCATCTTGTAAAATAATCCACAAGCAGTTGCAATAATGAAATGAACATACAAATGAAATAAATTAGTAGTAATTGAGAACTGGCATAAATATATTATGAAACAAAAAAACCCTCATATACAGAAATTTTTTTGCCTCTTAAGCAGCTAATCTGGTAATCAGCATTTCATTTAAATGTTGTGGGTCAAAGTTGCCACTTCAGGAGAAACAATTCTGCTCCAACTTCAGAAAGTAAAGCCCATAGTCAATGGAGAAAGTTTGTTACAAATTGCAGCTCTGTATTAATCCAGAAGCAGCTTTTCAAATTCCCCATTCCCCACTCCAGCTGGAATTTAATTTTAAAACTTAGAGATCAACTTGAAGTTAGCAAAACATTTAAACTATATAAGGTTTGGTAGAAGTTTAATTCATTCAAGTAAATGAAAAACATCCTCCTAAATAAATACCAAAGATTCAGCCTGCAGACACCATCTACCACAAACCTTGGTTCTGGTGTTTATCAGATGATCTCTGTTATAACTTAGTAACTAGTTCTACACCACCTTTCGTATGTAAATGATATTTTAATAATGAACTGTTTTCTGATTGAACGTTTTCCTTTAAATGGCAAATATTTGCATCAATTATCTCCTCCAGATTGACTTAGGCAGTGATCCATGACCTTCCCTTGGGGGCTTAACAATTACATAACTCCGTTTACATTTACCATCACACACAACACCTGGATGTCAAGTTATTGGAAGTGTTTCCATCCTTATAAATAATTCAGCACCCTAATGTTGCTAATTATGATATGTACATAATTTATTGCTCCCTCGAGATGACAGAAATCTCTCTCCTACAGAATACATAACATTAGTTTTCATAATGAGAATTTTGGGGAAAATTATTTCAAGAAAGGAAGGAAGGAGACTGGAGCTCTTCTCTCACTGATCACAATACACTGCCATAAACACAGCAGAGATTTTCAATAGGTGTGCAGTGTCTCATTTAGAACAGTACATTTGTTTAATGACAAAGCTGCAGATAAGCATAAAACAGGATTTTCAAATAATTCAGCTCAGTGATGTCAAATTAGTCAGGTGCTTATTTGCATCTTTGGCTGCTTAACTACCTGCATAAATCTCATTTATAAATAAACTTTTGAACTTTCAGGTGGATTTGTTTCCAATTATTTTTCAGAGACATGTTTGGCAGTGACTTCCTTGGACATTCTAGATTCCATTTGCATTTAATCAACTAAAACCTTTTTGGGTAGCGATTCCTTCAGTTCTTTTCTAGTCATAAAAAAAGTCTGGTGCACATTACCTCACAGGTCTGAAGAGGTGCTAAAGATCTGGATGGATAACTTTAACAGAGCCACCACAGGAGTTGAAAACTTCTAATGAATGTAGTCGGCTGCAGTGGCTTGGGGAGGGCTACACACAGGACGTGGCTGCAAGAAATTGAGCAGATTTTCATTAATTAACAATTTGAGACCCATTTAGTTTTCAATATACAACTGGAGAAATGTGAAAGGTCTGATTCTTGATTGATAATTATTTTGGACTTATTCAAAGTTTTGTTGCTTTTATATACAGTTCCATAGAAGCCAAGCAGACATTTCCAGTAAGCTAAAATCACTATCTACTACATCTTTAGTAGAAAAAACTCTACTGCAGTCCAAATGGTCTGCAACTGTTTCATGCCAGCATTTCCTTACAGAAAAGGAATAACTGAAAGTTGGAAATTTCATTAATAAAAAAAATGAAGCTTTTAAAAATAGTGATTTTTTTCTCAGCAAATTAATGTCACCTCCCATGAACCCTGACAAGTTCTTTGAATATTTGCTTTCTTTTGGAAAATGTCACTGGTACTGAATTTATGCTGCAGCTAAGTGGTAATAATTTCTTCTTCAAACTCTTCAATTTTCTCAGTCTTAAGAGAAGTCTGCTTTTTTTTTTTATTTATTTGCTGGGAATGCCATGAAGTTAAAGTCTTTTTGGGGTTGGGGAGGAAAGAGAAAAGTGAAGATGAGACAAAGATAGTCCCTGATAACTTTTAAAGCATAAGATCTGCACCACTGTAAGAGTTGCTGCCAAATACATGGCTGTTTAAATGTTTTAATAGCATGAACCTCACAATATACACAGATCTGAACTTCTAAAACACAGATGGTATTCAGCATAATTACCCTGCTTTTACATATCCTTTATTTTCATGAAGGTTGTGGGTAGATTCATTTAACTTTTTTCAGACTGTAGAAGATACTACCTACAGGGCACACAAAATGCTCTCCCAAGCTCCAAAGTCACTAGAAAATAGTGGGTCTTGCCACACTAAGACACTCTTGCCAGACCCCCTGTATTTAAACCATTTTTGTTTTTCCCCACCTGGGAGAACAGTTTCATAAGCCAAAAGGTACTGTGTTTTCCCAATGTGAAATCTATACATCTGCTTCTGGCAGGTGGATGATCACATTTTTTCCAGTTGTATGCTACTAATATCTACAACAGCACATTTCAAATATTAAGGAAGCTTCTCATGCCACAATTAGAATTGCAGAGAAAAAAATAAGATCTATAGGATAGTTTCATTTTTTACAATATCATTACAGTGGTTTTGCCCTATGCTACACCAAAAATGGAAGTGAAGTCACCTATGGTCCAAGCAAAATTGTATCATAACGTTCCAAATCAAATTGATGTGGTGTTAACTTATGGCTCATGAATCTAAAGACCATGAAATAAGCCCTAATGACATTTTGAAGGCAGTCTTAAATGTAAAGTAAGTCAAGAAGGAATTTTTGTAAGCAATGAGAGGTCAAGACAATTTCTCTAGACTTCTGTATCTGCTTAATGTTACATAGAGATAGGGATTCAGTTTATCAACATTGCTGCTTGTGCATCCTTTCGTACATGGAGAGATCACTACTTGCTTATGATGTGCATCTTAAAAATCCTTCACTTAAGGTTATCATCTACCAAAAGACTGACTATTTGCACACCTTTTTCTACCCATTCACTGGCATTTCCTTTACCAGTGCATAATGCAGTCAACCCCAATCAATTACTGTTTCAGACCAGATGCAGGAGCTGGCTCAGGCTAAGGGAGCTGCTGTAAATCAAAATTGCAAAAGACAAGATTCTTCACTTCTGTCATTTGCCCAGCTCTGATCCAGATCATCTCCTAAGAACTTTAATTTGCAATTATGTTTCCAGCTGGTTCAGTGAAATGTGTTTTTTACTAAATAATTATTTCAGATAAAGCCGTGGGTTTCTCCACTCTGATACAGAGAGACCTTTGAAAGGCAGTTGTGCATTTGTGAACTCTGAACAAATTACACGTTGTTATACAGAAGATTTACAGCAAAAGCAAATCTAATTAAGTGCTTCACAGAGCAAAACATTGGGGAGATGCCACACTAACTGATAAATCATATTCTATTTTGTCACTATGATTATCCTTCTATATGTCCTTACTTCTCTTCAGATATACTTTTTATCCAGATGACAGCATTGAGATACCCAAAAGCTTCTCAAATGTGCAGATTATCTCCTTTTGCCATATTGTGCTGAGTGAACTGAAACTCAGCTGGACATAGCTCTTAACTTAGAGGTAATGTCAGATGATTGTGTTGTTCCATGTCTCAGCTGGTACTATTCCATGCACAAGCACAATCAGCATCTTTTTCTAAGAAATACATTTACCATATTGTTCTAGGGACAGTAGAGACTTTCATCTAGAGGTAGAGACTGGACCAATGGCTAGACAGAAATTTTAAAAAATATTTTATGAATGAGCAAGCCACCATTTTCACAGAATGATAATTTACCATATTTTAGTAGCATATTTTCCTATATTTATAACCATATTTATAAAATATTTCTAGCTGTACTGTAGGTAGGATCAATAAGGAATCTGAAACTTATTTTCAAACTAATCACACACTAAATTTTAGAATAACATCTGGAGCCTGCACAGCTTATTTGCCCAGACAGAACATCATGCTGATTCTGCCATGCTTTTTAGACCCCGATCTCAATGAAGTACCTGGTACTGTCTGCTGTGGCAAAAGTATAACCCAAAAAGACCAGATCTGTGGAGCAACACATTGCAGCACCAGATGGACACCTGACAAACATATAAGACACATTTTGAATGTCTTGTTTTACTTCATAAGGGCTCTTGTTTGTCAAGAGAGGTTCTCCTCCCCCTCTATTCTGCATTGGTGAGGCCGCACCTGGAGTATTGTGTCCAGTTCTGGGCCCCTCAGTTCAAGAAGGACAGGGAAGTGCTTGAAAGAGTCCAGCGCAGAGCTACTAAGATGATTAAGGGAGTGGAACATCTCCCTTATGAGGAAAGGCTGAGGGAGCTGGGTCTCTTTAGTTTGGAGAAAAGGAGACTGAGGGGTGACCTCATCAATGTTTTCAAATATGTAAGGGGTGAGTGTCAGGGAGATGGAGTTAGGCTCTTCTCAGTGGTGACCAGTGATAGGACAAGGGGTAATGGGTGTAAATTGGAGCACAGGAGGTTCAAGTTGAATATTCAAAATAATTTTTTTCCTGTAAGGGTGACAGAGCCCTGGAACAGGCTGCCCAGGGGGGTCGTGGAGTCTCCTTCACTGGAGACATTCAAAACCCGCCTGGACACGTTCCTATGCGAAGTGCTCTAGGTGGCCCTGCTCTGGCAGGGGGGGTTGGACTAGATGATCTTTTGAGGTCCCTTCCAACCCCAAGGATTCTGTGATTCCTCTACTCTGATGATCAAACACTGAGGTTCATTCAGCGTGCATCTTCCAGTTTAGTTTCCTCTGAAATTAGTCCTGTCCATGCACTCCTAAACAGACAGCACTGTAAAAACCAAACACAATAAGTAGAGCTGTTTGCAAAAATTTTTTTTGAAAGTCCACTCCTGATTCAGACCAAGACATAACCATAAAACAAGCCCTGATGCTAGATTATCTAGTATATTCTTCCATTGTACTTCAGGATGAAAAGCACAAAACTAAAATCAGAAGAGAATTTTGCCAGTGCTACTGGAGAATCTTTGTGAGCCTTCAAGTATTAAACTGTTTTTCATCTTTGCACATTATTAACAGAAAGGCACAGGCAAACTGGACTTGAATAACAAAAGAACAAAGAAAATTCTGGAGAGGATAATTGAGAATTTAATTGAAAAAAATCACTTGGTAATTTGAGCAATCCACAAAGGTCTGAAGCATGTAAACATATATTGGAAGGGAATTGCAGTAAGTGCCTTAGGAGGGTACAATATGGAATGAATTCATCAAATAATAAAACAGAAAATAGTGTATCAGAACAAGAAAATAATTACTATATCCCTCATAGGAACTTTTTTCACTTAGAAAGTCTACATAATTTCTCAGGGCTCAATACATGAGTTCATCTCTAAAAGAAATACTATTCTTTATTAGCTCAATGGCAAACCTAAAAGGGTTTGTTTTTCTGAGATTATCTATTGGTAAAGTTAGCGACTTATTACTTTACATTTACTTTTAAAATAAGCCTCCTGCTGCTTAAACTGGGATTTTCCATTCAAGGTGACTGTCAAGATATTCAAGATAGACAAGATATATTCAAGATAGACAGCAAGAAAGAAGTTGCTCACTCAGGAACAACAGGGGAAAAAATTAAAGTCCTGTCTTGATCCTAATGATATTGTAGGGATGAGAGTTTGTGTTCAGAGCACAGACTTCTTTGAAAGGAACAAAGTCAATGGGAGTATAAACCTGTACCTTGTCCATTTTGACATTGATTTTTTTTTTTTCAGCAGCAGAGAGCAAAGGAAGTTTCTGAAAGCACCACAAAAGCAGAAGTCAGCAGATCTTATAAAAACAGATAAAATTTCCAAGTAGGACACCAGTGTCATTGTCCTGTATCATTGATTTTTCTTCCAGCATCTGCATATCCCCAAAGGATATTTCAAGTCATGAAAGAAAAAAGCACGTAAATTAAAAGACAGAAGGAGTTAGATGTTCAATCTCTATCTTCTAACAGGGAAAGAAACCACAGCCAACTTCTGCAGGCAAAAATATGTAAGAAAAACAGTGGTGATATTTTTAGAAGACCAAAATATTTAGCCAGGTCCCCCCATACTCTGGAGAACAGCACAGCAGCCCCAAATCTGATCACAACTAATCTAATCTAATTCTAATCCAATCAGATTAGAAAACCTTCTAGCAACATCAGTGAGGCTGCAGTCTCACCTTTCCAAGATGAGAGCAGCTCTGAGGTTCCCTTGGCTTGCTGAGCTAGATCAGCCCTCTAGCTGCTATTTACCTTCCAATGCAGTGTAGATGTGTGCTGTGCCCCACTTTAGACAACTGAAGGCCCTAATTTTATACAGAGCCAGCACAATCCATGGAAATCAGCATCTACATTAATCACAATTAATTATGCTGTGTTTATGAAACGAGGCTCTAACAGCTGAGCTGCCACCTGGGGAGCTGTCCTGTCAGACACTCCATCATCCATCACAGACATGTTGAGCTCTGAGGACAGATGAAACTGCTCACACCTTGTGTGTCAGCAGCTATTTCCAACTGTGATGAACAGCACAGGGACAGCAGATGGAAATTTAGTGTTACATTTAACATTTTATTAGTTATGTTGAAGGGTTGGTAGGGCTATAAGTAATGGGAAAACTAAGGAAGATTTGGATCAGGAAGTGAAATAAATGAAACCATATTTTCTGCACCTGATTCCTCCATATCACATCTTAGTGTTTTGTTTTCAGCCTGTGGCAGAGCATTTGTCTTTTTGACTCCACTTCATCTTTCTTCTGAAATCATAAACACAGGAGGCAGTTCTACACAGTTCTTGGTATAGGAGGCAAACTTCATGCTTCTTGACCTTTCAGCATGTTCTCAGCTGGGCTGGAGCAGAAGGCCAGGCAGCACAACAGCAAGGGGGGGCAGCTCATTGACAGATTAAGAGACATTGTGTTGGTTTTCAATGGCATTTTTGGGCCCACTTTTAAGGAGTAAGAAAAGGCTGTTTGTCTGGCAGAGTTGTGCTTCCTCGTGTCTTCCATCACTGATGTGAAGGTGAATGTTGGGGGCTGGGCATGATCTAAAGACTTACTGAAGCCCTTACACTAGAAATCTGGAAATGGTAGAGAGATACACAAATGCTCTCTTATGTGCTTATCAAGTTATTCAAAGCAAGCAAAAACATTTTTTCCTGCATTTTAGGACATGCTTATGTGGATAAGTGAACACAGGAGGGGTTTTTATAGGTATTTGACATTAGTTCAAGCTAAAAATCAGTTCATCAGAAGTGATTTCTTGGCCTAAGAACACAGTTCTGGGCAGATAAAGGCATAAAACAGTTTAACTTGTCTGTAAAGACAACAAACCATTTCAGAATCCCACTCTGTAAAATTTAGTTACCTTCTGAAAGACTGAAAGATATTAGAAGTTAAGATAAATGACTGTTTAAGAAGGCAAGTTAGCTATATCCAAGCACATTCTAAATAGTCATTCTAGAAAAATCAGACACTGCTCGTTTCTCCTTGTAGGAGCTGGTTGCCAGTTTTGTTAGCAGCACTAATAACTCAAGGGCAATTGTGACACTAACCATGTGCCTCGAACCCAAAAGGGCTAGAAGGGCACAGTTCCCCTCATCTGCAGGTCTGTGACCATCATATAATACTGGGAAACAGGCTGATAAAGAAACCTCAGAGATTAAATGAGATAACCAACTTCCCAATCACCAAATTAGGTTCCCAAATGAGGTAACACTGAACTTGCCCTCTCCTTCTGGTGCTTCTAGATATTCCATTTTCCAGTAACTTAGATTCTGCCTGATCCCTGCAGACTTGCTTCCAACATTGCATTCTCCAGAGAGAGAGAGAAAAAAAAAAAAAAGAAGCAATAAATGTTTGATTTGATTCATTGATTTGATTTGATTCATTTTATTCTCTAGAAAAGATAATCTAAAGGTGGTACAGATGAGACTGAGCTCACTATCCCTCACTGTGGAGTCACTGTGGGTTGTTTCATTGCTGTTTAGTCACATCTCTAAGTTGTGCATCCAAGTATTTCAAGAGGAGCCACAAGTGCTCTGTGTGAGTTGGAGGGCTCTTGGGAATATTCAAAAGAGCCTTTAGGGACACCTCATTGGGTGACGTTTAGAAAGCTTGACAATGAAACTCATTTTATCAAAAGGGAAAGCACATAATATTTTAGTATTAGTCCATCCAGAGAAAAGACTTTACCACAGAAATTCAGAGAACTTGTGTTAAAATTCAAGGGAAAGAAAGTCTGAAACTGGCAGTTTGCACTAAAAGCATATGATAACTCTTAAAAGCACATATTTCCTAAAAAAAAAAAAAAAAAAAAAAAAAAAAAAAAAAAAGGCATTTGCAGGTCTTCTCATAATGATCTTTTGAAAATTTTATTATGTTTTTAGAAATGGGGAGTGAAACCCAGACAGGAGCTTGACACCACAGCAGCTACAGCTTTCTTGGAATCAATCTGCCTCAACAGCAAGAAAATGTTCACTGCTCTCCCATACTTGTAAAGGAGGCAACTCTGATCAAATAAGATGTGCCAGAGCAAATGTTAATGTCATTTTACCTAATGTTTCATTAAGGAAATTATTTCTCTTTTGGCAGCTGGCAATGCCAGACAGATATGGATGACTAATGATGAAGGTCATTTGCTGAACGTTCAGCCTTGCTAAAAGATGTTTGTTTCTTGTCTGCCATAGACAAATTTCACATTTTTTGTAGGGCAGGCAGAATCTTAAACAATGGATTTTTCATTTTGTAGAGGAAGTTTCTTGAATTTACAATTACTTTTTCTTTTTTGCTTGTCACAAACAGGTTTTTAAAATCTTAAATTTACAATCTGTTGCCTTGCTTTTGGTATTTCTTTGCCACAAACAAATATTCACAATCTAAAATGTAAGCACAGGTAATGAATTAACATTTAATACTTTGTCAGACATTTCAGTCTTTGGTTATATCAGTTGCATCTCAGGTTTTGGGGTTTTTTACTTATTTCTTGCCAAGGAGAGAACACTTTAAGCAGGAAGCATAAAGTTTAAAAAAAAAACAACAGAAAAAAAAACCCATTCTAAACACTTTAGCTAAAGGCTGGTTCAAAAGCTCAGCTTCAGTCAACTGAGGAAGTACCAAAAAAAAATCTAATTTAGTATAGGTAATCCCAAGGAAGTTAATCACTTACTACATGGTACACTGCAGATTATGAAAGATAATGCTCAGTGTCTTCACACTCTGAGACTGAAAAAAACACTTGGTCATTCTAATTAATGATAAGCTTCATTTTCTCTAATGGTGTGCTCCTCACAGATACTTAATAGGAAGGTCTGGTTGCCAATTGCAAAGGATAGTACACACAAAGCATCAGAATATTTGTTCTTCTCTAGATAGAAGAGGCCAAGCTCAGGTCCACACGAGCAGAGCAAGCCAGAAAATGCATGTTAGAGGGGACTGGAACATTACTGAGATTTATTCAGACACCTGGTGATTCATATTTCTCAATGTTCATGCACATCTCTTGTTTCCTACAGACAGAAACAGTGCTGGCCCTGCACTGCTGTCATTCCCATCCTAAATAGGGCCAGAGTTGGTTTTTCTCTGCCTCATGCAGTGCATAAGAGGAAAAATCAGAGTACGCATTTCTGATCACAGAGCAAACCCATTACAGAGTTATGATGAAAACATTCCCATTTTGATTTGTTTCAGCAAGATAATAGATTTTTTTTTTCTTTTAAGAAAACAAGTAAAACACAGAACCCATAGATTTAGTTGGTCTCTGTTTATGACTACACATTGTCCTTTCCTCAGAACTCATTGCATGTCTATAAGCTAACCCTCAAGCACAGGAGTTATCACAGAACTACATTTTCCATGGCTTGTACTTCAGTGGAACCTCTGAAGTAGCAACATATCATCCCACAGGAAAAATATTATAAAAGATTAATAAGGTGCTTCAGAAGGAAGCAGATTTCTAAATAAAGGCTGCTGTGTTTTACTAGTAACTGCTTAGAAGATCACTCATCCTTTATTGCTGTGAAAAAGAAAGATAACTTTTGAGCCTGTGTAATACCTTTCATTTCCCAACAACTAAAAACTACTTACAGATCAAATTTCCCAAATAAATGCAAGGGAAAAAAAAATTAAAAAAACCAGTTGAATATTGTCCTGTTCCAGCTCATTCCAGAACTCATACTTTAGAGAGATTATAATATGTAGTACAATATTGAATACAAGTTCATGTAAGACATTTAGCCATAAATATTTTCCTTTTTCTGATAAATATCCCTGATAAATGGGATATTTAAGAGTGTAACAGCAGTAACATTCCTGAGTAACATTCCAGAGTTTAAAAAACAAATTATTTCTGACATTTTAAAATGCTATTTTCTTTTTCTACCTTTTCAGTGATCTATTATTCAGAAAGGAACCTTCATTCAGTAGTAGCTATAGGCTAACTCTGTCAGGTTGGCATTTTAGCCCAAGAGATAAGGAAAGAAAGAACATGGTAAACTTTGAAGCATCCTAACTTGTTCTGTCCTAACTTGTTTATTCCCGTTGTTTAAATGCAGAAAATTTACTTGGAACATTCTGTCTTCCACTTGGATTTTTAGTATAATTTTCTGTTTCATCACCTACAGGATTTCACAAATCCTGACAACTCATCCTGTCATTAGCAGCTGATCTGGCTTGCTCTGCACTTTCCTGCTCTGCTGAATTGACAGCTTTCACCCCCCTCTGCAGGATGGCTGGGGGCTCCAGGGAAGCTACCAGAGACAAAGGAAAAAGTAGTAGAGTAAGCAAAAATAAGTAAAAGAGTAAATTATGGGAGCAGTGATAGTAAGAGCACAGGGGAATGGAAATTTCTAGTAGATTTAATTTGCTTCACAGTAGTGGATAGAAAGCACCTCTTGGTGCAGATAAGTGAATTTAAATCAGTGATAAAATATCCTCTTCCGTGGAGGTAACAAATTCCTTTAATTCATGAAAGAGCTATATTATTATTTATATAAATCCTTTTAGTAGTGAAGTTCAAGTTTGAAAGAAGCAGCTTGGCACATATTTTGATGAGGTGGGCTTGGAAAAGTGGAATGCCATGAGCTAGAGCAGCTGATTTCCATTTCATCCAGTTCTGACCTCTCACTAAAATATGAAGTGACAAAATAATTCAGTGCTGCTGTGACATGAAATTGAAAAAGTTAAAATGTCTGCAATACCCTAGCAATAAAATTCCTAATTAAGTCTAAAGACATTGTTTGGGAGAAAGAAAAATGTATCGGGCAATGAAATTCATTAATAAGCCCTGAACAATCCTAAAGGAGATTGCAATCTCCCTTATTCAGTATTTCAGTCTTTATGGAAACCTGCCCCACACCACTGAGTCATTAGCTCGTCTCAGGAGGATTTTTACAACCAGAACTAGGAATCCCCTTCTCTTTTTTACATCATAAGACAAACACAACCAACACAAAGCCAAATATTTAATTTTAATATTTACACAAGAAATAAAGTTTCCTTCAAGGCGTGTTAGAACATAGTGAACCAAATGTATTACCTTTTGATTCTGTTATCAACTTAGATTACAGACTTTACAGTAAGAGATTCCCCTGTTGTGCTTTGTATAATAATTCTCTCGTGCTATACAAAACTCAGTGCCTTACATACTTCAATTATAATGCCAGAATCCAATCTTAGGTCTTGTGATTGCATTTGTGTCATTTAAAGTAGCATATGCTTGTAGTTATCTCCAGCTGAAGTTATCAAGTGAAAATATTTATTTTTCTAAGAGAAAAAAGAATGGCTGACTGGGCTGTTGTGTCATTACAGAGCTTTACTACTTCTCTGTGTTTCAAAATTCATCCCCATGTTACTATGGACTGATTTAAATCCACACATGCTAAATGCATAGTTTATGTCCTATTATTTCAAGTGATAAAATATTAATAAAATAATGTACAAACAGATGTTTACAATCTCTACATTGAAAGAAGCTGTAACCTAAAACTAGCTCTGCATCCTAAAACTTAAATATTTCAAGTAGACTGAAAGAGAAAAAAGTAGAATTGTTTGGGTATTAATTCATCCCATATTGTTTGTGTGATGGCAGTCACTATGGCCAAACCTGAGAGATTATTTCAGGGCGTCCCTGGATCTCCTCTCTGGGGCTCCTCTGTTGTGGCATCAGTGGCAAGTTCACCATAGAGCACAATCTTAGGGAGGTGGTGATCCTCCATCCCGGAGATGTGCCCTGCCCAACTGGGTAGGGGGTGGAGATGACCTTTGGTTGGGTCACCTTTTCTAGGCCCCTCTCTGTGTGGAGCAAGCAGTGCTCTCCTTGAAACAGGCTGCTTGGTCACTCAGGATGCTGCTGAACAAGACTGTCATCTCCTGGGTCACTCTTGAGCAACCAATGTCCTTAGCCTCCTGCATGCAGGCTTGGGTCTGTGGCTTCCAGTGCACCTTTCGCCTGATGTTTGTCCCTCTCCTGTCCCTGCAGGGGCTTTACAAGTGTGGGTTTATCCCTCAAGCCTGCACTGTGGGTTTTGTAGGTGAGGTGCAGTGTGTGTGGAACTGTACCCACCCTTTACTCCTGAGGTTCCTCTGCCAGGGCCCAGCAAGCTGGGACAGTGACAGTGCAGTCCTTAGCAGGTTTAGAGTATCCTTCTGAGATGGATGGCCTTACAGGGCTAAACGAGCTCCATCTGCCCGGGTTTGGAGTTGGAGTTGTCCTTCTCCTGAAGGCTGCTGAGCCCATCCTGCCCATGGACACACTTTGTCTGACCCTTCAGCTGTGACCTCCCTGGCACAGGAGACCCCACTGGAGGTGTGTGGCACCACCAGCAGAGCTCACAGCCTCACCAGGGCACCCCCACGACAAGGGGGTGCTTGTGGAAGGACAGAGGAAATAACCCCAAGGCTAATTGATTAGAACTTAGATAAGCAGTAGAGAAATTTTGGCTTAAGATTTACAAACATCACACATGGTGGAAAGTTTGACAAGAAACCTGCTTGTCCTTCAGAGGAATTGCTGTACATAATGAAATCATCCATTAGCATTCCAAGGCTGCACTAACTCAGTATAATTTACTGACTCTCTTCAAAAGCAGTTGATGTGGGAGGAAAGGATCTAGTACTAGCCTCTGCAAAGCCCTCTTAATTTTAATTTCCAAGACTGATTAAGGTTTCTGGGAAGATGACTTCCCAGGTTTGAAACCCTCCCTCACTATTCTTCCTGCCTTTATTGCTTAAATCCTATGGGCAATGAAAGCTCATTTTAGTTCACAAATGCAAAAGCTGAGTTATGCATGGCAACTCAATGACAATTTTCTTAATAGTGCTTTCTAATAGTTAAGATACTAGATAAGAAAATTAATGTAAATCTTAAATAAAAGACACAATTGATTTCTAAATAGCCAACAAAGCCAAACCCTGATTTCCTCATGAAATCCCTTACCTTAAATCACTTCTGAAAAAGTCAAAATATCAGATTTTTTTCTTTTCTTTTTTTTTTTTTTTTTAATCGTAACCTTTAATTAAAAAAACAAAGCCTGTTCAGCTGCCTCCTTTAGGACAGGACAACATCAGCAACATTGCTGCTGGTTTATGCTGTGGACTGATAAGAACAAAGATGCAGATGAGGCCTTTGAGCAAGCAGAAGAAACCTCAGCGTTGTCTCTACAAGAAGAACAGCTGAGGGAATTTCAGAGGCTTTCAGTTAATATACACAGGCTGCCTGCAGACATCTCATTCCTCCAAACATGCTAGGGCATCACTTGTATTTGCACCATGCTCATAAGACACTTTACTCATGGCCATATTTCTCTCACAGGGTAGATTGTTAGATCTTCTTTTAACGTGTGTCTCTTCATCTACTTCTATCTATATTTATTATAAATTTGTCAGTCCTCAGCATCAGTGATTGGCCTGATCACCCGAAGGGGACTTACCAGCATGGTAGGACAGGCTGAGTTTGGCATCACAAAATTGCTAGTAAGGAAAGCTTAATTGCATCAGTAGATGAAACATGTAGCAGTAGTAAATGCATCCAAGCACTGAACATGACAAGAAGCCAAGAGGAGAGTTTACTTCAGAGGAGTTAACACACGAATTCCAGAAAGCTTTGGAGCCTAGGGAAAGGCAACAATCAAACGTAAATTACAGAAAAAGGTTCAAGATGAACAGAAGACAATTATTTTTATTTTTTTTTTTAACTCATGGAGCCATTGAGAACTTGCATGTTATGGCTCTTCTTTGCATTCTCACTCATCCGGAGCCACAAAGGAAACAAGAAATGCAGGGACAGATCGAGCACGTTTTCACCAATTCAGTTCACACATTAGTTTCAATGGTATGCTGACTGAAATATATAATTGTCTACATTTGCACAAGTACTCGTGTTGATTTACCCCTAGAGACTTAGATAATATTTTCCTCACTCCATAGGATAGATGCTTTAGGGTGCATTCTCCAATTTTCATGTAAAAATAGGAAAAATAACCTATTCCATACCTTGGAATTAAGTCATATTCTGAAATCCCAATTGCTATGTTGAAGCATTTGACAGCTGCTGAGAAACATGAGATAACTCAGGAGTGAAGGAAAACAGATGAGTAGGTTTTTATCTTCCCTGAAACAAGTTACTGCACAATTCACAAAATATATTTGAAAGATGGAATTCAGATTGCCACCCAAAAAATGAACATGTACAGATCTATTTTCTCCAAGAGACAAAGACTACTCAAATAAAATTTTAATTTGCTGATGCTTTTTTATCTCTACTAGATAAAGTTCAATATAAAGTTCAATGGAAGCATACAAGAACTTTCAGATGGGAAGATTCAGTGCTAGAGAGAGAAAATGGTGGACTCTGAATTAGAGTTTTGATAACAGACCCAGCATTTCACTTCATTGATTTTTACAAATATATTAATTTCTAGTCATGAGATTGAAAACCACATACTTCAAAAGCCAGAAGTTTTACAGATGAAGAAAAACTTATTTAGTGAACAGTTTTTAATCAGCATTCCATATATTAATATGTTTTTAATACATGGAAGGAAGAGCTAGTCTGTCAGTATTCATTTTCTAAACATAGAATCATAGAATCAGCCAGGCTGGGATAAGACCTCCAAGATCATCAAATCCAACCCTTACCATGTAACAGTGAGCCTAAACATTACAGACATTTTTTCCTAGAGGCAGAACAAGTAGTCAAACACTTGTGTGTAACTTCCCTATTAACAAAGTGATTCTGAAAACCCAGCAGGAGCTACATGACCTTGATGATCACCATCAGCAGAACAGAAGGTGAGTGCAAGGCTAACTTGGATCCCTCTGCACTTGCTTTAATACACTTAGCAGGTGGTAGAGAGGTTGGCTGGCAAAAGAAAGGAGCTTGGAAATGGTAGTCTGTCTTGGGGAAAACAGAGCTGTGCTGAAGGCTGGCATGCTATGACCATGCTAATAGAGACTGACACCAGCTCACTGCTCTGTTACTCCTCCTTCCACACAGTGAAGGGAAAGGAAACCAAAGCTCAGTACTAAACCAAAAGGTGCCAAAATGTATGTACTCCCTTTTATTAAGAGCTGTTCCTGAAGTCACAGTCAAGCTGGAAGGGAAAAAAATACTTTTGTCATGACGAGTACTACTCTGGATTTAAAAAAATAGTTATCTGTTGGGGAAACAGTTCAGAAATATACAGGTTGTGAGCAGTCCTGACTTACTTCAGGCCACTTTGGGTTAATGGTTATTGAGGCCGAGTTAGAGGTTTTCTGAGAATGAGCTACTGGGAAAGAGATAACTTAATTGGCAACAGAAGAGAAAAATAATTATATGAGAAGAATGGTTCTGTGAGAATGTTTTGTGTAATTGGAATACAAAGCCACCTGCATGATGTGATGGTGTAAACAAGGCTTCTCTATATAAGAGAGTGCAAGTTGTTAATAAAGGATTTCATACAATCATATTGATGTGCACATGGAATCCTTAAGCCTCCCCAGACTGTTTTCCCACAGTTACCTTAACAGCTTTAGATGCTACCAAGATTCTTGAGAAAAGATAGGAATGAAAGCTGAAATCTCATATAGTAGGCAGTCACGTATTGGCCAATCTGTTTTTCTAGTTTTTGGAGCAGCCCAGCTATATCTCAGCATTTCACAATTTGTGCAAAAATCCACACAAATATTATACTCTTATACTCTTTCAAATCTTCCAATTACATAGTATTCCAAATCTAAAAAGAATTTTCACCCTTAAATGCTTGTAGTTATTTGAAAACAGAAAATTAAAAAAAAAAAACCACAAACATTCTCAAATATAGGCAATTTCTCCATTTCCAGTCATGATCATCTGAAATTTAAATACTAATCACATTTTCCAGCAAGTTTTTCTTCTAATAGTCAATGTTACAACGTTAGCATTTTAAAGCAAATTTTATTATGTATTTATTTTTAAATACAGGGTTTTTTGCAGTTAGGGACAGCATTTGGATAGAGAATACAGCAAAGTTCTATGGAGGGAATTCTATATATTGTTTCCCAAGTGACTCTTTGTCTTGTGTGAAAATTAGAACACTGGGCATGTTTGACAGTTCCAATAAATTGATAAGTCAATCTATTGCCACAAATTGGCTCTTGCATCACACAGTCAATAGTCAAATAAATACTCTCTGGTATTCAAGGAATATTTATTGTGCACATTGCCTGTTAACTAGAACAATACTGTAGTCATTAGCTAAATCATAGTGCTAACACAGAATAAAAATCCCATCCACTTAATAATCATATTTTACCAGGTTACAGGGAGACCAACTCAGGCAATAGTGATGCATTGAAGTTACAAGGTCTGTAATTAATTTTTTCTTCCTGACTATAAATCTTCTAGTTTTAACTAGGAAAACACAGCACCCCTCTCATTAGGGATTCTATTTTGTAGAGCCAAGAACTTGAGAATCAAAGGGCTAGACCAATGAAAGATACACTTATGAGAAGGATCATCAATTTATAGATGCAAAACCTCCACCAGCAACACAAACACTGTAACTTGTCCTAGCTCACCCAATTTTCAAAATCCATTTAATATAATTTGACATTGTTATTTGTCCAAACTATCCTATGGACAAAACTATGCTTTGAGTATTCCTTCTACACTAAATCTTCTGAGGCCAGAACAGGCACTGCATATCATTTATATTGTACTCCTGAGTCTCCTTACACTTTCTTTGCCCATATAAAATAAATGAAATAAAGCTACATCAAAATCTATACTTAGTCCACTGAAGTAATAGCAAGCTTTTACTTTCTTTTAAATGTTTTTTCATTATACCTACACTGTTGGGGGCAATCTTTGTCATCTATATTTATGGGCACATTAGTTATTATCATTCTATTTTGTATTTTATCTCTGCAGGAAAAATATAAGCTGTTCCAATCTCCTGACTGCATTGAGAGTGTGATGCTTTCAACACATCCTATTTGCCTGTGAATATTTTTTAGCAAGAAAACCACAGGCTAATTTTTATCAGAATAAGAGTCAATGTATGTTTGGACTCATGACCTTCACGTTTGTTTTAAAGTGAGATCATGAGATGAAGATTTGTGAAGTCCACAATGATGCTAGTGAGGAGTGCTCAAACATGACTGACAATGCCCACTACAGCTTTACCCAAGTTTCCTTTTATTTTCCTTCAAATACTTCTGATTGCTCACTCTTGCTCTGATGAGAATGCTGTCTAAAGCTGAAAGCAAAGTGTCTCCTTCCATATAGATAAATATCAGTAATAGTACCCTTAAGATCTTCTTTCTTTGCTCCTGGTCCATTTTGGCTGAAATAAAAGACCTGTTCTTCATAGACTTCAGACTAGCTGCTTCTGCCTTCAGTAAATAGTGACATGGAGAGTTCAGGCTGGCAGACCCTCACTACCCATCTTTACAGGGGACTGAATGTTACAACAGGATCAAGTCCCATTCTTCCACTTACACGGTGGTAGAGGACACATACCCATAGGTCAATTAATTTTAGCTTGCAAAATAAATATGCAGACAAGTAAAATGCTATAATAAGTATAGGCAGCAGCATGCAGCTCCAGAGAGACAACAACAGTCCCTGTATTCTCAAGAAGACAACACATGCTGAGATTTATTAAAAAGTATTAAGCATTTCCAGGAACTGGAAGTTCACATAGGATGGAACTCTCAAACCTACTGGTAAAACATTTCAGTCCTTTCTGCAGAAGGAAGCCTGTCTGTAAAATTGCTGATAGTTAAGTCTAAATCCACTTAGATCCAAATCAGTTTTGCAAACACTGACTGCATTTTCCTTTTCATGGGCAACCATAGCTGTTGGCAATTGATTTTGCATTCAAGGTATACACATGAATATATTTTTTTTCTGAAAGCATTCTTCATGTAAAATACTATGTACAATCTGGAATGTATATTAATATATAGAAATTTAGTCAACATTTATGAAGTTAGACATAAACAGTCCCATACCAGATATTTGACATGTTAGCTTTTTTGTCCTTGAATGTAGTACTAGAATATTAGCTAAACAGAATATTTCAGCTAAAAAGAAATTCAGCTGGCAGCCACGTACTTTCTGGCTAATATTGTCAAACTGAGATTTAACAAGCATTGCCTATTTCAGTTGTAATGATTAAAAAGTTTAAGTTCATTAAGGTAAAGTTACATCTGTTAGCAAACAGGCAGTAATTATGGACCTGGCAAGCCAAACTGACTTGAATAAAAATTAACTCTTCAGTCATTCTAATCCTAATTTTACTAGACAAGTACAACACATAATCACAAAACATGATATCAGAGAATTTGGGACTACAGAAAAATAGTTTAATACATTATGGCAATTGGAAACAATTCCGTTAGTTTTAAATAATATTTTAAGTGCAAATCTGGGTGTGCATACACAAGAATTAAAATATGGGTGATGTGCTAGGCACCACTATTCACTTCCCAAAGATTTCTTTCCTGTATGTGCACGCTGAGCATTTGGTGAAATTGTTATATTAGAACAATACTTTATAAAGTCATTTAGTATTACATCAGTGACAGACCTATTTAAGAAAATAAATCCATTCCTCAGAGATACATTTCTAGTCTATTAGCAGAAGTTACTATCCTGATTTATAAATATTACATGAACATTCCCATTATCATCTCAAGCTGACTGAAAAACAATTAATACTTTCATCTCTGTTTCCAGGCTCAGTGTGATCCCCTGGTCTTCTTATTAATCGCCTTTTCTGTAATCAAATATTTCAGAGTTTGGCTTTTACAGAGCCCGTATGGAAGCAGACCAGTGCACATAAACATCAAGGTACTTGGTAATTCTTCCACCTTGCTAGTTCTAACCAGCTGCATGCAGCAGTGTGGTCATGCCTCACCTCAACAGCTTCTCCTCTTGCTCTACCTGGAGCTTGACCCTCATGCACAGAAGAGGCCAAGTTTCCCCTCCAAGGGGTATCTTGCAACAACATTGTAGCCCACTTTGATCATACTTTTGTCCTGCTTTACTTTGATTAATATTCTGTACACTGAGATCTTTCTCTTCCTCACATTGTTTCAAATCTCTTGTGTAATGGAGTCTACTGCTCAGTGATTTCTGTATTTATTTGAACACTAACTTCTTATTCACTCTGAGCATAGTTCAAGTTGCAAAATATGCCTTCAAAGACATTCCATATATTGCAGAAAGACAAATTCCTTCATAGGAGTAAGGTCTAAATAATCTTTTGGCTTATTTTAGATGACCAAATTGAGTTTAACAGTAATCCATACAGAAGTAGTTATTTGTGCTTGTGATACAGAAGTGTTTTCCAAACAACTTACAGCAGTTGTATCAATAAACATGAGCTCTAATTCATCATCTTAACTCAGTTATCATTTACAGAGGTATTGTCTTTTTTTCTCCACTATTGACAGAGTTATGAGAACAGGGTAAGTCTTGAGGCAATTAATACCCTTCTCAGACAATATTTATTTCCTTATAGCTTATTATACAATATGAAATACTTACTTTTCTCTACAGTTCTTATTTTTATTGCTTTCATCTTGCCAATATCCTAAAATGTCGTTTTTGTACTGAAAAACCTTTTTGTACAGGGAAGAAAAATCTGTCTACACACCTATGCTGTTTACACACCTGTGCTCTCCAGCTTTATGTCTTTGACCACGTAAATTGATGCTGTTGCTTTCATTTATTTTGCTTTAGCCTGTTTGTAAAGATTTTCAAGAGTGACTGGTTGGAAGTGCTGAGTACCTCCGGGTCAGACTATGTGCCTGTTGCTTTTCTGGTTTCTTATTGCAGTTTGTTTCTTTGTTTCTCTGTTTGCACAGCTTGTCTCATAGTGCAATGACTTTTTCCTGTGTTTCTCATGTTAAAGTTCAACACAGGCATCTATTCCCATTTTATCTCCAAACCCACATTCTACTACAGTTTCTTTATTAGAGATTTTTCTATATTCTTACAAAATACCACTGCTGCTTGTATAGAAGATACCTTAATGTCTAGGTCTGGAAGTATCAGCAGTCGTACTAGAGACAATTCAACAGATCCTGGTCCATACACCTGAAAATCCCAGTCAGTTCTCCAAACAACTGCTAGGAACTTGTCCCTACAAGCTCAGGTCCCAGGCCTGTCTCTCTCTAAAGATGGAGAACAAATAGAAGATCCTGAAGGAGAGCTGCACCAACTCTGCCACACCAAACAACTTCAGCTGTATTGGCACTTCACCTCCTGACCAAAGGAAATTCAAAATATTCTTCTTTCATGCTTTCTAGGAAGCTTTGAGAGACCAAACACTTGCTGTAATTAAAGATGTCAGAACTGGGTCAATGTTGATGGCAAGAGACAGGACAGAGCAGCTACAAGCAGCAAAAGAGAAAGGTTTATCAAAATCTCAGGACTTCTCTGTTCTCATTCCATGCTTAAACTGCTTCAGCAGCTGCTGTGAAACCTGCAGGGGCTATGCAGAAGCAAAGCTCCTGCCTGGAGCTGTTTTAACATGTTTATGCAGACCCTCTCTACCCTTCCCTCAGTAGAAATGCACTAACCAGTATTAGTCCAGTTTAGGGCAAAGCAACAAGCTACAGTAGCACTAAAAGACCTCTACCTATAACTTCAAAAGTTCCTACAGCAAAACGATGCACTTCAGCTATTATGAACACAGGTAGAGAAATCAACCTTGATGTGCCAAAGACCACATTATTAAGAGAGAAAAGGGAAGAGCAGTATAAAATGGCATAAAGAGTACACACAGATTGGGGATCATAGAGATTAAGACTGAAATAGATTTATTGTGACACAAAACAAGGCAGTTAAACATGCACAGCCCATCACATCGTATCCTGAGAACATCAAATCAAATGCAGGTGAGAAGTAGGAAAATGACAGCAGCATTTTCAGAGTTTAAATCCCATTTTTCCACGCGAGGTGAAACTACACGAGGAATAAAAAGAAGTCATGGTTGAAAGAGGTTATTTGTGAAGCAACATTACAGCTAGTGTATTTAGAAGTTTGGAAGGATTTCTTTTTTTCTAAAAAAACCCCAAACAACACAAAACCAAACAACTAAGTCGTGCTAAGGAAGAAGTTAATATATCTTAATGCACCTAAAGAAATATTGCTATTAACATTTCAACAATAGATGTTGCAGCATAAAATAATTATGAGAGACCCAGGTGCTTCCCTGAGTCTCTGAACTAGCTCCAAGTCTTTGTTATTAAGACCTGCTGCAGTGCTGAAGCCTCCAGGTTTAACAGTTATGCAGAGATATTAATCCTAGAGCAAGGCTTTGGTCAGGATGAGGGTGACAGCTTGATCAGACAAAACACTCCATTGTAATGGAAATGAGTCTAGCATAAGGACAAGATAGCTGCAGACTATATAGATCAAAAATATTACTGTTACCCAGAGAAAATTTTCCTGACCTATTCAGGCAAATTTTAGAGCTGCTGTGGCAGCAACAATGCAGAGAAAAACTGCATTAAAGGAGTTGTTTCATGAAAATATCTTGGAAGATGTTAGGTAGCAGTAATCAAAATTCAATAACATGCTTCTTAGGAGAGAGGTTAAGTTAATTCTATGACTGCCAATCAGCAGACCACCCCAGCTGTCCTACAGACACTACGTACTCATATTAACATAATCTCTTCAGTAACTTAACAACATTTCACATTAGGTGTTTTGAAACCTAATAATCCTGATAAACTTTAATTTTACAAAAAGTTCCTTAATTCAGGGTTTTGGTTTAAGTGAACAGAATGCTTTTTGAAGTAGTCAAGCAGAAATGTAGTTGTACAGAACAGTGTACTGATGCTATTGAAGAAATCCATATTATGGAAGAGGCTTAAATTGCCCAGAAATCCACCAAAATATCCAACACTTTTCTTATCCTTTTTGTGCATTTGAAGAAATTGCTAGCTCCACATTTATTTGGGTTGGAGAAGCTGAGTAACCGACAAGAATCAGACTCACTTCATGTTCTTGACACTTCAGTATTTTAGAGCTTGTTGTGAATCAATTACATCATTAAAGCTCATTTATCATTATCAGGAATAATCAATATTAGAGTGATAAAGCAGCAGGATACCTAAAAACCAGACAGTAATTTGATAATCAAAGTGAAATTTATAAAATATAAATTGTCCTCCAAAGGTGAACAGGAGGCTACACAATAGAACACAGAATCCAAAGATATTAAACAGATACTTATTAATAACACTCCAAATTTGTCAAGTTTGACAGTTGCTGGAGGAAAGAAAAAAAAGAAAAGCACCAAGGAAATGACCTGGAATCTGAGTAGGAAAACCAAAATTAGGACAGGAATAGGAGATAAAGTACATGAACTATCTTACAGTCATTAGGTACTTCTTCCATTATACTGTTTTTGGAGGGGGCACAATTTAGAGGATTTAGAGGCACCTCAAAATAACCAAGTGTGTATTCTACATCTAGACAAAGTGCCTGAGAGTGTCAGGATTCATCAGACAGTGTCAATAAAATCAGTAGGGGAAAACTGCAGGCTATTGAGTTAACTTATCCTAGAATTAGGTCTGATCATAGGCAACCCAAACTTTTCAGTTCTGGTCTCTGCTCATTTTTATGAAAGTAAATGGAAAAAAAAAAAAAATCAATGGACATGAATTAAACATTTTTATTTCCCAGCACTAAGCAGTCACCCATCACCTATGAAGCTTACTCCTCATCTCATGGGCTTCAGTTGCAGCAGTGCTAGCTTAATGAGTGCTAATTATTCACAATTATAAAGAAATTGAATACTCAGCACATACTCCCCTCTTTCACGTGATTCTGCCCTTTTTTATATTCTGCATGCAACCAAAACACACACAAGCTTAAAACAACTGTGCAAGTATCTGTAAAACTGATCACGCTGCTTTTTGTGTTAAAAATACAGCCTCAAAACTGAAAAAATAACTTTAGAGTTATTTTACAAAAGACATTGGTAAAGTTACTGCCTTTCCTCTGAGTAAAATATTTTCTATAAATTATGCAATATAATTTAGCCAATTTTCATGTGGAACACAAACTGAAACTTGGAATTCAGTTGTTATAACGTTACACTATATCTTAGCATTACTAAAAACCAAAATAGTTTCATTACCATGACCTAATTAATAAGACAGCCACAGTCAACACCATCTGATCCGTATCACAATATCCCCACTGCCACTGCCTCTGCCCAGCCTGCTATGCATTGCAAAATGTGATGCTGAAAAGATGAAAAAATGGTTTTATCAGTACAAAGGTCTATTTCTTGAAGCAAATGCTTTCAATACATTCAATTATTTTACTCTAACACAGCACATGTTGATATATCACACAAAGAAAGTCCTAGCAGAAAAGCAAAATTCCAGGATTTCAAAGTGAAACACATTAACACATTTTCCAAGTCTCACAGCATGCCAGTTTACAAGCTTTAGATTTTGAAGAAAGCAGCTCCTGTTCTTGAATAACATTTTCCAACACTCTAAGACATGACTAGAATTCAACCATCATTATTGTACCTAAGTAGAAACGGGAAGTTTGGTTAGGACTCCAAAGTACTTTGTGTTTGAAACCATTTGACCCATTATCAGAGATTTTGTTTGCTGTTTCCTGTCCTGTCACTCCTGACATGCATTCCTGTTACTCCAATAGTACAGAAAATCTAAAAAGTACAAATTCTGAGAAAAAACTTTTAGAGTTTTAGGTTTTTTTACTTGGAGGTAAAATCCCACAAGTTAAGCTTTCTGCCACATTAACAACCACAAAATTACCACAGAAAGCAGTAGGTTTTGATCAGCACATTTTTCTATACATCCTATCCAGAAACCACGAATTGTTTTACTGCAACATCTAGCAAAGATCAGCAGGGGAGACATTAAAACACCCCATCCCGTGGCAGACTGCAGGTGCAGTAAAGCTGTTGCACAGAAGGAAAAAAATGCCCTAATTTCCCTGTACCATTGGGGTTAACATTGAGTACAAACTGTGGCCAACCTCACTACATAGATCCATCTCCTAACACTGAGTCCCTTTTTCCTGGGACTCTTTTTCTGTGCTTTGAACTTGCTTTTCATCACAGCTAATGAAGCAAAACCATTCCTTTATCTGCACTGGAGTGAATTTGTTAACATCAGCCACTCACCCAATATTCCTTGTCCAGTACCATCATTAATTATACTCTAATTGCATCATTTAAATTAAAATACTGAAATATTTGGTGGGTACTGTTGGAGGTAGTTTCAAACAACCACAATTCATTATTTATAAACACACTTGAAACGGAATCATAAAAAAGCTTTAGAAAACATTCCATTTAATATTACAGTACCCCAGAGAAGGGATCATGGGTTTTGGAAACAAATGGTTCTTTAAGTTTGAGGGAGCAGAGGGCAAGAAGGGTAGGGGAAAAAAAGAGTAATGATAAGAAAGGTAATTCATCATTGATAGAACAAAAGTCAGGGCATTTCAAAGTGGTCTCACAACACTTTGCTCTTCCCCAGCTTCCTACTTGAGAAGGAAATCACTCAAATCCTGCCCTAAGTAAAACTATGTAAAAGCAGTTGGTTTTAAAAATAAAGCAGAAGGCCTCTAAGATACTTTTTTTTAATATATTTTATGTGTAAGTCAGAGAAAATGCATATTGACTATCTGTGAAATTAATTTCTTGTGAGATTTTCAGATATACTGGATACTGTGATAACTTCAGTTTAATCTTAATCTATAAATATGTCTATAATCAATTACTAAGAAGCAACATAATATGACGGAGTAAAGAAAACACTCAGAGCAAGCCAGTGACAACTTTAAGAGCATGAAAACTAAAACCAGGTAGTGATTAACTAAATGAAAGGAGAGAGAATGTGGTTTAAGATAGCTGTTTCAGGCAGGTGAGCTGAAGTACCCCAGAATATGCCAGCCAATTAAAATAATTTTTATTAATTAGCCCTCTACAGCAGAAAAGGTTTTGGGGGTCTGTTGGCCTGTAGAATTCTGGTCCTACAAATAAATTGACATTGCCATGATTTCAGTTCAAAATGCTCTGACTTTCCCAGGATTTTGCCATCCATTCTGGTATATGGGAGAAAACTTAAAATGGCACTAAATTAGCCCATTTAATAGGTGAAATTGTGTAATGAGTAATACTGTATGTAATGAGGAGATGTATAATGCTGATCTCAAACCAGTTATTTCTGTTGTCCTGAAAACTCAAGTTTAAATACTCAGAACTGGTGATTCAGGAAAGCATGCTAGCAAATAACCCTCAAGGCTTCTACTAGTTTTACCAGTGCACAGGCCTCCCCTCTACTGTTTTATTTCTGGATTATTTCCAGAGTTATCTTCTAATGTTCCTAATTTAAATATGTAGCATTAGATGATGGCTAATCTGCACCCAGGCTGAAAAACAAAAAAATAAATTCTAAGTTTTCCAATGGTCCATTATCAAATCATACAATTTTTCCCAGTAGTGAATACAAAGCACAAATTAATCTAATAAATTGTTACTCTTTCCTGTAAGGAATGGTTTGTCTCAAACATATTCCAAGTAGTGCTAGTTTTGGGGACAAACAAGTGTTTTGCAAGTGGAAAGGTTGTTCCACACGCATGTGCTCGTGCAGAAAGCCTCTGCTAGGAACTGATCTCATAAAGCCAATCTGGAACAATTTACAGCAATTTCAAAAGCAGATTCCAGAGTACCTTATTACTCCCTGAACAAGTGGTCGGTTGCTAAACCATAAATCTCTGGGATCCATCAGTGTTTTCTCTGGAAAGACTGGAAATCATTGTATGCTTTACTCATCTACCTCTTCTCTAAGCATTTCTTTTTGGCTCCTGTCAGATACTGGGGAAAATAAACATATGACCCTTGTCATATTACTAATATTTCAGCTCTCTTCACATTTAAATAGTAATTTTTACTTCATTTTGAAGTTTCACAACATGAATAATTCTTAAGATTTTTAGAGATTTTAGTTTGAAATATTTTCCTTTTGATACCTCTTTCTGCTTAATGTAGTCACACACAAGTAAGTTCAACACAAAAACTAGTCAGACTTTCATTGGAAACAGCTGCTCACATTTTATCTGATTTTCTTCTGAAGGGAAACTGATCTCACCACTAAGTTGTGCTTTGCAGTTCAATTGATGCTTTGCAGTTCAATTGAAGTTGAAAAGAAACTCCAAAAGTTTCTTCAGTCACAGTACACTTTTAATTTTTTTATTCAGATACTCTTTTAAAATCATTGCATCTTCCTCAAATTCATTCACCTTTTCTCACTTCATTTTTTTTCAGCTATGCCATCTCCTACCAGACACTTGCAAATCAGCTTTTCCTGAGCAAATGTCCAGAATCCTGTTTAAATCACAACAGTCCTTAGCTGAAAACGATTGCTGGCTAAGTTTAGGCATCCTCAGAAGGGCTATATTCACACAACAGAGAATTCTGCCTCTAAATGGAACTACACATCACCATTTTCTTCTTTCCTACAGTGTGAATGTAGGGGGGTTGGACTAGATGACCTTTAAAGGTCCCTTCCAACCCCAACTATTCTGTGAAAGCCATTGTGGCTCAGGGCCTCACTGCACAATCATGCGTAGGCAAATGAGGCTGTTCTGAACTAGATAAATAGCAGAAAGGACTAACACAACAGGACAGCCTTTGGCATTTTTCTCATAGCTAATGTGCCACAGGTCAGGTTTAGTTTACAATCTACAATCTGCACTGCTTTACTGTTTAACTGCTGTGTTATACAGGCAAGGCCATTTATTCTCCAAAAAGCTATATAAAAAAAATACAGTACCATAGCAGATGGTTTGGTGCTTACTCTTGCCCATATCAGCACATCTATAGCATAAGAGCTGGGTGGTTACACTGCTATCATGCTAAATTAGCATTATGAATTGGTGTTCAGAAACTTGCCACATATTGCAGAATAAGCAGTAGCACTTTATATCCTTTGTTTCTTGGCACTATTAAAATTTGCCTTGAGAAGGCAAGAACAACAAAAGCAAAATAATTCAGACTCCTGGAATCATTAAGGTTGGAAAAGACCTCTAAGATCATCAAACCCAACCATCAACTCAACACCAGCAGCCAAATAAACCATGTGCTCAGGTGCTATGTCCACATTCAGATAACACAGTTTTTAAGGTCATAAACCCTGGTTTTCTGCCAGAGATCTTAGAAGTGAATTGAAAATGGGAAAAGTTAAACCTGTCAAGGACAAGTCTAAAAACATTAACAAAATAAATTTGCTTCCAGGTATAGAAAACTCATATCTCATCATTAGATGTCACTGGAAATCCTGCATGCCAGAACTGGGGTGGCTAACTCATTAGCTGGCTCAAATGATGCCCAAGAAACCTAAGTATTGGCAATGCTCACATTATCACACCTGACACCTTCCTTGGACCCACTGATGTTTAAAATTTTCAAGGTCCCTGTAGGCATTTTGGAATGGACAAAGCACAGTGTTCAGTCCCTAGGGTTGACTTGGGAACTTGGACAGTGAGTGGCTACAACTCTCAGCCATTACAGACAGACATGGTGGTGCATAGAGAACACTTTCTTCACTCACAGCCTACAATGCATTTGCCTGTTTTCCTGTAACAGGAACCAGTATTTCCCATTTGCTGTTATGGTTCACATGCTTTATCTTCCTTACATTCCTTTCCTATTCCCATTTCCCAGTTTTCTTTTACCTGCCCAGGAATTAAATTGCAGTGTCCTCAACATACATGATCACAAGTAAGCAAAAGATTTCTGTAGCAACAAATGCCCAAATATTTCAAAACTTACAGTCTTCAGTATTTAAAATGAAAAAAAAATGACTGGAAATATTTTTAAAGTCACAAGTAGCCAAAAATTCAATGCTTTGTCACTTAAGCATCTGTTTATATGGCTGCTGAGGAGGCTCATCAGACAACAGGTGACACTGTAAATCCTATTGCTCTCAAGAGGATGAGAGTGCCATGACAAGTTAAGATGTCTCTTCTGCTGATTAAAATTAGCATTTAAAATATACACACGGGGAACATCTTCTGAAAACTAATGGTTTGTCTTGTCTCATTTCCAGGTTTCACTGATGAAGTTGCATCCATCCAATTCAAGTCACACACACTGCTCAGCAGGTTTTGACTTCAGAATTTCCAATATAGACAGATTTCCCTACAGAAGTGCTATTTTGTCTGACTGGTTTATGGGATTTGGGAGGTTCTGATGGCATTTGCTCTACATGCACTAGAGAGTTATCAGGGTTTGGCTGCCATTAATTCTGCAGCTATAGTTCTCCACACAAAACCATCCAGCATTCAGTATCGTTCCTGCTGCTATAGGATAATTAAATCACTTCCCAACCCATCTAGAAATTATGCCAAGCTCAACATTCATAGACACAGGGCCAGATTTGGGATAACTACAGTGAAAATGATATAATTTACTTTAAAATATGCCACTGAAGCTTGCCAACAGACATCCCACCTCATGTCTACGATACACTCCACCCATGCTTCCAGCAGTAGAGACCAGGGCTATGTGAGCAGAGCTCCCATGGCACAGGACTTGCTCCACACCAGAGAAAAAGTTGCACTGATGAGCCACAGAGCCTACTGGCTAGAAAAAACAAGGAATACAGACTTTCTGCAATTGGTATAGCAATTGTTATTGCTTGTTATAGCAGGGCATAAGAAGCTCTCATTTCTTCCTCGATGTCTGACAAATTCCCAAACATATCCTTCTACCTATCAAGTTCTTGACAAAAGATAAGACAAGAAAATTGTCCAGGATCACATCATGACTTTGTGATGTCCACATACTCCACACCTGCAAACTTGTATTCATGTGACAATATTATCTAGTTAGAATCACTGTTACTTTTTTCTTTCTGAATGGCAATGAGAATTACTTCCTTCCTGCAATATGTCTATTTTGGCCACTGCAAAACCAGAAATCAGCAATGGGATGAAGAGCAGTCAGGGATGTTGAGTGAAATGCAGTAACACAAAGCATTCTGCAAAATCTGACACATATAAATCAATTCATACAATACCCTGAAGAGCAAGAGACACATCATCCCATTTCATAGGTAACTGAGACAGAAGTGACTTCCCTAAAAGCAGAACAGTCATCCAGGGGATTAGAAGTCTCAGTTCCCATTTCCTGTTCTAACTTACACTATAGGTGCAAGAAGGAGATAGCCTGACTCAAGAAATTATACTTAAGAAAAACTAAAAGAGATTCTAGTACCAGATGACAGCATGTGATTTTCCTTGCTAATGAAAAGGATTAAAAGATAAAGCATCAACTTAAATTTTGGCAGTTGGTAAGTTATTTTGCAAGAGGGTGAAAACCAACTATCTGTATTCATTGTAAAAATGGAGTTACATCAGATCAGTTTACATTTCTATGTAGAGATGTGAGACAACAAATAAGACAATACTGAAAAGATAGGCAATTGCATGCAAAAAGGGAAATAAGGTCTTCCAAATTCTAGGTATTTCTTGAAGTGCACTCCCTGCATCACTCAGCTTTTGTTGCTTGTTTCTTTGAACTGGATTTCTTCTACAGAAAAGCAGTGACAGGCTCAGAGCATCTGTTTTGTAGTTTCTTCTGAGTAACTCTGTTTCACAAAGCAATATTGCACCACTAGGTAACCTTTCCCAAAATGCTTTTACAGATTTGAGAAAGCAAAGATGTAAGGTTACTATCCCAGAGTACAGGACAGCACTGAACATCATGTGCTAAACTAACAATGACCTTATCCTGTTCCCACTTTACTCTCCCTTTCTTCTCCACTTCCCCCAGCTCCCTTCAGGCTTTGTATGACAGACTAGAAAACATTCCTAGGAGAAGCCAGAGCCTGGAGAAAATCAGGAGGGATTTCTTTCCAAGTTTTGAGCACTAAATAGGAGATTGTCTGCTATGTTTACCCAGTAATTTTAGATACCAGCCCCAAAGTATTTTTCTTCAGTAAAAGCCACTAGATACCAAATTTTACCTTCTGCAGACTTCTGTTTGACTTGTTCCTAGCCACAGTTAGGACTTAATCTGTATGGTCAGACCACTATTTTCTGGCTTATTATTGGTGCTCTCTGAAGAAGAGGAGGATACACCCATCTAGGAACACAGCAGCAGTCACACCGCACTCAAAGATCAAGTGGGAGCAAAAAGTAGTAAATACAGTCAAATCAAACCAGAGAACAAAGCTGACAATTAACAAACACTCCTGATGTGTTGTTCCTTACCAGTATCCATGACAGGCAGAGGACTGGTTGACAGTGGAACTGGAAGAATTAATTTCACATTTTACTTCCATATAATTTTGTCTCACTTTCATTGAATAAGAGGAATTCGTTCTGCAACACTCCTTATCCTCAAAATCCCTTTTGTTTTGCTAAACACTTCAAATTACTATATTCGAAGCCACATTTGCATCTCTGCCCTGCTCTGCATTGCTTCAGGGGGTGATGGCCACAGCAAGTGATCCCTGAGTGTTAGCATAAGGAATGCAGCCCCTGTTACAGCTGACATGCTAAAAGACAGTTGCTAGGAATAAAGTCTTGAAATACTGCCATCAGAAAGAACAGAAGACCTAAAGATCCTCCCTCTTCAAAAGCACATAATTGTCTTTAAACTAAGAACTAAAAATAGATTGGGTGTTGTGGGGCTTTTACAGCTGCTGTCTCTAAATCCAGCTCTCTTCCTGAAGAGTAAGAAAAAAGCTAACAAATTATGGGTCTTCACCACCTCGAGAATGATTTTATCCAGAAATAGAACAATGTGTAATAAACTCATAATTTTGACACATCCAAGACTAAACAGCCTTCTAAGGACAGGAAATGGATGAACCATTTCTGCATTTGTAAGGTACCTCCTCAAATTAGCAGCACCAGCTTTTTGCTGCATCTTGCAAGGAAACCAGTTGTTGATATAAACAGCTCTGTGGAAAACAAATTGTCTGCTTTAGTTCTAGAGGTAGGAGAAGGAAAAGGGCATTTTCTTCCACAAAAATAAACTATGCCCCATAGGTGGGAGAGCTTCCAAGAAACTGGATGTTACACAGACTTTTCAGCTGAGCTGCACTCCTGGTGTAACAGGAAAATCATTTGATATTTCCTCTCCAAAACAGAACTTCTTGAAACTACACTCCCTTGTTAATTCACAGAAAGCCTGTTTCAAATAACTGAATGAGATAATGTGGGCGTTCTGGAAAAAATAACCTGCTTGAAGGAAATTGGCAGACATTATATTCTGTATTTAAAAACAGGACCAAGTATTATGAAAACAGCATCTGCCAGTATTTTGCATTGCAGAGCCTGTGTTCCAACACCTACATATCTCATACTTTCACTGCTATGCTTCAGTAGCAATTGGAAAACAAGTTATCAGAAAATTTATCTTTCAACTACAGGTTTTCCTGAACTTCCAGATCACCACGTTTGTTAAATAAAACTTTTCATTTTTCAGCACAGAAAGCATTTTAAATAGTCAGTGATACGAGGGCAGACAAATATTCCACAAAGCTGCAGAACATCTCACTCATGAATATTGGTCACAGACCGAGACATCTATCACATTATTTGATTGAAAAGAATAAAAGAGCAACAGAAGTATTTATTGAAAAATCTTCAGATAATTGAAGAGACTAAGATGAAAATGTTTTCACAAGATTTTTTATTGTATTATGAGATTTTTTGTTTAATGTGGGGCTGAGACTGAAGACTGTGAAATTGAATGAACTTTTAGTCATTAAATTAATGAGACAGACCTAGATGTTCAGCTAAACACACAGGCTAAGTCAGAATGAACATTTTATACCTCGAAATAAAATATGTTGTAGGCACATAAGGTGTGATGAGAAAGAAGGTCTTAAACTCAAATGATGACATTCAGAGCATAAGTGTGAATTTGGCTCAGGATGTCTCCTGCCTGCATAACTAGCACTGACTAATACTGAAAATGTTGGTCTGATGAAAATGTTTTTACTTGCATGATTAGGAGTATTTAAAGCAATATTTCTGTTTAACATTACTATTAGTGCTGCTTTAAGGCAAAAGAGAGGAGACCTATGAAGTGTGACAGAATATCAGATCAATTTGAAGATGACTCTCTCTCCATGAGAGAACCTGCTTATTTCCATGGCATCTTCGAGGTCTCCCTGTAGAGAAATGCACTCAAGCAAAACCAGAAGCAAAACTCTTCCTATTATATATGTAAATATTGCTTTGGAAGTGGCAGTTATATCATTCCTATCTTACTCTGTTTCCATCAGCACTATCTTTAACCAGCGTGCTGCTGACTTACACCACTCAGACAACCAAAGGATGCAATTTTGTTCCATTAGCATCTGTAATTTTCCCTGCAGTTTGACCGTAGCTCCAAGCTGCAGTCTTTACATACATTACCACAGTGATTTTGAGTCTTAAATTACAAACTTCACATTTCATGCCAAATTTACAAGCTTTATAGAGGTTCTGCAACTTGCCCATTTATCACATAGTTTCCCAAACTTCAAGGAAGCAGGTTACTAATCAATAATGGATGTGTTCTAAGTAACAAGTATGCTTTGTACTCCCCAAAAGTCATGATTTATGATTTCAAGGAATCTAGTGAGTTTTTAAAGACATCTTGATTTCACATTTTGCCCAAAAGTGAATTAAGACTGCAAAACTACATCAGTCACTGTTCTGATGACTTTAGATGTTCTAGCTAGGACTGGAATAGCAAGCCCAATTCTTTCATTTCATACCAGTGCCTGGAGATACTTGTTGCTGCAGTAATCCTGAAGACATTTGGAGCAATTGTCCTGGATGCAGAATTCATCAGAAAGGAGATACTGTTTCAAAACCACTGCCCTAAAGCAAATGAATGAAAGGAAAAGGAAATGTATCTCATCAAGCTGTTCCTTTAGACATTTGTAATTTAACTTTTGGGTTTGCTTTGTTTAGGGGTTTTGATTTTTTGTTTGTTTTGCTTTGGTTTTGGTTTTTGGTTCTTGGTTTGGTTTTGTGAGGCTTTTTTAAGCTTTTGATAATTTTTCCAGTGACTTGAACATCAAGTTAAGTTCCTTTAGCTTCCTCACTACTGACAGAAATATAGTTATCAGAAGCAGTCAGAGGACAGACTAAATAGGAGAATGTGCTCAAAGGGAAAAAAAAAAAAAAGACCAAGCATGACACTACTTTCAATACCAATTTTTCTATAGAAACATTTGTTGTGAACAATAAAATATCTGTCATTATAGAAAAATTAAAAAACCATGAGGTTGCTTTTCACATTAAAATGTCCAGTATCAGACTTTACAAAGTCTTCCTTTCTTTTACAGTCTTTTCTGTAACTGAAGTAATTTCAAGAGCCTCAAATGACATTAATCAAGTCAGTTTCTTTAGCACAAACCGTGTAGATGCTCTTAAAACTTATCCAATATTTGCCCAAAACCACATACCCTTCTCTGCATTCCATTTTTTGCCTCACAGGGTCTATCTGTTCACCTTGATCACAAAAAAAAAAAAAATAATGAGTGGTTAAATAAAGAATGAACTAAACACTGAGTAAGAAGACTGCAAAGCTCAGATAAAGAGACAAATCAGAGAAATACTCTTCAATTAAGGAGAATTACAAACTGTGCCCACAGAATGTGCCAGGTGCAGAGTATGTGATTAGCATCAAAACAACCAAGGACATCATGTCTTTCATTCTCACTTGTACTGATCAGTGTTTTTACAATGAAAGCTTTAGAGTTATTCAGATAGATGATTTACAAAACTAAGGTCTCCAAGCTCTAGAAATACTTTTTCCTGTCATTAATCTGACATCCTTTCACCATTCACATATGTGAACAACTAATACTCACATATATAATATTTGCTACTAACATCAACACTTAAGTCCACTGATATTACCAGTGGACCTACTACCAGAGGCTTCTTTGCTCACAACATAAATCTGCTGTGTAATTTGCTGACATTCACTAGGTCAAAACACTGCAAAATTTGGTGTTAGTGTTTGTGATTAACCAACATGACTTCATGCCTCCAATTTCTCTGCCTTCCTTTGTTCCTAAATTGACTTATACAAGAGTATACATCCTGATTAACATACTCTAAATGGACACATGTCTTCATGCAAAGTACTTAATGCAGCAGGAAACTGAAATCCATCTCCTTACTACAAAGTGTAAGTAAAACCTCAAATGTAAATCACACAGCCCTGTGTGAAACGTTTTAGTGCAATGTCAAAAATCAATAATGAAAACATTCACACAAAATTACTTTGGTTATTTCAAGTAAATTCAAGCCTTTGAGCTGAAAAAGATGCACTTTCCCTAAGAGGTGATTCATGCACTGAGCCACATATCCATGCATTTGCTTCTTAATATTGAAACTAATAGTGCTACATTTCCTTTTAAAGAGGCAAATCTTCTGGGGTAATGTCCTCAGAATAAATAAAACAGGCATGAAGATAAATGGAATTAGTGATTTTTTTTCTTTAGGGCATGATATATTATAATTGGAATGAACAGCTTACAAACCTCAAATGGAAAGAGACTTAAAATCATAGAATCATAGAATTGGCTGGGTTGGAAGGGACCTCAGAGCTCATCAAGTCCAACCCTTGATCCACTCCCCCCGTGGTTCCCAGCCCATGGCACTCAGTGCCACATCCAGGCTCTTTGGAAAGATCTCCAGACATGGAGAATCCACTACTTCCCTGGGCAGCCCATTCCAATGCCTGATCACCCTCTCCAGAAAGAAATTCTCTCTCATCTCCAACCTAAACCTCCCCTGGCACAACTTGAGACCCTGCCCTCTTGTCTTGCTGAGAGTCGTTTGGCGAAAGAGCCCAACCCTCTCTGGCTACACCCTGCTTTCAGGGAGTTGTAGAGAGCAACTTGTAGACTTGCTAAATAATTGTCCATTATTTAATCTAATTCTTGTCCAGATATTTACAGGGGTTCCCCACTGCAATGTCTCCATCAGGCATTAGTAGGCAACTATGAGGAGTACCTATTCTGATAGAACTTCCCTGCAAATTTAGGGGATCAAAATTTCACATAAGGCTCATGAACCAGGAGCTGCCCTTTTCCCATTTACTGTAAGCTACAGGGACCCAATTATAACATTAATTTCATAGTCCAACCCCACGTTTCAACCCTTTCAGGTTAGATTGACATTTTGGAATCGCTTGACACCAACATCATGAAGGGGTTTTGACTACGTCATTGAGCTACTCCTGAGGAATACATTAATTTACTGATCACACAGACTGTTCCAATATTTGAGAGCCTGTATTTCTGATCAAGAACAGAAATGGCTTAGGGCAAATAAAGCAAAGTAACCAATAAAGTATAAAGTTTGTGGTTTCAGCATTATCAACTTGGTGGGGAAAAAAATATAATAATTAAAAAAAAAAGTAATTGAATGCCAGCAAGAGACATCTAAGTTCTTCCAGTTTTCACAATGGATATCAATACTGAAGACAACTGACTGCTCTGTAACTTAATGACAACACTCAAAGTAACATTTTCAAACATAATCCTGATGTATTGGAATTTTAGACCAAAAATAACAACTTGCTATTTTTACTGACACCAAATACTTTAGAAAGAAAAAGGAAACCTTGCCACCTATTTCTATTGGCTAATTGTACTGCAGTTAAAGCACAGGCTTGCTGTGGACAGATGAGAAATAATATTTACAAGTAGGATGATGCTTGGGTCAGTGGGGTAGTTAAGAAGCTGTGTTACACAGTCAGTGCTGCCCAGTCACAAGACCACCAGGCACACTCAGGGCTCTGGGCCCTCCAAGAGCTCCAACTTCCTCACAAATGCTTTTTTTCTCAGGGGATCATTTTGTCCAGGAAGCCTGCTATGTTAAGCCATTAACTTTCCCCAAACTGCACTAATTAGTCCATTAGCTGTATTGTTTTCCAACTAACAAATGCAGTGTTTTATGAAGACATCAGGGTCCACTGTACTCAGAAGTGCTGTTTAATTACTTCCATTTCAATGCTCACACATTGGGTATCCCAATTTTAGTGTCCCTAGCAGATAACTAAGAAAGAGGAACAGTAATCTGAAGGTACTGTCAACAACAGAAGTGCTTTCCTTGTTCACTCACTAGAAGTAATCATGCTGATAGTTTTCAGCTACATATGGAAGAATAACTGCTTGCAATATTTCTGCCTTAAAATAGATTCCTCTGTCTACAAGCTTTAGACATGATTGTCTTTAATGCACTCTCAAGCAATTGACTTTCACCAAATGTGCAATGCCTTCAAACCAGTTCAAGCAAAGATTAAAACAATTCAGACTCCTGAAAAACATATACTCAACATCTTTCCACCAGTAATCAAAAACTACTGTCAGACAAGAAATTAAAACAGTGAAGAACAAAAGATTCATCTTAAAATCTGGAGCCTAAATTGCCAAGCAAAGACCTATGACCAAGGAAGCATGCTTTATGTCATCCCTAGGTACACAGACAGTCCTTGCTAAGGATATAAGGATTTAATTTAATCCAAAAATATTGCAATAATTACCTCCTGTGACAAGGACCAGAGATGATATAGGCCAAGCCAACCTCTCCAATAAAGTAAGACTCTACTTTAAAACTGCATCTCCCCTCAGCTAAGCAGGAAAAATAGAAGCCCAGGGGTACAATGAAAATAACACCTCAGTTAACCTCTCTTCTCTACTCTTTCTGAAAACCTTAATTTTTACAATATCACATTGCCTGTGAAGGTGCCAAGGTTCTCGTTCATTTATAGCTAAAAAAAAAAAAGATTTTGCTGAAGTTCTGAAGCAGAGTGAAACAGGACAGGTCATGAACTACAGATAAAGCACTGAAGCCATCTAAGCATCCTGTATTCTATTTCCTGAAGTGCATAAAAAGCATATATTTCAATACTGGCTGCTAAAGCCTGATTAAATTTGCATATCATGTTGCTAACACTTTTTTAGTTGCAGCAAGATAAGTTTTCTTGCAGCAATGTATTTTAAGGACATAGCTAAACTTTCAGGATTTGCTTTTTTTATTTCTTTCTTTTTAAATCCTGAAAACAGAGACAGCACCTTTAATACCTAACAAACAGAACAGTAAATTAGAAAGAGCCCCCACCTGCTGACCTTGAAAAGACCTTCCCTTCCTGGAGCCTTCAGAGGTACAGGATGTCAATTGTCACCCACAGAAAAAAGGAACAGAAAAGTTGGCTGGGTGAACAAGATCCTGCTATTCAAAACCTTTTTAATTGCTGAGCAACACACAATGTAGCATAGCATAATCAAAACAAATATATATATATATATAACTACTAAATGCACCTAGCAGCTTGCTTTGGCTTTCTCTATTGACAGCTTGCAAAGTAGTTCCTTAAAATTGGTTCAATTCTACAAAACACAAAAAACCAAAACAAAACCAAACCCTTTTTTTTAAGTACAATAAAAGATGACCAGAAAATTACTTTCAGTTTAATAATACTAGGTAGAATAGTTATCCCAAAACGAGTAAGGATTAAAAGACCAACATGCTCCTAAACAACAGAAAAGAAACAATTTTAGACAAAAAATTAGCAGTTTTGTTTGGTTTCCCATTTTAATGGGGTTTTATTTGTAAAACTTGCTCAGGTGGAAAGAAGCTTGAGCTGTTAACATCGTTTGTTACCTCCGAGGTAGCAGGAGAGTTTCATTTTTTATGCTTTCCAAGTACATACATGTATTTACCATTAATTCATCCTGTATTTAGTGCTTCTAATGTAATCAATAATTTCAGTAGATAAACTTAAAAAAGCATTAAACCTGAAAAATGCTGAAATTCGCTGGTCCAAAAGGTGGGTAGCCTTATCAAAGCCCATCCAATATAACCAATATAACCTAATTGTGGATTGGGTCAACTCAAAATATTCACTTTCATTTTTTTATGTTCTAAGATTTACAGTTCAATACCATGGAAACTCATATTCCTGAGCTTCTCTTATCTGGTTGTCCACAAAGGTTCTGATAAAATGTAACTATTGGAGCCATAAGATCTGAGCTTATCTTATGTCATTGGATTTTATAATACTTTAGGAGGGTATTTAAAGATTATCTACTGAGTAGATGGAAAGCAGAAAACAGAGTGATACTACATTCTGTGAAACAGATTTCTTGCTTAAGAACAAGATGTCACCTTCAATTTATGGGGAAATTCATAACTGGAATAGCAGAGATTCCTGTAGATAAAACTAATAGCCACACTGTTACTCTATTCCCTCACTTAGAGGTGGCTTTGATGAAATTGTCTGCTTTTCATTGTCTCCCTACAGGTCAGATACAGGAGTGCTGTGGAACCAGACACTATCTAGATAGAAAAAGCCATTTCCTAGGGAGACTAATTCCCTGCAGTGGCTCTGTGATGACTGTCACCCAAATCCTAGCTCAGCATGTCAGACAGAGCTCACTACCAACTGCTGTCATCTTCTACCAGACACCTTTCTCCTATCAGTGCTCTACATCTGGGTCTGCACCTTGCAGACACAGGTATGACTAACAGAGACAAACTAAGAGAGACAACCTCCTGAAATGCTTTCCATTTTAGTTAGCATATTTTCCTGAAGTTTTTGACTGAATAAAATACACGATACATAAGAATTCATCTTACAAGCAAACTCTCTAGGAGGCTAGCAGGAGAGAACAAGCTCCATTTTTGTCTCATTCTTCTAAAGTCTCATTGGCACAATTGGCAGTATTAAAGAAATATCATGTTTGAATGGGTAAGTAAGGTGGTGAATGCTTTCACAGCACCAGAATCTGAGATAAAGTGAAAATCAGTAGTTTAATTCAATAGAAACAATGATCTAAAAAGAAAAATAATCCTTCCACCCCATCAACAATCACATTGCTCATTTGGGAATAATCTACCCCTGTAGATATATGCTCTGTTAAGTAGAGCAGTCATTGGTCTGAATATTGTCAGTGTGACAGAAGATCAGGCATGTCATGCCTGAATCATTTTCCATATTCATCTGCTCACCCAGTAATCAGTGATTTCTTTTGTCTACAGTGCACAACTATTCCTACCTGAAACCTTCCATTGACATTTGTAGTGTAATTCAAAGTACAGAAATATTTTCCAGTAAAAGTGGAATAGTACCTCTGATATTACACACATTAGTAGCCAAAAATGGAACAAGAGGGAGTAGGCTTTTGATATTGGCATTCAAATAGAGAGCAGAGGATCAAAGCCATACAGGCATGCAGAGAAAATTAAGGTTTCTTCTTGAAGCAGCTGTTTAATCCCTCTTAATTGCAATTGTCTAAAAATAACCTCTAAACATGAACACTTCCAGGCCTGTGTGACATTTTCAACTAGTCCAGAGGAATTATCTTAAATCTCCCACCCAGAAATCCCCAAGATAGATGTACAGATTTTCTATTCATCACAAAGGTTTTTAAATAAGCATTAAGTCAATCTTAATGGCAATATTGATCTGTACACTCATCTAGTTAGCACACAGAAGCACTTTGTGATATTAATATTTTGCATAATCAATACTAATGGGGAAAAGGCAAAACGTCCCAAGTTAAGCTGTTAGCAGTAGTCACAAAAGCAGCTTTGAACACTCGTGTATTGTTTTTTCAGAGATCAGATTCGGGTGTCATACTTTGAGCTATTTATTTGGTAGTCAGTAGCCAGATTCCTGTCATCAAAACAGCTTTGTTTCAAGCCCTTTAGACTCAGCAGAGTCTGAATTCATAATTAATTCTATTAGATTTGAAACAGAAAACACGCACTAACATTTTCATCATTCTCAGTGAACACACTAAATGTTACAAAATTCAAAGTATTAATTATGTTAACATGTGTAATATTACACCATGATGCCTCTGTGTACCACAAGAGGATCGAGTTTGAAGAAGGATTAAAAAGGTAAATATTGATAGAGAAGACAGCAAAGTAGAACCATGCTACAGAGGACTTAGGGTACACAAAAGAACAGTAAAAGAGCAAAAACCTTAAATTACTCTTCTAGCAATAATACAACCTAATTAAATTACAAGAAATTTTTGCATGTCTGATTGAATACCTATTTAATTTGAAAAGTTAATATGATAGGAAAATTTTGTGAAAATACCACTTATCATAAACCAAAGTTTAAACTTATTTCTATTTATTGTGGGTTATGACATGCTTATAGTAAATAGAAAATAATAGCTTGAATTTAAGACCATGTTAAAGAAAAAAGAATTATTCTGACAAAGATCACTAAGATACAGCATGTATTTCATCACATAAATCAAAAACTGGATCTGACAAAGGCTCTGGTGAACTTGTTAGATTTGTCATCCTTAAAACATTTTCAGCTCCTGCTCATAAGATGATACAACAGGTAAGTTTAACAGAGGTTGTTGGTTCTTCTGTGAAAGAGTCTGTGAGAAACAGGGAAAAAGGGAAGCTTTTTTGAGCCTGGAAAGAATGCCATATTTTCTAATGTACAAAACCAAATATCACAAGGAAGATGCAATGTCCTGCTGACAAGTCACAATCATTGCTTGAATGCACTACTCATTTCTAAGTATAATCCATTCAGTCTCAGTATGAACTTACACAGCATTAGACATACTTTTTCAGGCTCTTTACAGACTTTTTACTCAAGGTTATAAAAAAAAAAATCTATTTTAATATATTTATTTTGTCTTTGTAAGTAACTTGTACACTTTTCAAAGAGTCTCCCATTATTTCAGTGGGCTCCAGTGATAAGTAGGAGAAATGAGCTTTAACCTATGGATTGGAGCTATTTAGATGCTGATCTTGGCTGAGATGAAGCTTGATGATCCAAACACTTCAAAATTAAATTCAGTGTTTCAAAGCCATGCATATATAACATGAATAAGCAACCACCAGGTACACACAGTCTTTTAACAGTTCTGGAGAAATTAGCCTTTTCCAAATCACTCAGAGTTCTCTTTAGTCCTAAGGCTTTAAGTGAGGTTCAGGAAAGGTTCCATTATTTCTCCAAAAGGAAACGAATAGACCTCATACATAGCAAAAGTGTAACTGAAGTAGTTTTGCAAAAGGAAAGCTTCATTTGCCCATTTAAAGATGGTCTTCCCCAACCCTAAAAAGTGTAAGGAACTGAATCAAGATTCAATAAACATATTCATAGGGAAATTAAAAACAATCAGAAATCATGAGAAAAGTAATCAAAAGAAAATCAAGATGCTCCCTACTCTTCATTCCTACACTTTTGATTGCATACTTAGATGGCTCCCCCTGCTCTAAGAACTTTTCCACAGCATTGCTGTATTTCCACTAATGAAGTGTGAAGATGCCCTTTAAGAAAAATAAAATTTACATCCTTACTAATTTTCAGTACGTTCTTCACTATTCACAACCTTATCCAGACACTACAAATCATTCCTCAAATGTAAGTAGAGTGCCATTAATTACATATTCCACACCCAGGATTTTTTATGAGTCAGTTTTTCTAGGCCAGACATCATTAACCTTTACAAAATCTGTATTGATTACACTAAATGATACCAGAGCCTAGCAATCACCTTTAGGACATTGTGTACAAGACTGCACAGTCAAGTGACCTGGTAGAATCACTTGCTTCCAGGAGGAAAATTAGTTGCTCAGTTTATGGTGAGAACTAAAAAAACCAGTGTTTAGTTGTAAAGAGGGGCCATCTGTTAGATTGCCCTTTCTGGGATTCCAGAACAGCAGCCACTGAGCAAGTATGCAGTAATGCAGGTGTTCTGGTAAGAGGTAAGTTTGAGAACAGATATGAACACCAAAGAAGTCACACTTTTGAAAGCCCCTGTTATTTCAGGATAAATGGTAACAAGTCACCATTAAGGACATGTATCTCATTGAGATCCTAGAGAAACTGCATTGAAAAAAAGGGAATTAATTCTCCTGTGTCTGTATATTTACAGAAAACCAATGTCAACTAGAGCCATAATTCAGGTGGGCAAAGCAATAATCCAGATTTTTTAAAAAAAATATTCTTAAAATCATTGTACCTGAAGTGTCAGACCTGTAATATTCAATTACTTTCTGGAAAAAAATTCTATAAAACCATACTGATTAAAACCTCCCCAGATTACCAGCAGATAGATGATAACTTTGTGGATAGAGCTGATATGCAAACCTATTATCCATTTAGCTCTTTAAAATAATAATTATTGTGCATTTTCCTTTAAAAAAAACCTAAAACTTTATTTCTAAGATGACTGTAAACTTCATCAACAAATTAAAACAGTTTTCATTCATAAGGCAAAATTTTCTGTCAGGATCAAACCCTCAGTACCTGTTTATTAGTTTTAATTGTAAGTATTTAATTACTCCAGCATTTGTCTACACTGATGGGTCTGCTGTAACCCCTGCACTACTGGGACTGACTGCAGTCTGAGATAAAACACAGGGCCAAAAATTTAAGACCCTTACCTGTCAGACATTTTATAGATCAGGGCTGATGCCATTTTAACTTTGATCACAGGAATTTATGAGCATTCACCCTCTAAGAAAATTATAATGCATCCAATCAGGAATAAATTATTTCAAGTAATTATCACAATAATCAGCCTTTGAATAGAAACCAAAGCTGTAGCTCAGCTCTAGTTGATACTACATGAAGATTTGAACAGAGGAAAGGTATTAGAGTATCAAAGTCATGTAAAGCAGTTTTAGGTATATTCTAGTTAAGAATGAATGGACTCTCAGATGCATAGGAAGGCTCTGCAGTGTGCTAAAGCACAGCTGAGTAAGTGCTAAGAATGACAAGGAACTTAACTGTTCATATCCAAGCTGCCCCTGCAGCCCCCACTTTACAGTTTCCCTTTGCAAGATACCTAGGATTTGAAGTTCAACAAATATACCCTATTATATATAGGGTATACCCAAATATACCCAACATAGGGAGAACTTGTATGATATTTTTCAAGGTCTTCTTTAATATTAACTTCTATAAATCTTAATTTTGATGAGGATGTTATACAAAAATATGCATAGGTGCAAGTATGAAAAGGGAAGGAAATAGTATGAATATTTATGTATTCTCTGCTAGTCTATTATTACTTTATTCAAGGTAATTTGAAAATTCTCAAGTGAAAACAGCAGAAATATTGATAAAGTCCTCATAAGCATGAGAAAGGGAATTGTTTGCTTTCAAATACTGAGGAGAGTGAAAAAAAATTCTAAAGGCAGGAACGCAGGTTGCAAGATAAAATGAGAACATAGAATTTAAGTAAGTAACCATTTATAGGCTTGTCTATAGCATATGGATTTCCCTCTGTCTGTTTTTTTTTTTTTTTTAAATAAAAGCCTCTAGGCACACAAGCAGTGTTACACCAGTTTCACTGGACTTGGCAGTTTCCCCCATATTTTTTTACCTGAGCTACTTATGAACCTTCTGACTTGTAGCCTCATTCAAGTTAGTCTGGAGAACACTGCAGAGATATTTGAGAATTTTTAGAGAGATTGAGAGAAAGCAGCACTTTAGAAACAGACTTTGATTGCTTTCTCTCATGTTGCCAAAGAAATGGGATTTAAATGTAAGGTTGCCAGTAAAGTTCACAAGTTCTGGAAACCTCTTGAAAATAAACCAGCTAAAAAAAGATCATCTTCCCTACATTTCACATCTTAAAAAGCAGGAAAAACTGATCTAGAAGGCACTGATCAGGTCTAGTTCCCCAGCAGACAGCTACATTATCAATTATTGACCACTTCACAGTGACCTTCAAACAGTTCTCCAGAAAAACCAAGACAGTATGAGTCAGACTAAACCTCTGTAGCCTTCTGCTGCTGCAGGGACATCTATAATGCATCTCTGTGATGATGAAACAAAACTCCTTGCAGCACATACTGGGCCTGAGGATAGGCAACAAGTCTTTTAAACAAGTTTTTCCTAGGTGAATTAAAAACTGAGTCACAAGTTTTGACTAAGTTGTTCCATGAGCAGCAATTTAGCAGCTCCCCTATAAACATGAACACCTAGATTAGCAAACCAGTTACAGGTAAAAGTGTTCCAAAACATTGATTTTTCAAGTCAGATACATGACAAGTGTTGTCAAGGAATAAAATATAGGTACCACTGTTGAGCTTAAAACACATTGGCAAAAAGGATGGAGAGGGCAATTCAAATAAAGCCAGGCAGTAAATAAGTCAGCTTAGTACAGGATTTTTTCACAAATTGCCTTCCTATCTTAGAAAACATAATACAGAACTACAGAACATGGGATGACACAGGGCAAGGACAGTGGATCCCAACAAGCACAGCTACCTACTCTTACTATGAAAATACTGCATGCATTATGACAATAAAATAATGCAAATACAAGTTTTTCAAAGAGTCAGCTGCTTTTCCAGCCAACTGTTTTGAAAAGAAACAGAAAAGCAACATCCCCCATAACCACTGCTTCCTATTTGAAGGAACAGCAGGGTGCAAACAAGAGCTGATTAAACTTTTCTCTATGCCAAGCTAATAGAAGAAGCAGACTGCATGTGAAAGCTGGTAATTAATAGGTATCCAAGACCATAAAGCTGCTACACCTATTCTGATCTGGTAATCAGATACAGAAGCTCAAACCACAGCAATTATCTAAAACAAAAACCATCTTCCTTGATACAAGGAACAGTATATTTAAACACGACATATCAGGTTGTAAAAAGACCCTCCTAGAAAACTAAAGTTTTTATAACTTACAGCTAGTTATAGAAGTCAATATAAAATCATCATCCATTTAGTTCTAAATATCTTTTTTAATCTGTAACAAAGAATTTCACAAGCCAGCATTTCATATTCAAAGGTATTCTAAAATGTGAAAGCAAGAACTGTCTTTAAAAACACAGTTTTTTTACAAAATAGGATGCAACCTACTGCTAGATTTACAAGTAATTCCCCCTAAAGATTCTTGACAGGAATCAGGTTTATTCATAACATAAGAAGCAGCCTTGAAAACATTGGATAAATGTGGCTATTCTGGTTTACATTGAGATTCTAGTATCAGATATCTTTCCTTCTGTTAATAGAAAATTATAGATAATAAATTGAGATCCCAAAACTTGTGCAAACTCATCTTAAGAAACATAGCTTATGAATTAATTTCAATGGTGCCTCAAAAGCACATGCCTCAATAACAAGGTTTGTTTTGTAAGGTACTGTCAGAACCTTTGTTACAGAATAGTAACTTGCTGAGTTTCTTTGAAAGAAGTACTCACATTTTATTCCTTATTTTCATCTCCAAAATCACCTTTCTTTTACATCCCAACTCCAAAAGCTCCAAGCTTCCATCTTTGTGTTCCCCACCCGTGTCACAATGCAGTCTTCTATAAATCAAAAGTGCTTTGGCTTTTATGTTACCCACAAGTAAACCCTCCATGTCAAACACTTAAACCAGTCTTACAATTCAGTTTGTTGGCTGGGATTTTATTTAATTTTTAAGCAGCAAAATGAACGTGCCTTCAGGTTCATAGAATTGTCACGGTTGGAAAAGAACTCTGGGTCCCATCCAGATCTGAGAAAGATCACTGGCTCCAAACACCAACACCCCCACATCCCCCCTAAAAAAATATAAATATAATTTATAATATATTAATATATAATAATTAATATATTTATATAAATATCACCATTCCCACTAGAGAATGTTCTGAAGTGCCTTGTCTACATGGTTTTTAAATACCTCCAGGGATGGTGACTCCACCACTTCCCTGGGCAGCCCATTCCAGCTCCTGACTGATGGCTTCAGAGCCGAGTGCTCTCACAAGTAATGACCTATTTCCAAATTTCTTCATTTAATCACTAGGAAAGGAGTTAAAGTGCCCCAGTCTGCACCTTTTCTTGTAAAAACTCCCTATTTCATATTTTCCTTCTTGTTTAATTCAAAGGTAGCAGAAGTACATCTATACAATCAGCCTAAATGAGAAATTCAGCAGTTAGAATGATCAGGAAATGTAGCAAATGATTAGGATTTTAGCAGAGCAATTGAAAACTAGGAATAAGGACTCTCAGTGTTAATATCAATTAGATTCAGGCCTCCTCTATGGTGGTGGATCACATTTTAGTTAGCATGTTAAAAAATGCTTTCATTCTTGTTCCAATTATATCTCTCTATTTCCCAGTTCAGTGAATCAGCAGATGAACAGTTAGCAGAATTTATTCTTTTCCTTGGCTGAGGAATACCTCAGACAGCAATTGAGAACAGACGTGTTCCAATCTTCAGTTAATTTTGTGCCTACTTTAATTATTGAATAATGAATTATTTGATTATCTATGTTTTCTTGCATAAAGACCTGAAAGGTTTTAAGTCCCAAAGCACTGGTTAATTATATTTAGAATTTTGACAATACTATTAAAACTTAAAGTAGATGTGAAGATGACTTTTTGCATAGTGGTTGTGCTGTTCTCCTGGCACACAGAAGACCCCAGTAGATTCCTACATTCAAATATATTTTAATTCTTACAGGAAGGGAAGTGCAGCAGAATGTTTTCTTTATTATCTAAGAAAAAAATATATACACATGACAAATTCCACATTATATATATGTAGAACATATATATATATTCTTAACTAGCAGTATAAGTCATCCAAATGTTCTGTTAATGTAACTCAGAAGTATTGAGTGATACAGTCATGGTTGAAATAAAGATTTAACAGATATCAGTGTTAAAATCTTTATGCACAAAGTAATTTCCTGCCAGGCTGCCCTATTGTTTCAGTTTGTAGAAGATTCATTTGAACCCAGGAAAATTTGGGCCAGAGGATAGTCCTGAATGTTAGTGCAAATCATGAAGCAGAAATGTCAGATACCTCAAGCAGAGTCATTAAATTCTAACCTGTGACAGTATCTCTAAAACAGCTGGTTGAATTCCACAGGACAGAAAGGTTATTTTCCAAAACCAGCAGTTCACCAACGTCATTATTCCCCTCACAATGAAAAAAGTTCAAAATTCATCTTCATTTTAATATTGATAAATATGACCATGTGATTAAGCTTAGCTACATGTTGCAAAACTAACAATGAAATGCTTAACACAGAACTTAAGCATCCCCAGCTTACCTCTGGGCTTTTGTTGAGTTTTGGTTGTTGGATTTTCGTTTGTAGATTGGTTTTGTGTTTTGTTTTATTTTCCTAAAGATCACCACCAGAATATTTCTGTTTCCTCTAAGATTTCTTGGCATAGATTGTTGGGTTTTCAATTGGCATAGCAATGTTATTTTAGGGAAATTTAAGAAATCACCCTTTAAACATTAGGAACTTGAAATGCAGAGAAAGAATGAGAGACATACAAGGTACCCACTGTAGAAAGGAGGGAATTAGAATGTGTAACTAACTTTCCTCACTTGCACACATTTCTAACTGTGCCAGTTCTTCACCTTAATTGTTTAATGCCTCTGGAGAGTTTCACCAATGACATTGCTTGAAATAATAACAAGTAAGTCAGGGATTTCTCTGGAAAGCTGTAAACACAATTAAAAGGAGACATATCTTGGATAGTTTAAGTATGAAGACAGCCTTTTTTTACCTTCCTTTTAAATGACACCTCTTTCTATATTATACACACACACAATAATAATGACTAAAATTAAAACCCATAATTCTAGCATGCTATAACAGCAAGCCCTTTAGGCAGATGTAGTTAGCAGCTATGAAAGAGATGCCTACAACACGTGAAGCAGAAAGAGCCACAGAATTGTTTTTCACTGAAGCAGTTTCAGCCAACATTACTGCAGTTGCTCTGCAGCTCCCATTGCACTCTGAAACAACCACACACCTACAGCAACAGATGCAGCATTTCTAAAACTCTTATGTTTTCTGGGAAACTGCTTCATATAATCAGTGAGGCTTCTGCACAGAGCTACGTTACAAGCACAAAAATATCAGTACTGTTTGTACTAGATTATCTGTATGGAGGAGACACAAAGTGCAGAAAAAACAGAGGCCTGTTATGAAATATGCTGAAAAAATCAATTTTGTATCTGTAAGACTGTCAAGTATCCCACAAGACTCTTAATAATTTATTCCCACATTCAAGATACGTAATATTGGTTTTGGTTTCTTTAAAAACTCAGATATTGAGACTGTTTTGGTCACATTGCTCCATTTTGCCATAAAAACAGTAGGGAGACATGGAAACATAAAAATCTCCCAATGTTCACCCCTTCCAGAAACATGAATGAAACTTCTGTACTTGAAGGAAATCTGTTTTGATTCAACACAGCAGCAGTGAAAAGCCTTTCCTAATCAGTACAAAGTTCAGAAAGAACAGAATCCTTCAGGATGTCTTGGGTCTGACAGATGCTTTTAGTTATCTGCACTGTCATATTAAGCCAATCCCACCATTAACATGACACAGCTCAGGGGTCTATATACAGGCAAGTGGGTTTGCCTAGAAATACATGAACACCATTCCACAGCCCCAGTTTGTTCCTGGGGGCTACGACATCACTCAATTTCTTTTCACCACTTGTCTCTCTCCATTTCCCACCCTTGCTGTATCTTGCTGCATTTTGGCATCCTTCTTGCCTTCTCCCTCCAGCATCTCTACTAGGCTAGGTATTCACCTCAGTGCAGCTAATAAGGCTGCTGTTATTTAATTACTGGTTTATGTGGTTTGCACATCTGAGACTTTCATTTGCTGGCAAGAATTCCGAGAAATGTGCCCTCATTTGAGGATTCACTTCTCATTTCTTCCTGACATGTATAATCATTGACATATTTTTTACAGAGTGCTTTGGACAAATATGTCACATTGAGTTATTCTCCTCTCTGATAAATGTTTGAACCTGGAAAAAAATTGCTAAAGCCAAGAGAGATTGTTTGGAAGTAATAGATCGTTGGAGGAATGCAGAAGAAGGGCAGCCTTGAAAAAAATTTACAGCCTAGGGAAGGCACATTAAAAGCCCAGGCAAATCTTGTGGCAAACACTGTAAGCATATCCAGAGGTCATGAAAGAGATATCTGGAAGTAACTTTGGAGAAAAGAGAAGTTTTATTAGCCTCAGAAGCTGTTTTTCAGTACAGTACAGGAGATTCCATGACTCCTCTTTAGCACTTCCACTTCAGGTTCCATCCTGTTCCTACAACACGGGAGATTTTAGGTGTGCTGCTCTAAAGGAATAGTGTGCAAGATTTTGTAGGGCAATAGAGCAGGGGGATTTCACAGCAGCAGCAGAATCAGAGTTCTGATAATTTCCTTTCTATAGGACACTCATGTTGAAAGGTCTGCTTCTCATCTGTAATAATTTATGAAGGTGAAAGGAAATCAGATATTATTATGAGTTTTGAGCCAAGATGCAGTCTACAGCAAGGACTATAATACTGCAGGTTAGCACAAGCACAGAGATTGTTAAAATTTATTGATTTAATGCCCCTTGACTGGCTTCTTACACAGAATTGCTCACAATGAGTTTTTTCCTCTTTGGAAGGAGAATTTCTAGAACATTAGACTAATGAAAAGAATTGCTTAAACATCTTTTCAATCTCGCCTTTTTGTCTCACTCAATAATGTCATTTAAACATTCAATAAAAAAGGTAATAGCACAGATTTTTCTCAAGATTTTTTTACCAATAAAGATCAGACTCCATGCTATTCACTGAAATGAGATGAGCTGAAACATTGAAGTGAGCAGCACCTCACGTTTGCCACTTCAGCTAGCCACAGATAAACAGACAGCTTGACTAAACCACTCACTTGTATGTGTACTGTATTTTGTTTAACACGAAAACCACCGCTTTGTCTGCAATTTGTAATTTTGTTAACAGTTACATATTCTTACTGTTATGACTTAAGTTAGCATGGTTTTGCTTATATATATTAACCTCAAATTAAATAGCCAAAAGAGTGCCAAAACAAGCAGAAGGTTCAGTAAAGGCTGTCATTCAACTGACTTGTGTTTTTGTACTCCTAATTTTAGCAGAAAGTATTTAAAGGAAGTAGTTAAAAAATTTAAATTCTAGATTTACCCATACATTCTGACTAGAGTGCTAGCATACCTAAAGATTGTACATACTTCATTATATCATATATCTATTGATAAAATAGAGGCATGGAAATAAAATGGCTCCTTGAATTATTTTCTGCCTCTTAAGCAAATTGTTTAATCCTGCCTCTTGCAGACCTAAATTTATGGGACTAGGACTTTGCTGGATAAACATTAATATGAGAAAAAAAGAGCACGCCTTTGCAAAACTTGTTTGGTCTTAGAGAGAAGTCTGTACCCACTTGACCTTTTGAGTGTTCATTCAGTAAAACTAAATTTTCAATTTTCCTGGGAAGGACCCTGCCATAACTCAGTACTTCAGGCCTGACTCATGACTGTACTCAAAGATGCTTTGTGAGAAGCCCATTGATTTCTGTTTTTATGAAAACAGAACACACTAGATGCCTGAGCTAGTCCTAGCTATTTAGAGTCCTACGAGACTGATAAATGAAGAAGCATTAAAAACAGGTCAAACAATGACAGTACAGATTTCCTTTATAACTTCAAGTTTTATCATTAATACAATGCTGGGGAAAAAAAAAGTTTTTACATTCAGCCTTAAAAGAAGCCCAAATATCTACTTGCACAGAATATCACTGAATAGGACACTGCCTTCCTAAAGCTGTTGCAGCACTTAACACAAGGGGTACTTCAATGCAACTTGGGCTTTTCCCTTCATCAGATCAGCATATAAAAGACATGTCATGTTTATGTAAAAATTCAGTATGTAAACTTTTGCAAATTCAGTATTATCCAAAAACATGTATTGGGCAATTACTCACACAGTTATTTTTAATCAAGCTGACATGAAATCCCTCAGGGCCAACTCAGTGGTCAAAATTACAGCTTCTAGAATTTTAGGAACACATACCTCAGTCTGATTCCTACAGTTTTAAATCTCTTGAATCTGTCTTCTCCTAGGCAGCTCTCAGTAAGACAAGAGGCCATGGGCTTCAGCTCTGCCAGGGGAGGGTTAGGTTGGAGATTAGAAAGAATTTCTTTCTGGAGAGAGTGATCAGGCATTGGAATGGGCTGCCCAGGGAAGTAGTGGATTCTCCGTGTCTGGAGATATTTCCAAAGAGCCTGGATGTGGCACTGAGTGCCATGGGCTGGGAACTGCAGTGGGAGTGGATCAAGGGTTGGACTTGATGACCTCAAAAGTCCTTTCCAACCTGGATGATTCCACCATTCTATGAATGAACTTCAAATTTGTACTAAGTCATAATGTCTTGGGTCATTAACTTCAACACTGTCAGCATTCCCTCCCATTAATTACTTTAATTAATGTAACTTGTAATTAACAGCACACTCTACACAAATGACTGCTTTAGCATATTGCCAGTTTCTAACAAATAAACCAATCTCAAAGTGCCTGAAGCAAGACTGGAGATAATCTGTTGCAGGTAAGAAGGGTGGAGACAAAATGGCCAGACCAGATTGGTTTGGTTTGCTTTTTTCTTGATTCTGATGTATCAGTTTTAATTGTCGTGACAGAAACATAGCCCACATTTTATCATATCTGATTTTTCCAATATAAAATTCTACTACTAAAAATTTAAGTCCACATTCACTGAGCCTATGCAAAAAACTATTGAACAACTGGAGAAATGTTAACTGTACCATAAGCAGGAGAATATCATAAGAGAACTCAAGTAATAGCCTGTAACTAGCATCTTACCACCTGTAATGGTTCCTTTGCTACAACATTTGTTTTCCAGTCCCATTCTTCTCTCTCTCTTTGGACCAGCTTCAGTTTCTGGCAAAACTTTTAGTCAAACATTATATATGTTCAAGGGAGGAATGTCTTCAAAACCAGCTTATGCAATCTTTCATAAGTTCAAGAAAAAGGGAAAAAAAAGGAGAGAAGACAAAAAAATCCACTACAAAAGGAAATATACACAATATATACAGCAACATATTCTAAGGTAGAAAGCTCATTTCCTCAATACCCTTCTCCAACAAAATACTCATCTACACTGTGATATCAGATTAAAGATTGCTTGCTACACTGTCCAAAGCCAACAGACTTTTCTTCTGCAATCAACATGGCACTTAGACAATATATTTTAATTGGATGCTCCTTGACAGAACTGAATCAATTATCTGAACTGGCTGACTGTAAAACAGCACATTGGCACAAGGCAATTTGATTATAGAATGAAGTATCAAATATTGACCACATACAAAACAGTAATGCAAAGAGAAGTCACCAAGGGGGATGATCATTTCCTTGACTCCTCCTCTACCCAGAGGTGAGAGGATAGGACTATCTAGATCTGAATTTAACACAATATTATCACAAATGGTTTCACTGGCAGAGAATGGGAGACACTGAAGACCCAGGAAGAACAGATAATTCCAGGTATCACATTTCTTTTGGATGATTCAGAAAACCATCTGTCTGCCAGCAGTCAGAACAATTTACACTCAGAGCCATCTGTGGGAGTTTACTGCACCTTGAGTCAGGCAAAAAATGCGTTTTCCTTTTAATGACTTGTTAGCTCACTTTCTCCTCAGAGAATAATAAAGCTTCCACTCCTGTCTTCAAAGAGAAGATTAAAGTATTCACAGAAAGTGAGAGAAAAATTACAAAAACCAAGGGGACAACAAGGAACAAAAAAATCTGTTTTGAAGAGGAAGATGCACCATGTCCCCCTTGCCTCTTGATTTTCACATTTATTTCCTTCCAAAAGCCTTTTGTCTCTAAAATAATAGTGAAAAAGGACTAAGCTGGAGATATTTAGTATCATGAAAAGGTGAAGGAGTCCTTCTGTCATCTGTAAGTAAGGATAAATCTCAGAACCACTTCAGTAGGTCTCTACATGCTGTTCTATGTACCACCTCTAAATCTGCAGGTAAACTCTGTAGAGAGGAATATGGTCTGCTCTCATTTGGGAACTTGGTCTTTGTTTCCTGGTCTCAAGTTCCAACAAGTTCTATTTAAAGATATAAAAACAGTCAGTGTACTGTCAAGTACAGCCTAAGTTAATATCTTTGGGATCTGAGGAAAAATCAACAGCATAAATAGTCATAGTTTCTATGACTATTCTATGACTACTGACATGCCTGACATTAGAAATCAAGTGGTTGCAGAAACTGAAAAGCTTTAACAACTGAAATCCAGCTTGCATAGTACAGGCTGGAAAAATCAGTTTAGACAGCTGAAGTCAGGGAGAACTTAAAATTGTACGAATTGAAGTAGTCACTTCAGGAACTGTATGATAATCACACCACAGAAGTGATAGTAACAATGCTTTCTTTCTGCTAAGAGTACCCAGAGATATCACAACATAGGATCACTCCACTGCCACACTCCTTGCATCCTGCCCACTTCATTAAAATTCTTTTTCCTGACTGCCCAGAGTGGTTATAGTGACACATAATGCTCATCATCACACTTTACCTAGCAGTAAAATCACTCATTAGCCAACAAACTTGAATGCAACATCTGAAAAATCTGTTTCTGAAGTAGACTCAGACACAACCTATCAAAAAGACATTCATAACACCTCCCACTTCATGGCTGCAGCAAAAAGGGGAGCAGAGCAAAACCAAAGGGGTAATTAATATGGGGACAACTGAAGATTATATCATCAATCTGTAGAAAAGATACCAAGATAAACCAATAATATACAAATTATCTGTGCTCATATATTCAGGCTCAATAATGACTACTGTACTTCATGTTCATCCTCATGAGATGAGAACAAGTTATTTAAGCCACGATTCGATTTTTGACTGATTCATAAGCAAGTTAATTCTACTGCAGAGTCAGAAGTCTTCAGAAATAATTTGCTATACAGTATTTAAATAACTCATCTGTTGCAATTTGTGACCTTTGTAAAGTAAGCCTCCAGATTATTGTCTTGAAATGAATTTTAGGCTAGAGAGAAAGCAAAATATTGCAAATCTTTCTTCAAGCTTCAAAGATATACTCTTTTGCACATCAAGAACTGAATATAAGTAAATATCTAAAGTATGTAAAAGTACACAGGCTAAATTTACACAGGTTCTGTATTACTTTAGCACAAACACTCTTAATTAACCTAACATACTGTTCCCTCCACATAATTCTTTCCTGCTTTTTTATTTTCCAAAGTGCTAACTCTACACAAGGAGAAGCAAACCTTGTTTTATTTTCTCAACCCCTCAAAAAGAAAAATCCATAACTTAAACCATTTGTCACACAAACACAAAAATGATGGTGCTCACTGCACACTTCTCAACTTCAACTAAAATACAGATTCCAAAGGGCTGAACTAGACTTTTACACTGACTGACATGCTGCTTTTCACCAATCTGTCTTATGTCTAAAAACCCAAGATTAAGTACAGTAGAATGTTTGAAAACCTCCTCTCTGAACTCCTTAATAGAGCTGCCTTCTCCAAAACCCACAGCTTGAGCAGTTTTTTGGAAATGCTCAAACATTCTCACATCAGATGCTCACCTGGCATGCAAGCCCTGTGGAACTGAGCAGAGGCCACTTACAAGTACTGCTTTTAGAAAAAAATTCATTACTTGCAAATTTTTGCTACATTAAAGAGGGTTTAACTTTGTGAATTAATTGAAAAAAAAGTATAGAATGAAATTTTCAGGACAGCAAAATAATAATCTGAACTCTAACAACATGAGCTATCAACTTCAGCTATCATAGAATCATAGAATTGGCTGGGTGGGAAGGGACCTCAGAGATCAATTTTTTTTATTTTATTTTATAAACCTTCCCAAAAGTATCATTCAAATGCCTTTTATTCCAAAGGAAAGAATTGCTTGAACTGTATTATTTTCTGAAGCATTCATGTAAATCAGTGCAGTAAATGAGCTAAGAACGGAGTTTCCCTAATCACATTATAATGTAGATTTGTAATTTTTTTTCCTAAAGAAAAAAAATGTGCTTTTTCCAAATACACAGCTAGTATTCTGTTGTGGCTGATGCAGGAAAACAACAAAAAAAAACCCCAGAGAGTAGCTGAGCTTATTGCAGCTAATCAAGCAAGAGAAATGGTAAAGTCCTTATCAAGCAAATCTTCAGGAAGACAACACAAAGGCCATTAAGTGGCTTTCTTTCTTCACTGGCAGGGGGAAGGAGAAGGAAGAAGATATACAGCAACCCTTTCTCTCACATGAGAATCATTAGCATTTACAAAGTCTGAGCTTTGAAGGGAAGAAAAGTTTCCAGACACATTCTGCAAAGGAAACCTTTCAAACATCCACTGAGTGCAAATAAATGATGTGCCAAGTCTGCTACAGAGAGAAAACTGGAACACCAGAAACTTTCTCTCCTTTTTCTTGGAGGGTGGAAAGAGAAAGACAGATTGTTTATGCTTGATCCTATCCTGAAGTTCCCATGGGGTTCTTAACTCTTGATGTACAAGCTCTAGAAACTTATTAGTGAGCAGGAAAGGAAAAATCTTAGCAGCTCTGGGAAAGTGACTTAACAGTCATGCCATGAAACGTTTAATAACTTTCAAACTCTCTATTGCCACACAAGGCTGAATGCTCTGGTGGTGCCAATACCAAACATCTCAGCTGGACTATCCTACCCAGCAAGCCTAAAGGTAAGGAACAGGCAAAATCAGATTGCTGTTTCCTAATTCAAGAAATAAATGAAAGGTTTTAATGTTGGAACCAACAAAACAAGGTTTTAGCAAAGTAATTTATCCCAGCTTTTAGGCTAGGCTAATCAAACATATAACATTAAGAACCACTGAGTCTTGCAATTCTATCTGAGCTTATAAAAGCTGTAGCAGTCCCTATAAAAACAGATACCATCTGTAGAGATTAATTTAATCCACTATGCAGAACCAATTCCTAACTTCCAAGGAAAATTAGCAGGTATAAGAGGGGAAAAAAAAATCTATAGAAATAGCAAAACCACACGTCTAGTTATTATCCCATTCTTCTTGCAGAAAATGCACAGAAAAAGAAATTATGCAGAATTACTTTGAAGAGGTGGAATCAGTGTGAGTCTAAATTGACTTCTGAAGATACCTGTGCACCAGTCTTCCCCTGAAGCTTAAAGCTTACTTGTACAATAGAAGCACACCTTGCTGTTTCTACAATTGATTAGGGTCTCAAAATATCAGAGCCTGTTGGCAGACTCACTATCTTAACTTCGGAGTTGTTTTATCTGTTCTGACAGACACATTCAGCAGATTTCATGTTTTCCCTATTCTTGGTTTTATGTCTTTATGCCCCTCTCTGGAAGGGTCTGGTAAGTACAAACTTACTTCTAAAAGACAGATGACAACCTGTCGTTATCTGTCATTTCTTCAGTAGAATTAAACCACTTATGAAGCACTTGCAGACCCCTCAAGGTCTAAATTCACCCAGATCACTCATGCAGTTTACCTATTCCTAAACCTAACAAGTTTGCATACCACAGGCCCATGCATTCAACATTTCAGTTGCATGAGTCCCTGGAGGTTCTAACTCAAATAAAATGAAGCCATTTGCCCAGTTAGATGATAACTTTAATTTCCACATTAAAAGCCCACAGAAGTTAATGTTATTGCTACATTTTGGGCAGCTACAAGCCCAAATATTTTCTAGGCTTGCAGCTTTGAATTTGGAAACAAGGTTACGTCTGGTTACGTATTTCTGTCTGCACAAGGAGAAGTTAACAGCTTAGTTTGTAGCACTTAAAATTCAATTCTGTCATTGAGTTTCCATTTACACAAACCTGGAGCTGGCAGGAGCCTACATCCTCCAGTGACTATCTGAGCTATCATTCAGCATAATAATTAATGAGAAAGTTCAAAGGAACACTTTTGCTCATCTGCTTTATTCATAATCTGACTGGAAGATTAAGATGTCCCTTAATTTACAGTCCTACAAGAATATATTTCTTCAAGACTTATCCTGCAGTTCACTGAAATAATTTTGAAGCATGTGCATATGCTTTACATCCAGTGATTAAGCTTTCAGACACATTTACTAACGAGCTTTCTTCAAAAGTTTGTTTTCACCTTGCATAACAACTCCTAATCTTCTGGAAAGCATTTGACCTTTGTCGCCAGCTTGAACAGGTTACAACAGATAACACATCCCACTCCACAGAGCTTTCCTTGGATTTCAATCGAAGCAAAATAAGCATAAAGCAGCTTTGTTTTTAAAGCTCAACAGAAGCTCAACCTCAAGCTCACTTCTAACACCTTGCCCAGACCTTGCTCGCTCATTCCCTAGCTCCATGTGCAAACGCCGTCCTATTACCACCAGGTCCCACATCCACAAAACGAGGGGTTTTGTTCAACACCATTCAGAGTCTGGGCTTGGAGCAAACAACCTTTTTCTTCACAGTATCTTACCTTGGGTTATCAGCAGTTCCCTTCTTCCTCTGTAACAGAAGCCAAGACCCTAACCCTAGCAGCTCACACCCACTAGACACTCCTGTAGCTGAAGACACTCCTGCAGCCCCAAGTCACCTGCTGCAGACTCAGTTCCTGAGGGAGACCCTTCTGCCCTGCATACCCGAGCTAGTTACAGTCCTTCATAATAACCACAGAAAGCTTCAGTACCTACAAGAGCTGAAAAGACTGAATAAATGGCTTCTGCAGTGCTCCTCTCTCCCTCAGCCTTCACAGGACAATGAACTCCAGCTGTCTCCAACGCTTGCAGCTACTTCCCCCTGCCTCACCCAAGATAGACCCATTGCCAGGTGACAGCACTTCTTGCTTATTATCAAGTTGTGATTGAAAATACATGGACACAATCTCTGTTGACCTTGACACCAACACCATTCTGAAGTGTGCTCCCTTTCATGTGTTGCATTTTCTGTTTACCTCAGCAGCTGACTTGCTTTTCCTCTGCTGTTCTGTAGCTAAACCACACACCTTTCCCTCAGCAATTACACCTATATTAAAAAAATCTCACTAATATTTGGACATCTTTTTTTCCTCCTGAATTAGGATATGGTAGTATTGAGTATAAGCAGCAATATACATCCCCACTTCACAAATTCCTGCCCCTAAGCCTTTTCCCTGTCAAGCAGTGTAACATTCAGTACAAAAGGAATTGCCCTGGCTGTAATTATAATACCTTCTAGTAAAGCCATTTCAAGGAAGCAGGAAAAGCCACAAGCAGCAAAGAAAAAACTTCAGGGGTTGCCTGTATTAATACAGTTGTCACCAGATTATTTTTATTTACTATAAGCAGTGCAAATAATAGTCCATGACTGATTTTGTCACCCTACCACCACTATTCCCTCACTTCTGACCAGCAAATATGTCAACATTTCTAACAGCCTCTGCTACTGATCACACATACAGTTGAAGCAGATCAGACTGTTAAACAATATAGAGAATTAGTTCTTCTGGTGTATTCAAACTGGCTATCAATACCACTCTAGAAAGAGCCTCAATGGATTTCTTCCGAGTCACGACGAATCAGAATAAGACAGAATTTTTGTTCATGGAAATTTCATTTGAACAATATTTAGTTCTATTTTTCTGCCAGATATTGTCATTAGTGTTCAACACAACAGCAGCATCCAGCCCAGCCCTCCCACACTGCAGCCTCTCAGTTCCCAAACCTTTTATTTTATTTTATTTTATTTTTTTCAGCTTCTCTCTTCAGCCTTTAAAAAAGCCCATTTTCTGTCAGGCATTTACCAGAGAATTAGCAATTGCATCAAGTAGTTTACAGGCACTTTCCTATATATAGATGATGATTGTTCTACAAACAGACCAAAGGCAGAACTTTCTGCTCCAGTAGTCCAACATCCAGGGTTTTGTAGTATTCAAGATGAATAAGCTACAGCCTTCACATTTGATAGGACTTTTTAAAGCTAATAATAAACTTTAAAGTTCTTTCCTCAATTTTTTACAAACTGTTCTGGGTCCCCAAGCCTGGAATTACTTTAATTCTTCATGGGGTTTTTATGTTTTGATTTTTGCATCTCCTGACAACTGCTCCACCCTTGTTGTGACACCTTTTTCTTGCATTTACCTTCTTTTCCTGCTAATTGGTGAGTTCTCTTCAGTAACAGTCATCACTTTTTAAAAAAAATGAGAGCTGGACATGCATCTTTGAATCTCAAAATTTACCAAACATTCCAGCCATACTTTTCCTCCCTCAGAGGAAACCATGATCTGCATGCACAAACCCAATTAAATGTTGATATTAGACCAGAGGCTTTTCATAATCCATTTTGCCTTCCATATAGAAGAATAAAGCATTAAACAATTTCCAGTCTCTTACTTGCTTTGTAATATTGCCTATGGACCAGCAGCATACATGGACTGTCAGCCACTATGGACATCAAGGTTTCTAACTTAAAACATGTGTTACATTTTCCTGCCAAATAGACAGTGCCAAATAAAATCTCTATATAGCCTGAGAATATTTTCCATAAAAGGGAGGTGGGAAAGAACAAATTTACCTGTCAACACCTCACACTCATTGGATTCATCATTTTCAGAAGTCTTCTTCAACAGTAAAAACATGCCCATAATGATCAGCATTAGGAGAGGGCTGTAATTTCCTGTCCCAAACCAAAACTAATCAGGAATAATGACTATTTTCTTCCTCTTTTCAAATATATTCATGTTTAAGACCTAATTGGTTTAAAAAACCTTAATTACCTTGCAGATAAGTGGTTTTTAATAGTTCAATTTAAATGACAAAACCCAAAGTAATCAGTGTGTTAATATTTTGCTTTTCAACTGCAATCCTGAGGACTGAAGTATTAGAGGTTTAACATACTTTTCTGAAGTTGTTTCTATTTAATATAGGTATCATTTGGCTTTGGTTTTCAAACTACTGCTTTACTCATTGCTCCCTGTACAGTATTGATTGACCTCATACATTAGTCTTTTGTATGATACTGTATAAAACTCTTTCCTACGTGCTACTTATTTATTTTTTTACTGAAGTGCTATTAAATCCAGAGTCTCCCATCATTCCCCTTTGCTTCAGTTTCATGACAACTTCTTTTTATGCTGACTCTTCATGAAAAAATCATAGTGTGCAGGAGCTCTGATTTCCCTCAGTTTTACCAGCTGATGGAAGAAGAGATTCAGCAATATCATTTAGAAAATTCATGAAGATGAACATAAATCGTTCACTTGATATCCAAGAATCCCTATCATCAGACATCTTCAATTTAGATATATATATAATGCTTTCAATTTAAAATTTTTCTGTAGCCTTTCACTTTTCACATTCCATATGCTGAACTTCTGTCCTTTGTTAAGTTGAATGTTATATTAATGTCAAAAGCCAGGCCCTGTTCCTAGAAAGATCTATACACATGCCTTAGTTTATAAAACTATTTTATTCCCCTGCCCTTGACATTCTCAGTCCCCCAAGATTCATAACTAGTACCAGATGTATATGAAATCAGAGGCAGTTACTACTAAAATAATAGGAAAATATAGTACAAAATAATCAGAGAGAATGAGAGCAGTGCAAATATTTTTCTGGTATTATCATATCTGCATAGCCAGTGTCTGCATATAAATGTGCTCTTAGCTTATTGTCTTCTCCTTCATGTCCTTTTTTGACAGCTTTCTTCATCCAGTTCTGCCTTCAGAAATTAAACCATGGTCAAAAACCAGAGGAATGGAAACATCCTGCATAATACAGAAATGCCTCAAGATCAGTGAGAATGATAAATGTTTTCTTTTACAATTTATTTTGGAACACAGTTTGCTTCAGGGTGCTGAAGTACTAACAAAATCTGTTAGTACTGACAGGACTCCCATTTCTCCCTTTTTATTTATACAGTATTTTTATATAAGATGGATAAGGAAACTGAGATTCCTTAACTAGAGATAAGGCTGGAAGTACCAAAGTAAAAAAGGAAGAGTTTTATAAATCATCTAAATCCACTAAAATCTAAACCTGTCCCTTCTTTCTCTGCTAAAATATAAACTTCATGGCTAAAATCCCAAGTATATCATGAGCTAGACCTCTTCTTACATGAGAAATGTCAATAAAAGCATTTTTGTAGCCAGTCCATACTCAAGTCATGAGCTTGTTTTACTGTTCTCATGTCATTGCTTTTCATCCCAGCATTTTAATGAGAAAACAGACTTCCTGTTCAGTGAGAAATATCAATTAAAAAATCACTATTTTTATCAGACTACAGTGTTCTTATTCACAGCGCAGTTATACTTGTTTGAAGCTTGCTAGCCTCAGTCTGGAGCAGAAAGAGCTTCACACATCCTTGTTTCTCAGGAAGGATTTGATCAGCCCTGGATTGCTCCCAGCACATCCTGGCAGAAGTAAGGGTTGGAAGGCAGAGACATCCTATAAAGCCTGACATTTTGCTGGAGTTTTGATTTCAAAAATTTAGTATTTCAAATGCAAACTTTGAAGTACACTTAAAGTTCCTGAATTTCCTGCTTATAATATTTCAGTTCTTATCTGTTAATTCCGTAATTCTTTTTCTTTTTATTATTATATTCCATAATAATGCACTGCTGTTTTTAAGGAATGGTTGTCTTTATGTTTTTAGTTTAAGATAAATTTTTCTTAAGGCTGAGGCTTAATAAAGACTCCTCAGGATGAAAAGTTTAGACCAAACATGAGAGCACATAAAGTAAGAAGCAGGCTTTCTTTCTAGCTCTTGTGGCTTGCAATTTATCAGTCAGCACCCCAAGTTTTTTAACTGGGCAACCTGTTTAGCTGAAAGAAATTGCTCAAGAACTTTCTTCTCAACTACTGACTTCAGGAGCTACTAGGTATATGAAATCTTATCTTACATTTCTGGAAAGTCAAATGAGCAGGACCCCACCAAGAACCCACAGCAGGAAGCCCATTCCTTGATTTTAATGGAAGATTTAATACATATAATACTCTAGTCCTCAGCAGCTTCTGGCTGTGCACAACCCTGTTTATGGGAGAATACAGTAGAAGTCATTAGAGCCCTTTATATTCAACAAAATAAAATCTTAGTTTAAACATGATTATAATTAGAACATTCTCTGTTCTGTGTTTGCAAACTGTGGAAATACAAATCTTGAAGTGTTTTCCTAACTGCAACAAAGTGAAGGGTTAGAAAAAATAGACTTGTTTGTTCCTTTCATCAGGAAATTCAACAACCTGTGCAAAATAAAACCTGCAGAGTAAACACCTGAGACAAATGCAACAACGTGCATGCTTCATGCACAGACCAGTAGCTCCTACAGCATGGTCTCCAGAAACTCAGCAATTCACAACTGTTTGATAGGAATACACACAGGACAGCTGATGACTCAAACTCTCATCTTCCCTGCATGTACCCTCAGAGCACCTGCTCTATTATCAAGGTTAATACTTCAGCATTCCATGGATACTTCATGAAAGCAGTATGAACAGTTAACAGGAATTAGCAGAATTCCTTGGGATCAGAAGGTTTAAAGCTACAAACAGGTAAAACTAAGTCAAAGCACAATGCATTACTTAAGCTTTTGGAAAGAAAGGAATATTATAGATAATGTAGGAGTTCATAAAAAATGTTGGGTCAGCAGCATTAGCAGCAACTCAGAGTACATTAATAATGGAACGAGACCAATTTTCTATTAAGAAATGCAGAAGATGAGGCCTTTCACCCAGAATGAGAGAAGACTAAAGAAGATTGGCAGAGCACACTATTCTATTCTGATTACAGCGTAATACATTGTAATATAACAAAAAGAGAGCATCTTAAGAACAAAGGGTTACTATAAACATTGTCAAAGCCCCTGGTGCTCTCCAGGGCTTTAACTGCCCTGCCCAGCCTCACCTGGGCTCTCCTCTCAGCCAGGGCTCTATATAAAGGCAGGCTGGGACATGCTCTGACTCTTTTCCTTTGGGGCTGGGTGGTGTTTCTGGCTGACTCCTGGTTTTGGTGTGTCTAATGACTTCCAGACTGTGGGTAGGACCTGCTGCTCTCACCTCACTGCCCATGGGATGCTGGTGAGGCTGTAGCTGCCCTTAGCAGCCAGTTTGCTTTATTTCAGGGAACAGCCCTGCTCTTTCTTGCCACTTCCTCTTCTATAAACAGTACTTTAGCCTTGTTATTTTGGTTTTTTTTAAGTTTTTATATGGGTTATAGTATTTGGGGTTGTGACCTGACCCAGTGTCCAAAGACTTCAGAAGGCATATGATGAAAGTAAGGACTGCTTCTTCCTAGCAGGTTACTTTTCCTGGTAGAGGAGGTGATATCAGCTTTCCAGCAGACAGCCAAGCCTGTAAAAAAGGCTTTCTGTAACTTCTGAAAAGAGTAGAAAATAAGCTAGCATGGATCAGAAAAGAGCAATAATTGCTGTGAAGTTTAATATAATTTCTGCATGAGGAGTTTCAGTTGCTTCTTTTGGGCTATTAGTTACAAGAGGGTTTGTAAATGAGTAGTGTAAAAAAGTATTTTTTGCCCTGCTTCTCAGGATTAACTAACTTTTTCCAGGATGATGGGAAACAGTCTGTGACTCAATGCTACTTATATTGCCTTTACAAGTTGTTAAATGGTTTTCTTAAGCTATTTATAGTGTTAAAATTAAAGTAGTAAATGTTAAAGCTTGTATCTGTTGAAGGATAGATTACAGCAGAAAAAGATAACTCTGACAAAGTAATTCTTATCTAATAGCTTCCCAAGGAAAAGAAGAAAAAGCTGAAAACTTATTTCAGGCATACAGCTTGGATGTGCAGTGTGTGATTGCTATCTTGATTTCATCAGCTACTTCATAAAGTCTATTTCTCTTGAAAAGCTATGCTGTTCTAGAAACTCCAGATATTCTTGACTGCTAAATTATAACAGGACCAAAAAATAAAAACAAACCATGGCTATGGTTTATTTTGGCCAGAAACTTTGTCTTCTTAGATACATCTGTGTGCATCTCATTATAAATCAGAATATTTTCTACTCTGTTAATTAAAGCTTAAAGGATGCCATGCCCTTTTTGCTCCTGGCTGGAGCAGGGAAACCACTTTTTTTCAGTGTAAACTGACTTGGAGAAACTGCAACAAACTGTTGGTTATTAAGTGTGAAGTCTAAGCCTCAGATTAAAGATGACTTGCACATGAAGGAAGCTTTTTAGACAGTATGAAAAATGGATCCTTTTGGTTAAATAGTGCATTAGACAATAATGCTTTAATGTTCACGTCTCTGCCATCAAATATTGATTTCACATGACAGTTGTTATAAGAAATGGTGCTTCTTCAATGTGTTAGAACAAAACAGTATCAATTTTTATGGAGGTTTTGTGTTAGTTCTGCCTTTGGTTTGGCAGATTTTGTCTAGGAAGCTTTTTGCTTATGACTTCAAGGCTTAATAGGGCCCTTCTTTTTTCAGAAATGCACAAATTGAAAGGCCTGAGTAAAGCTACTCTGATGAAGTGACATATTCAGTATCTTAATGCAGTAATTAATGACACAGTCTGCTTCCTAATGTGATGTTTTGTGAGGCAACTCATTCTGAAAGCTCTGTGCTTTTCTACCTTGAGCCTACAGCACTTTGACTACAGTGGGGACTTCAGGAACTGAGTGGTCTCCAGCAGGCATACCCCTGTCTGGATTCTTTAACCTCCTTATCAGTTCAGTCAGGTATCACAATATGACATAAAGGTTTAATTGCTATTTCTTTGCCAAATGACACCGCACAGACCTACTTTGCAAAGCTTATATTACCAAGAAGTTGTTAAAAATGCTTGGTAACTCCTGCAACACTGACAGTAGCAAAAATATTCTTCCCCCTGGCACCCCTCTCCCCGCCAAGAACGTGATAGCTCCAACATTCAGTTGGTATTACACAGTTCTGATAGATGGAAATAGCTTTGTGTGCTCTTTGCTGGGTGGATATCCTGTGACAGAAGGGGTAAGTGTGGCAGGGGAAAGGCCGTAGGGGTTTTTTTTGAAGACTGGGAGTTTAGACTGGTGAGCTGCTGCTGTGGGCTAGGACCTGCAGCTCATGCAGCAGATGAGCAGCTGCACAAGACACTCAGGAAGAGAAGGCATGACCAAACACCCAAGGGAACTTAGGTGGACTCTTAGATATTCAAGCCTTCTGATCTTGGTTAGGTTGTTATAGGAGACCACTTTGGTAGATCCATTTCAAAAGGCTGTCTAAATTGGGTTCAATTAGACAAAGGTTGAATCCTCACCCACCTGTGCTGTAATGCAAGAGTCAGGATTCCTTCCAATGGATTCTGATGTGCAGCAGGGAAGAGGCCCAAGACCTGGGCCAGCAAGGCCACTGCTTTGGATCATCCAAAGCCTTGGACTGTGAGGTGCAGTGCTAAGCACCCCTTTCCAGCAGCCCAGTGGTTAATGGAGTGTATGTTCTGGACCAGCATAGCACATACTGTGTATGTACAGGTAAAAAATAATGGAGTTGAAGGCACAGTACTTAGTACTCTGTGAACTGGATATACTTCTGGGGTGTGAAAAACATTTGTATTTCACATTTCATTGTAGAAAAAAATACTGCTCTATATTTCTCAAATTGTTGTCCTCCCAACAGTGTACATTCCTATTCACCAGTGTTCATTAATTGATGGTAGTATGACCATCGATTGAACTTTAGGTGAGGAAGATATTTTTTACAGGTCTAAAGACTAACATTTCTCAAAAGGAAGATGGATAAGTCAAAGTTTAACAAGTTTACAAGTTGTTGTGCTGCCTAGATGTTTAGATGGAGTTTTGATAAATCACCCTGCTGTCTGAATGCCTTCAGGTTTGAAGCTTTACACTTCAACTTTCCTGATTTTCTAGTATTTGTCTCATTCTGGCTGTTAATGGTGAATAAGTCTTTTAATGCATTTTGGGCTGTCAAGGAAATTTTGATGTGAAAATCCTCTGTAACACCTACTGCCCATTATAGTAAGGTTATACTGTAAAGGCAAAAGACACTTGCCTTTCTTCTGTCATCAGTCAGAATCTCCAGTTTATAAGGGTATGAGGACATAGGACTGCCATCCACACTGGACACTTGTTGTTTATCTGTCTTTTAGGTTTTTCTAGGGGATTCTTTTTAAGTCTGCAACATTCTAAAAGGGTAAGGTATTCTAAAACTCCAATATTTTCCTTTTCCAAACTAGAGTACCATCACTTATCATGAAACAACCTGAAAATAATTACAAGTTTTTATTATTTCATTGCTTCAATTACTCTCTCTCTGAATACAGAATATATGTAAAAAAAAATGAAATTTTGCAGATTATCCCCATTTTGCAAAGCCATAAAAACCCTGGTTCATGAAATATATATGGTCACAAATTATAATCACAGCTTGACAAATGAATCTAGTTTGTCTTCTAGAATTCATTCTGGAGCTACTATACTCTGATATTTTATATTTGGTCAGTATTTATTTGGCAAGCCAGAATGGGTATGATTTTTCTTCCCATGTAAATAGAAATGTCAGAACCAATTAGTCCATTGAATCTTGATACTTACCATTGCAAAGTATCACTGCTCTCTACTGTATGCAGTTTAAATTATTGGTCTGGAAATAAATTACTCAAGAATTACATTCTGTATTTCTTTAAGTCTCTAGGTTTTATTTTCAAAGTATGTGCAGACTTAATTAAAACTTTGCTGAAGTATTTGTGAAGTTTGCCAGTGATAAGAGCTGCTGATAGGGACTAATTCAGAATAGCAGACATAAGTGATATTTATCATCTGATCCTTCAAGACGAAGGAAGAATCTGTGGCTAGAGGCTCTTTTCAACATGACAGCAGGTAACCAGATATAAAGATGAGCTGTTAAGCAGCACTGTAGAACACAACACTTTGTATGAATTAGGGAAATAAAGAGTCCTGCCTCTCAGCAATTACCAACCAAAGGAACAGTTCAGAATCTTCTGGAGGAAGAGGAATATTGGTGAATGGATAAATAGGACTTCCTACCCAGCCCTGCATGTAAGGTATAAGAGCTGGGGCAGGCTGATTGGGTTAGGAAGGATGTGGGGAAGAAGTTCTTAATCAGTTGAGTCTGTGCCAGTTATAACTTTAAGGCAAACATGCAAGCATAACGGGAGTTGAGTCACAATTTATCTTTAAACTGGTACAATAAATGGCTGTTGTCATGAAGCAAAGGATGGTCTTCAATACTTTTCCCAACCCTATGTCTCAGTACTAAGTTCACTAAATCATCCTGGGCTCAGGATTTGACCCATGGGAAGTTTTAATCATCCCAGGAAAAAGGTTTTCCACTGCTAACACTTTTCATAGTGTCTTAAAAGAATTGTTTCACACAAGCAAGTAAAATGATTTAAAATCTGAATTGAGTTAGGAAGATGTTTGTTGCTTTGGTTGGATTAGATATTTTAGGTTAGTTATCTAAGGAATCTTCACCTCTGACTTTTTACAGTTCTCACCTTTTCCTTTCCTTCTTATTTAAACCTTGAGCCAGTTCCAATCAAATTTGAAAAGAACTGAAAATGCTTTTTAGCTGTCATAATTTTCACTAAAACAAATGTCTGAGGAGACAGATGGGAGATGTATATGATAAAGGAAAAGCTGTGAGTTTAATCACGATGATATCCCTATGTTGTATCAGGTTCCAAGACTTACATTGCTCATAATATTTTATGTAAACTCCTTGTAATTTAGCAGAAAACTGTGTAGCTGATCATGTTCAAAAGGAAAGAGAGGGTAGATCAGGTTCCTCTGGCATAAACAGTAAATGAGTCATGTGGGCAGTGATGAATACTCTTCCTTCAGCAAAAGATTACCTTTTGATAAAGAGCTGTCTTACTTAAAGGCCATCATAACTCTGTACCAGTGTGACTGTCCAGTCACTTTCCTGTAAGCAACTTTGCTTTTCAGTTTTTCTTCCTTCTTTCCTAAAAAAAGATGTCAAATGAGGAATATGCTTCCCCCCTACCTTCCTTCTTTCACTATCTGGTTTTTATATTATCTTCAAGGATAAGGTTTGCTCCAGAAAAGACAAGATTAACTAAAAAAAAATATCTTTCTCTACTTAAAACCACCCCAAAGAACAACAATGACAAAAAACCATACAGAAAGTGCCTTGGGAAGACCACATGCAACTAAGCACTATCTGTATCTTGACTGGATTAGTTAGTAATTGGTTTAAACATTTTGGGTAAAGTGAGTTTAGAAATTTTTGAACCTGTTATGATGCAGCTAGTTGATCTGTTTTCTTATTTAAATTCTATTATTTCCTTGTACAGAAGAATTATCAAACACAGCTGCTCTTTATGTTTTTATATTGTATGTATGAATTTTTTCAGAAGACAAAACCAAAAGTGATTTTCTATAAGAAAAATCTGCACTAAGGAAGATACATTTCTCTCTGTAGTTGTATTTTTATCTTCTCTCCAGTCCGTTAGATGCTCATGATGTGTCTGTTTTCTACATGGTATCTTGATGTACTCTGATACTCTGAAAAATATCATGATTTCTTTTGGAACTACAACACAGTGGCAGTTTGATCAATCTTTTCAAATTCCCCTGTTATTTTTCTTCTGGGCTCTTGCTCCAGGTTATAGCTGTCAAGAAAATAACCTGGAGAGCAGGGAAGAGTATGGGGTTGATTTGTCTCAGGTTTAAAGAAAAAATATCTTGGCACTCCTCCCAGGTAGTCAACTCATGTGAAAATGCTAAAAAAAACATTAGTTCCATCTCTATTTGGGTTTTTATACAAAACCACTTTCAGGAATCTTAGCAGGCATGATGCCCATCTGCAGAAGGTGTTGTCTGTATTTAGTTCAGTCTTGCTATGAAGCAAAGCTATTTCATCTCTAAAGTAACCTTTACTTTTCAGAGTCCAGTATAGCAACATATGCCAAGCAATGAGGAAAAAAATTGCAAACCAGAAGTAGATATCTGAGTATATATATATGATATATATTAGATAGGGGACAGAGGTAGGAATATTTTCCTTGGAATGTATTGAGGAAAGTCAATACCTTGTTTTGTTGCCTTTTTCTGCAATGTCCTTCAAAGGAAAGGCTGTTTCTTGCTTGCTTGGCTTTTCCTCTGCTATTGAATTTCCTTGACTTTCTACTGAGACAGAGATCTAACCAAGCTTAGTGCTTGTTCCAAAAGGGACAGATCCATAGTAACTGAGGAAATAAGCATTGCATTGGCTCCAAAGCTTCTTTGTATCAACAGGATGCGGTATTACAAGCAACAGTTTCAACCATGCATACCAAACATGGTTTAGATTACTGCATGACAGAACAACATGCATCAGGAGATAAGTTATCTGTTTATTTGCTAAGTAAGTAGAAACAAGCCACATGTTGAACTATAATAGTCTTTTCTCCAGTGTGTAAGTAGGCAGAAGAATAAGATTTATTTCCCATTAACAATTTAGTGTTGTAGAAACATTACACTATCCAAACACCGGTTACTTATTTTGTATCATGCCTGAGAGATGGTTTTGGTTTGTTATCATCACATTAGATATGAGGCAAGACAAATTTAGGAGAGGCATGGCAACTCTGTTTCAGTGTTACATGCTTACTAAGCCTTGAGAGGCTAATGAGGTTAATTCACAGCAAGGTGCAAAGGTAGCTTAGTAACTATGTTGAGGCTTGCTACCTCTTTCTCTGAATTTGTAATGAAAGTGATCTGTTACCTCCCAGAGCAAGGTAAACAACTTGTATACAAGTTGATTAGCAGTTGGGCAATGGTTCCTCCTACGAAAAAACAGATGAATTAGGTTTTTTCCCCATGTATTAATCAAATCAACGACAGCCATTTTGTATGCATGATTTTTATTTCTTTAACACCATGTAGACTGCTTGCTCCAGTTCTCAGACAGAAAACGAGCAAGGGACTATTTAGAACAGTTGCCATCATTGCCATTCTTCAGGCTTTCAGTAGATCACCATCATGATGTGGAACATGAACCTTCCCTGGTAAAGGCTCATCAAACAAGCTGGAAAAGGCTGTGAAGTGTATCTGCAGGCAGGTTCACTGAGCAAATAATCCAATTTGTTCACCTTCTGCTCTTTGTGTCACCCCACCAACCTGCTGAACTCCTTGTGAATTCACCTGCATTTCACTGTACTTCACATCCACTTCTCTGTGGATTTCCTGTAGCAGAAGCAGAAGTGCTGTAATGACTGCCAGTGACCTAGAAGCACCAGACTAGAAAAGGAGCTCAGGTAAGGGATTAACATTTGCTGTGTGCATTTTGGAAGCAACTTGCAATAGGACTTTGACTTTTTGGAGTTATTTGATGAAGAGTTATTGGTCAGAGAAATGATGATGCTAGCTGGGCATCATCATAGTAAGATGAATGAGGGACATATATTTGCATTGTAAAGTTAGTCTGCAATTCTGCATCTTTTAATTCTGTACATCAGATTTTGTAAACTTTCTCATTCTCTGTTTCTTCATCTCTGGAAATTGTGCTAATACTGCAACTGCATAATTTGAGAAGTAGGATAAAAACTAAGACTAGGACACTAGAAAGTGAATCATTCAAATCATAATGTATAATACAGAAAGATGTATTTTGCAGTCTGTGCACTAATCTAAAATTAACACAAACTTTCTATTTAAATAGTGAAAATAGGAAGACACACTTAAAGAAGTGCATGATAATGAAAGTGTTTTGTATAGAAATTTGCAGCACGTCTCTGAACTCCAGTGTGGTTTTAATAGGTTCCACAGGGGTGGAAGTATCATTCAAAGGAGAGTTTATACAAGGTGCAGATGGCTTTCAAGGAATATCCAGTCCATCCTGCAGTCATGTTATGGAGAGAGCTATGATGTGCTCTGTGCTTTGAACACTCTGATGCATTTTAAGATATTTTGCACTCTGAGGAGTAGCAGAATCTAATACCATTGAGTGTACTGATTTTCTCCTGATGTCCTCCTGGACAAAGGAGAGTTTTTTTGAAGGCTTTTTTCCCTGGGCCTCTCTTAAGGCAACTAAACCTGGTAGTGTAAGAGAGACAACCTATTGGTTTTAGTTTGATAGTCCTGACACAAATATGATTATGTAAAAAAATAATAAATAATTGTATTTCAAAGTTATAGAACCTTTAGTTATAGAATATAACCAAATGATCAGCTGATTTGTACAAATATTGTATTAACAATACTTTATAATTAGATTATTTTTGAGAAATAACTCACTTTACTGGAAAATGGTTGCAGTCCTATGCAAAGTCCATACACAAATTTTCCTGATTTTCTTGTTTATTCAAGATTATTTTTATTCAACTCTTAAATATTTTTTTTTAAATAGTGTGGTGGATATTCTTACAGGACTGGCAAGTGGAGGGTTGTTTTGTTTTCATTCTGCAAAAACATCTGGAATGAGGAATAAATTTTGGTGTCCTTCTGAGAACTATTTTAGGATTCCATGCTGCTGCCAACAATATTAAGGGCCACAGTTCTTTTCCATTAACCTAATCTTGCAGAATTTGAACTGTGAATAATGAATGCAGTTTTCTGTATGCTGTTTATGTGATTATTTTTTAAATGCAATTAAAACTTTGCTATTAGCATATACTAAGTAGGTTTCATAAATAGGTAAATTTCTTAATTCATTCCAACGTCCCACTTGAAAAATTATTAGGAATGTCTCTGAACTTTTGTATTCCTGGTGTTAGATCAAAGGCAGGAATGTACAGAGCAGTTGGCATTTGGGCAATCATACACATGTTCAGAGAGAACTGCCAGGTATGCTTATCTAATCTGGAGTGTTTCAATGCATTCAGCTAAAGATCCAAAGACCTTCACTCCTCAGGGAGCTCACATTTTATTGCCCTGAGCATTGTTCTTGTGTTTGCTGTTCCCTGACAACTGAATGATGATCTGAATGACAGCCTCATTATCTGAAGTTTGTATCAGGGCATAAAATCAAACTCAGAGCTACAGTGCAAATAAATGTCCAGCAATATATTTTGTATTCATAGAATCACAGAATTGGCTGGGTTGGAAGGGACCTCAGAGATCATCGAGTCCAACCCTTGATCCACTCCCCCCGTGGTTCCCAGCCCATGGCACTCAGTGCCACATCCAGGCTCTTTGGAAAGATCTCCAGACACGGAGAATCCACTACTTCCCTGGGCAGCCCATTCCAATGGCTGATCACCCTCTTCAGAAAGAAATTCTTTCTCATCTCCAACCTAAACCTCCCCTGGCACAACTTGAGACCCTGCCCTCTTGTCTTGCTGAGAGTTGCCTGGGAAAAGAGCCCAACCCCCCCCTGGCTCCAACCTCCTTTCAGGGAGTTGGAGAGAGTGATGAGGTCTCCTCTGAGCCTCCTCTTCTCCAGCCTCAACACCCCCAGCTCTCTCATCCTCTCCTCATAGGGTCTGTGCTCGAGTCCCTTCACCAGCCTGGTTGCCCTCCTTTGGACCTGCTCCAGCACCTCAATCTCCTTCCTGAACTGAGGGGCCCAGAACTGGACACAGGACTCGAGGTGTGGCCTCACCAGGGCTGAGCACAGGGGCAGTATTAGTTCGTAACTACTGCTAACGATTCACTTAAGTCAGCACTGCTCTTAAAGGTCAGCTTCATGCAGCAGTTACCTTTCCTAGCTGATAGAAATCATTAGTATTACCCTCCAAGTCCAACTGAAAACTTACAGCAACTGAGTCTGTCAGTTTTCAAACACTTCCAATTATTTTAGATACAGGATTTTTTTATACCAACTGACTCTTCTACTTTCTTTTCTAAGAATTTTGAAGTGTTATGGTTAGAAAAAATGGAAAATGGTGTCCTCTTGCAACTTTTTCTCTCTGAACAGGAGTATCCTTGCATCATCATCATCATCATCAAACACATCAATATTTTCATTGATTTAATGCAAACCAAGTTACACTGGGGAAAAATATCACATTTTGAAACAATAATCTTCATAAATGTGCATTCTATACTTCAAGGAGGGGATGCATATTTATTAAACTTATCTTTTTAACAATCAAAGGTTTTTTGTGTTGGGTTTTGGTTGGTTGGTTGGTTTTGGTTTTTGGTCTTTTTTTTTGGTAGCAGAATGCTCCCACTTCTGTTCATATCTGATGTCCTCCACCAGAACTGGAAGGACAACCATATTCATTTGATACAACAAATCTGTCTGAAAAGGTGTTATATATCCTTGAATAGAGACTACTTATTTCTTTCTAGGTATTTTCCTTCAAGTCTCCTAACCAAGGACATCAAAGCACCTCTGACTTAGACTGCTGACTTGCGACTGTGTTCTTTATTCCTGATTTTTTTTCCTAACAAAAATATTTTTGCAGCACAGCAAATCTCCTCTCTCTGAAAACAGCTGTTTAAACTTGGGATTCTGTGCACTCTGTGTCTGTTTTGCTATGCTTTGGTTAAATGTTGAAAGTTTCTTTTGGAAAAGAATACACAGAACTAAGCAGTATTTTTGACTGCTATCAATGTTAACTTTCTTCAAACCTGAATCTGTAAAACACTGCTTCACCTGATCCATTTCCCCCTATTATTATTTTTTTAATGCTTTTTCTCTTTGGCATGTTAGATAAAAAGAAATAAACAACAGAACCTCTCTGTTCTGCCGTGCATATGCTGAACACAGACTTTATGCATTACAAGGGGGACATAAAATCCAGCTGGTGTTTTCAAGAAGGAGACATTAGTTTAGTATCCTTACTTTTCAATAAAATTGCAAAAGAATATCCCCAATTGTACTGACACTGAAGATGTCTCCAAAACAATGAAACTGCAGAAGTAGCTGTGTCTTTATGAATGCATTTTTTAAATGCATAAACTTTTAACAATTGAATGTTCTTTGGCACTGTATAGCCTAGCAAGATTAATGACAAAGAAAGAGATGCAGTGATATGAGATGCAAGCTGATAAAAAACTCATAAAAGTGCAGAGAAGATTTAGCTTCACACACACTAGTGTAAATTTTTACTTGTTAAAGCCATAAAAATCTAACATTTCTTCTCTCTCTTTCCTTTTTTTATTTTGTAAGGTCAAAATTTGAGAAACTCTGACTAGACAAAATATGAGAAACAACTGTGGGAAACAATTATGATTGTCAGGGAGGGAATCATCAGTCCATTTTGTTGACATCTTCCCTCTAGTAAGCCCTGACAGTAGTTAATGGATAAACCAAAAGGTGTGTCCCACATCTTGTAAATCCAGGTGCTTCTATTGTCTCATCCATTCTTTGAGCCTTTTGTTCCCTTTCTTAGGTCTTCAGGTATCATTATTTTATACTCCTTTTCCTATTAGTTTCCTTTTTTCAGTTCTCCCCATGGTATCTACGTTGTGGTTTTTTGTTTGGTTGGTTTTTTTAATTACACACACTTCTGTAAGAATTTCTTTTTATCCATACTAAGCTTGTGGATATGTGGAGTTGCTGGACTCCATTTATCACTGTCTGCATTGCTTTAGTCTTGTGCTTTCATTTGTATCCTCATCAGCTGTCAATTAGGCAAGAGGCTTTCTTTATCCTATTTACTGGTGTACAGTGTAGACACATTTCAGACTACATGAGCACAACCAAACACAGCAAAAAGTGGCTGAAATAAAAGGATGTTGCTTTATTTTCTGCTCCTATATGACCAAAAGTAAGGATTTTAATTTTTCTTATTTTTTGCTTATTGGATCCCCAGTTATCAATGTATTTCATAGCTGTGTTCCTTGTATGTCTGGGGGTTTTAAACTCAGTAATTTTCAAACACCTAGATGAGTTAATTCTCAAGTTGAACTGGTTAGTTAACTCTTGCTGTATTTCTACAGAACTGTAAAATTAGGTACTTAAAATACTTTCATTTCTTATGTTGGCATGTGTTTGACCTGAGAAAGGGGCTTAAGACTGAAGTCCTGAACTTTTCTTTAGAAAATTATCAATTTGGAGATGCTGAATACTTCTTTGTAGTAACAGTATGAACTTGCTGGATTTTTTAGAAGTTTATAAATAATCTTAAAACTTGCTTTAAAAATAAAATTTTATATTCTGTAAGTTCTAAAATCAACTAACTGAGGCCAGACACTGAAAACCAGTAATTTTAAGGGAATAGAAACTAGTTAAATCCTCTCAAACGTAATACTAGTGATTAGAAGAGATTTTTGGCTGAGAAAAATGAAGGCAGAAATTTTTAGAAAGGAAGCTATTCATGCCTTAAGTTATGATTCTAAAACTAAAAATAAACTTCTAAGTCCAATTTGTATGAGGACAACGACTTACATCATAGACACTGAAGATAATTGAAGAAAGTTGCTCATTTGTATTTCATGTTGAGAATGCAATTGTGTATTCCTTCTGTTGACCAAAGGGTGGGATCAGTTAACCTAGGGATAGTGGCAAAACTGGAGTAATTTCCTTTTTATGAAAGAAATAAATATCCCACTGTAGCATGTGATTCCACCCTACGATTTTGGTCAACCTAGAGCTGACTTAAGCAGATCCTACAATCTGATTCTGTTTCTTGTCTCTCCCTCAATCTCTCCCAGTTGCAGTTTACTCCTTTTAGTTATCCTGATCAGTCATTTTAAGACTCTGCTCTCAAATAGGTAAGTGAAACAGCAAAAATGAACCCTATATATCTAAGCTTTTCTCTTCAGCATAGAAAATCTGTATACAAACTTGCAAAGAGGCCACACAAACAACTCAGCATAATTAAAGGTAAGTCTGTAAGAGTTGAGAAGGGCAGAAATCCTTTAAAATGTGTTTGCAATCAGAAATTTTCATAGGAATCACATGATTTTCTTTGACCCTTTGTGCATAACTTTAATTTTGGTAAAGCAGCCTTTCACTTTGTTGTGTTTCCTTTCACATCCTGCATTAGTCCAGGAAAAATGCATCCATGTGCTATCCATTTCAGCGTTATTTATTATGACTAAGCCCAAGTGTGCAATAGATTCAGCTAACGAGCAATATAGATTAAAGGCAGATGTTTGCTGTAACCATGAAGTTGGCATTCAGCTCACAGCAACGTATTTAAGCTGTGCTGTATGTTTACTTCTTGGTATGTTGGTTGTCAAGCAGTTATAGCTCTCTTCTGTTGCAGTTTAAATAAGGGGCCTCCATCTTGTCCTCTGCAGACATATAGAAAATGGAAACTTGTGGTGTTCATCAGTGCTTTGTTCATGAGAAAAGAGTGCAAAGAGGTCTGATAGTCTAGAAGCTACTTGAGGCTGCACGATTTTGAATGTCTCCTAGTTTTGTATAGCAAATTGAGAAGCTGGGTGTATGCATCTCTACTTGGAAAACATAGGTACAGAGTGACAATTATCTTTTTGTCTCTACTACTTCTGGTCACCTGACCATGAATGAGGTGGTTTGGGGCTATGATTTTTACCCAGAGATTAGCCCTAGGCAATGTTAAACACACAGAACTTGGATTGCATTGTGTTGTGCAAGTGCAAGGTGGGGTAGAGGGGTCCCAAACAAAGTACTAACAAAAGATCATTAATAATATCTAATAGAACAAGAGAGAGTAAAAGAAATAGGACTAGAAATACTCGAGATCATTTTAAAAAGTGAGCATCAAAAACTAAAGGGAAAAGTTTATAGAACTGTTCTTAGATAATCAGCAAAGCTAGGATATTAAATAAATAAAAAAACCCCCACCCTAGATGTATTACTGACACAAAGAATGATTCAGAATTATTTTATATTAGAAGCAGAGAGAGAAAGGACTAGATAAAAATACTCTAGGAGAAAATATTAAGAAAATGCCCTTTTAGAGAAGGTAATTTCATCTTCTGCCATTGGTGAAGATAATTTAATTGCCCTAGCAGACATCCTTTAGCTTCATTAAGCTGGAGAAGTGAGATTGCAGTGGGAGGGTAGGAGGATTTCCAGGGGCATTATTGTTTTGTACTGTTAATATCACTATACACTAATGTAAATTTACTTGCCTATTGGTACATTAGTTTTTCCTAAATATCAAAAGCTTTGCCATTCTAAATGTCAAAAACTGCAAAGCTCTAAAAGGCTGCCTTCCTCCAGGGTGAACTAAGGAGCTTGCAGTACAACACAGGAATAAGAGTTTTAAGTTGAAGATTAGCTAAGGTTTTTCCTATTCTCTTAGACACAACATGAAAAATTACTTTTGAGATAATATTTTTCTTAAATGGGGAAAAATGAGTCTGTCAACTTACTAGAAAATGGAAAGATTTAGAGGGGCCTAGAGAGCCTATGGCAAAACATGTAGCAGGTTCTAGACGATTCATGGAAGGAGTAAGAGAATGGGAAGAAAAGCAGTGTTCCTCACCTGTGGGGTTTACATAATAAATTTTAGATAAAAATGGACAATTATAGCAAAAAAGCTCATGTAGCAACATGTTTGGTTCCAGGACGATTGTTATGAATAAAGCATGGCTGTGATATCATTACATATTGTACATTACATCATTACCTCCTTTAGGGAGGACCTTTACCCTAAGTGCTGCAATGGCAACAACCATTTTGTAGACAGCTGGAAATATGAGAACCTGGTTGCTCACACTTCCCTGATTTTGTAGTAAGAGTAGCTTCAGGGCTGACATAGAGTAGAATAGAAATAGAATAGAATAGAAATAAAAATTAGGGAATATTAATTAGTAAACAAAATGTTATGGTTTCAGGACTACCTTATTTTGTAGTAAGAGTAGCTTCAGGGCTGACAGAATAGAATAGAAATAGAATAGAAATAGAATAGAAATAGAATAGAAATAGAATAGAAATAGAATAGAAATAGAATAGAAATAGAATAGAAATAGAATAGAAAATAGAATAGAAAATAGAATAGAAATAGAATAGAAAATAGAAATAAAAATAGGGAATATTAATTAGTAAACAAAATATTATGGTTTTAGGACTGCAGATTCATGTTGCACCCATCTCAGTTGGTGGGGACACCCCTGTGGTGGTCCCTCCTAGTAGTAAAACCTGAACCATAGGACTGGGGAGGAAAGGAGAAACACACCTGAAGCCACATCACTGCTGATGTCTGAGGACTAATATCTGCCCAAGGGAAGGACAATATATTAAGGGAAACAATTTGGTATTTCTTTTGGGACACGGGAAGGCAATGTACAAGTACAAAAGAGAAATTAAGAAAAAAAAATTTAAGTGTCAAACTTCTATTCTCTATGAAAACATCACACTGACTTTGACATTAGTAAGTATGTACAATTGACAGAACATGCACAGTTCTTATAAAAATATTTGTATTTAGAAAATATTATCACCATTTTAACTAGATGTTAGTTGAAGTTTCCCTTTTTCTCACACTAATTTTGAAGGTGATCCTGATTGTTAGGTAGGGAACAAAGGGACAGAAACATTGATGTGGAAACATAATGAACAATTCATCACTAAGACAGGTCTTAGAAATTTTAAGTGACAGGCAGGAAAGAAGATTGATAGCAGATGGGCATTTAATTGTTTTGATGATTTCTTTGGTGACTTTATTCACAGTTTTGTATTTGAGACTATATTTTGTTTGGTAGAACAAATATGATGTTGTGTGTCTTGTTTATTGCCATGGATAGGTTGGGCTACCCAGAGGCAGGTATCCAAAGTAGCAGGACATACCAGAAATTCACTCCACCCACACGTGTGGGAGTGTGAAACTTGTGTGTTACTCAGCTGTAAGGATTAATTTGTGAGATGGGATCAGGAAGTATTAGCATGCAAAAACACATTTACTTGCTAGGTACTAACTAGCAAGAAACAGGTGGCTGGAGAAATACTTTATTGTCACAGAAGTTTAATGACTGATGAGTCAGTACTGATGCCATTTTCAAAATCAAAGTAAATTTCTGTCCCTTCATGATCTTATATGAAAAGAGGCTGCAAGGTCCATCACCCAGAAAAACAAATACCTGTTGTCTTTGGTACAGCTATAATATACTACTCTAGTTTGCCTAGCAAAGTCTTACATTTTATGACCTGTTTCTTCTCTATTCAATGAATAAATACCTGTGACTTATTTGAGTAATAACATCACCACAAATTAGAACAGTTATTACTTTCAAAGGGACAGTTAGGCTCCATTTTGAGATGTACTGAATGTTAAATAGTCACTAGAGGGATGTAAGAATTCTGGATAGAGTTAGGGTTCATCTTGAACAAGTTTTTATCAATATTAAAATGCTGCTTCACCAACAGGAGTTTTTGGACTTTCAGGACGAGGATTGTACTCCATGTAATTACATATAAACTTAAAATGGCATTTCTTCTGAAAGCTCAGCTGATTTTTTTTACCCATCCAGATTTAGGTTAGTTTTAAGCAACAAGCATTTCAGACATAGTCCCCCTCCCCTCCCCCCAGTCATCCAAATTCTGGGCATTTTGTTACTCCTATAATTTCTCATACATAGTTTTCCTGAAAAGCACCTGAAGATCATTGTTACAAACTGAACTTCAACAGCAATACTAACCATATTTGGTAAGGGGAATGTTTTTAACCCCAATATGTGTCAGACAGCACTGAGCAATGGATTGCCTTGTCCATAACTAAAGGCAGATCTGTGGGACTGAGGGAAGTGTGAAAGACCGGAGTTTAGTTTTGTTAAGTGTTACAGTTTCCAGACAGGCAATATTTTTACTTCAGGGAATTCAGCACGGCAGCTGTCATAGGTGGATTTTAGGCATGTTTTAGTGTTCTCTGGATTGTAGAAGTTCCATACACCTGTTACTCATTTTATATAATACCTTTTAGACAAGAGTTGAATTTTACCTGCGTCATCGAAGTCCATTTACAAGCTGTCTAGAGGCTGAGCTGTTTTTCACCCTAAGCAATAAAAAAAAAAAAAAAAAAGGATTACTATGAAATGCCAGACTGACAATAGTGATGTGAGATCTACCAAGAAAATTGAAAAAAGTCTGAGATTGAAATGTTTGGCAGAGAATATAGAGAAGTCTCATGGTCTGGTGGCTATGGAAATGTGTGAATTTGTGTCTGGTGAAAGCACTTAAGACTTATGAATGTATTCATAAATCACATATATCAATTGTCACCTAAAAAAATAATTCTATAGCTCATTTCTCACTCCTGTAATTCAAGAGGAATACCCAAGAAGCTAAGAGGAAAATGCTGAAGTTCATTGAAGTATCTGAACAAGTCAGTTCAAAGCCTCTATTTGCAGATGCTTACACTGGAACTGGATTTCAATTAAAACGTGGTTTGCTTGAAGGTAACTGTGCCAGCTCTGAAGTCTGCACCAGAATCTAGCAGCCACCAACCAGAAACTCCAAAATTATGCATACTCCTATTGTTTTACCTAAAAATTAAAATTCAGTGTCTAAAATTTACCAAGGATTTTTAGTCTTAGATGGGACAGCTACTAGTAGAGTTTAATGGCACTTTCTGCTTTCCAGACATGAATATTCTAGGACAGAGGGTATAAAGAAATATTTACAGCTTTAAATGTTTTTTTCTATGAAAAATTAATCACGAAATGTGTCGTGATATAGATACTATTAATATCCCACGATGGAGGCAAGTGGTTTTAAAAATGATGATAAACTAAATCGATTAAAAGAAAAGAGTAAATTTCTGCAGAATACAAATAATGTAGATAATTAATTACACTCCAGATTTTTACCTACAATGTGGTTGTAATTGGATGTTTATTGCTTCTCCTACAGCTCACAAATACAGATTAACATGACTATTTATTTTCCAATCTTTGTTTCAGTGTTAACCCTGAGCTGTCTTCAGCTTGCATATCCTTCCTCTAGCTTTCCACCAGTATTACCAAACTTCTTGTTTGTAACTTTTGGTTTACAGGATATGTGGAAGATAATCCAAGTTTCTTTAACATGCATATTAAATGACAGCATCACTTATATAGTTTTAGAGACTATATATATATATATATTATTTAGAGATTATATAGGCTTACATAGATTTAGAGATATAAATCACAGTTGTGGTGAGATGCATGTGAAACTCATCTACACCCTGTCTTATGTAGAGTAGAATGAAGGTATTACCTGTGGAAAAGAAGCACAGGAAAATAGAGGCAAATCTGAGCTATGACACATGCATATCAACTATTTATTTTTCCTTGATTAATAATAATAATTCCTGGTCTTTGTGAGACCTTGCCCTAAGCTATTTCACTAAATAGCTTTGAAGATTTAAATTTCCAATTTACCTGTTGATAGATGATTTAGTATTTGTCAAGGGAGGACTGGAGACTCTTTCAGAGCCCAGTCTCCTTTCTAACATTTCATCTAAGAAAACCCCTAAAAGCCAAATGCTCTAAACAGTTTTTTATGTCTATTTAGATGTTTTATTGTTGTATAAATATTTTATTAATACCATATTAATTTCTCTGTAATCTGCAGGAAACAATCCTTGTGAGGTCAGTGAGAGCTGGCTTAAAATACTATTTTGGTTTAGGTACCCTTGAGTACATTTCTTTATCACTATTTTCAAGTAATAGAGAGTTTTAAAAACTGATTTCCATGGGTAGTACAAATGAGTAATGGTTTCTTGTATTCTTTCCATCTTAAGCTAATGGCATGGTTAAATTTTAGGCTTCTTGTTCTCAGTTTTCATCATGGACCAATCAAGCAACTTCATTTCAAATAATTTCAGAAGTAGACATTCAGCCACACTTCAAGGGATAAGTGGCTCAGAAAAAAAAATGTTGCATATTTCCACAAAAAAGCTTTCAGGGATGTGGAGACTGACCATCCCCTTTGGGATGGAAATTCTATGAAGTATGGAATAGAGGACCTTCTGAAATTTACAAAGATCAACAGTAAATCAGTCTCCTCTGCCACCACCTACACTTGAGCATGGTGCACACCCTGTTTTCCTCATTTATCTCACACTACTCTCAGGCCCTGGATGGAGTTTAATGGTTCAATAATTAAGACACTTGGATAAAACTGAGTAGTCTCAAACACCTACTAAATCAATATTATAATTATTTCTGCAGTTAAGTTCTTATCATGATGAAAAAACCTCTAACAACATAATAACTAAAAATCATATCAAATATCCAGGAAGAATTCTTTCATAAATGGAAACATAAAGGAACACAAGAAGTATTGTTCTTTTGAGTCAATAACCCATCACATTTTTGGAACACAACTGTATTCCCAATTAATTGAGCTAGAAAACATGGCTTTTTCTTCTATTCCTCCCCCTCTCCCAGCTTACTTAATATTAGATCTTCTAATGAATATAAGTGTCTGTCATATGTTCTCAGTAAATCCTGCCTCAGGAGTTTTTGGGCAACTGTCAAACAAAAGTGAAAATTCAGTTACCATGATTTTTTTAGATAGTTGTCATCAGAAGACCAACACCTGCTCTAAGGTGCTCTAACAGTTACCCTGTTATCTGGGTGATGAAGTTTATAGAAGATAAGGTAAGTAGCTGTCTGGGTCCCCAGGCACTCCTGACCTTGGCTGTCTCTGGTACAGAAACTGATCACAGTGCTAGTGATGTCCTTGTGTTGGGTGAAATACAGAACGTTTACACCTTCAGGACCAACATAGGGATGTGACTTCTGTTTACAGTGTAGCAATATACAGGTATATAAGTAATAATACAGGCAAAGTAAGGAAAATTTAAACTGGGGATGTAGATTATACCACCATGGTAATGTTAAAAGGCCTAGAAATCAAATGTGAAGCCAGAAACAGAGTTTTTCCTGTCAGTGTTCCTTCATAAGAGAGAATGAAAGGGGGTTGCTTTGGTTTCTTTTGGTCTATGTGAGAGGTGAGAGTGCTTTGTAGGGCACTCTGGTTGCTGTTCTGTTCATTTTGCTCCCGGAGCAAACCAATTAACGATGAAGATGAAGTACTAATAAGAGAGATACTAATTAATGAATTTTTTTTCTCTACTTTTCCTCTCAAATATAGTTCTCGCTCTATCACTAGGCTGCCACTGTTGATGGGGAAAAAATGACAGCAGAAGAAAGAAATCACCTTTTATTCTTTTCTCTTCAAATAATATGCTTTAGATTTAAGTAAAAAATAGATTTTCTCTACATTCCTTTTGTTTAAGAATTGTGATATAATATAAAAATATATCTCAGAGGAAATATATACTGAGTATTTTGTCTTCTATTATAAAATATCTTACTTAAGAAAAAGTATTTCATGCAGAAGGGATTCTGAAATACGTTATTTCCTGAGGTAATATATACTTATATATATTTTTTATTTGTTTAAAACTGTATAACTTTATTTTGGACAAAATCTACACTGATTTATCAAGCATAATTGACTTCAGAAAAGCCTGGTAACCAAAAAAGCCCACAACACATCAATTTTTTTTACTTTTTCTGATGAAGAATCTGCAATGACACCATAAAGCTATTTGAAAGCAACCTGAATTTTACCTGCTTTCTGAATTATCTTTGAAAGACTGAAAATAAGATGTATTTTGATAGCCAAATGCCTTTAGTTTGCCTAGTGTGTGCTCTGCTTTGCTGCTATGACTGAGCTCCTGACCTTTATTAGAGCTGTATTAGAATTCTACATCAGCTTAGATTTGGGAGACATAAAACAAGTAAGAAAGTCCATAACTTTACAAGTAAATATATACATTCTTAATTGATAAATTAAAACTTAGAGACTGCAATCTAGTAGACTGCAGCTGATCTTGTTTAATCAAAATAAAAACAGTACATATCCTGAACTAGTCTGAGTGCTTTACTAGTCACAGCAAAGGCAAACTTTGGATGCATGTTATGTTATGAAATGCCAAATACATAAAAATGCTTCCTGACACTGAAAGGGACTAGAGTTTTGCCTAAGAAAGCAGTACAAGACCTGCCTTGTTGCATGAAAAAAACCCCACACAAGCATGAAACACAGGAGAAGTATAAATGTTTTACACAATAGATTAGTTTATGTTCTTATTTGTGAGAAACTATCAAAATACCAAGGTTCTTGGTAGCAATTTACTTTTCTTTTCCTTCCACAATTTCAGAGTTCATAGATTATCTGTCTTCCTATCATTCCTGTCACTGGTTTTGGCAGGCACAAATGGCTAAGGAGATGCATGCAATGCAGTTGTCAGCTCCAACAAGAAGCTATGAAATTGTGTGTGGGAAAAGCTGTCAGCAACAACAGCAAAAGAAAGAAGCAAGTGTATTTTTTGTATTTACCAGTCGTGGATCTGCTGTGAATTAAAGAAGTGTTTTGCTCAAATCCATTAGTTATTCCTGTAACTGTCTTAATATTGCACTAAAGACAGGTTGATTAAGGGCTGGGGGTTTTTGTTGGTTTTTTTTGGGTTGTTTGTTTTTCTAGACAAACGTTTAAGACTTATTTTCTGAGTGTTGAAAATAATTCCTGGCTGTGTTGCTATTTACTATATAGTTCCCAGACAACTTCCCGCAGTGTGCTTTCCATTTCCCTTCCTTTGCAGAATTTTATTTCTGTCAGTATTTTGGAATTCAGCTGGTGTGATTCTATCCCAGTGACAACTTTTCACACAATGATCCTTTGCAACTGCTTCACAGCCTGTTAGTTTGTTAGTAAAGATTACCAATAACTCAAAAACCATTTAAGAAATTAGCATTTGTTTCCTTTGCAGGAGAGAATGAACTGATGGAAAAAAATTGGAAGCCATATAATAATCTCTAGAGCAGAAAAATTCACTACTAACTTGCTTAGGGTTTGTGTATGTATTTTGGAGGGGGTTTTGGAAGTGAATGGAAAAGGCAGACACATTAATTAATTTTTTATGTAATTAATTCACACTAGGCATGCGTTTTTCTAGGGCTTACTGATTAAAAAAGCTGCCTGTTCTTGAATCTTATCCTTCATGGGTATTTTCCTATCTTGATCTGTCTACTCCAAGCTGTAAATTGCCATCTTGAACTGTTTTCTGTCAGTTAAGGAAGCAAAATGCCCACTGCAGACCAAACACCTTTGCTTTGATGTCAGTGACAAGTTTTGTTCTCTCTGAATGGTTATTCTTGAGGTTTGTCTCTTTTTAATAAAGAAATGAAAGGCATCTTCCAGTGTTCCACAGTGACAGCTGTGTGTCCTGCCTTACCTAAGACACTCCATGCCCCCTTATTCATAGAATTGTGGCAGAAAGCCACTAGGAATTAAAGAAATACGGCAGGTATTAATTCCTTGTCCTTCTACAAGAAATACATTGTCACTAACTTGCATTTCCTGTGACTGTCATAAAAATACCTTGATCTACAGTTTTGGTGTTCCTGAAACAGCAGAACTGAGCCTCAATGCCACTGACAGGATCCTCAAAGTCGGAATGATGTTACATATCTGTACCTCTCCCAAAACACTTCTTTATTGCAGGTTTACTCAAACCTGTGGAAGTGTCTCCATTATTTTTTATTCCCCTCAGTCTTTCCCTGAGAAAAGTCTTTCCCTGACATACTAACTTGTACCCTCCACTTTCCCAACTACTGCTTACTTCTCACCATCTTTTTCATCGCATTTCTCTGCTTCATCAGACTTCCCTGAAGTCAGAGCTTAACCTAAGTACGGTGAGGTGTCCACATCTTCTGTTTAGTACTGTCCTGAAGGACCCTGTTCCCTTCTGCTCGAAGACGCCTCTCGCAGAACGGGAGCCCATCCCTGAGCTGACAGAGGAGCCGCCGGACGCACCCCTTTAGTCGAGGGGCACCCAGGCTCCTTGGGGAAGGGAGGTCGAGCTCGTCCTCCCTCGAACTGCCCCGGTGTAGCGGTACAGCGCAGATTCCTGAGCGCGACTCAGCTCCTACAGCCCCGGGTCAGGGAGCAGGACTGCTCCCGGGAGGCAGCTGAGGGGCAGCAGCACCTCTGGAACTTCACTGCCGCCCCTTCCTTCCTCAAGCTCTGGGGCTGCGGGCGCCTCAGCGCAGAGCCGCGCGTGCAGGCACTAACGGCTCTCCGCCAACGGCCGCCCCTCGCGCTCCACCGCGCGCCCTACCGAGTGCCGCCGGGCGCGCCCCTTCCGCCGCCGCGGAGCGCCGGTGCCGGCGACACCGCCTCCCTCGGCCCTGACTGCGGGGCACGGCGGGAGGCAGGGGGAGCCCGGGAGCAGCGGTGGCCCGGCCCGGCGGGCAGAGAGCCCGGCAAGCAGGCAGGCAGGCAGCAGGCGGGGTCCCCTGCCCGCCCGCTCTGACGTCAGGAAACTTTGTCGGCGGCTTGAGGCGGGAGCTGGCCGGAGCGGGCGCCGTGTGCCGGCGCGGCGGGGCAGCGGGACGGCTTCCATCACCTCCATCACCTCCATCCCCTCGTCAGGTACGCGGCGCTCCGCGCCGAGGGGCGGCTTGGCTGCGCGGCAGGGACCTGGGGCGGTGGTGCGGAGCTTCTCCGAGCCTCCCTGGGGACGAGGGCAGGCGAGGACGGGCGCGGCCGCCCCGCTCCCCCCGGGTCCCGAGGCGCGGTGGGCGAGCGGCAGCCGGGAGGGAGGTTCGGGCGCCTGTTGATCGCCGAGGCGGCAGCGCTGCCCTGGGCTGAAAACTTCGCAACCGGAGGGTGAAGCGGCGGGGAGGGGCGGGATGGGATGGAGTGGGGTGGGGTGGCCGAGGCGGGGGGGCGGCGGGAGTAACGGAGCTTGTTGGCGGGGCGGGCGGCGGAGCAGCCTTGCCCGGCTGTCGGGGTTTGTCTGCCGGGCAGCTCACACCTGCGGGAAGCGTTGGCACCCGCGGTGGGGTCGGCCCGTCCCGGAGTGCCGGTATTCGGCGGGGCCACCGGCGCGGTGCGAAACTGGCGGCGGACGCAGCTTGGGGGGGGTTTTCTCCTCGAACTTGAACAGTGCGAAGACCCGGGGGTTCTTGACATGCGAGATGCCGTGCTTCAAAGCTGGTTTTTTGGTTTGTTTTGTTTTTTTCTTTTTGAATTTTGGTAGCTGAAAATAAGGAAATGCTTCCTTTATTATTATTATTATTTTTATTTTTTTGCCAGTACAGTAAAGCCATTTATCTGAGACAAGGTTTTGTTTTTCTTCTGAGGGCTGAGCTGTGGCAGCCCGGCGGTGTTGGGAGGCGAGCCGAGCTCGCCGCTGAGCCTGATGAACGCGCAATTGTTTTCCAAGGGAGGATCTTCGCCTCCTGGACAAACCCAAACCACGGAGTTAAAATTAACTCCGAGGAGCAGGCGGGGGTTGGGAGGGTGAAGGGATGGAGTAGTTTGTCGGATCATCACGCAAATAGAAAACTGAAATCTGAGCAAGGACTGCAGCCGGCGGTTGGATGTTGGGCGAGATTCGGGGAGAATTTCTCAGTTTCAAGGGCTCTCAAAGTTGAATGATAGTTTTCTGGAGGAATATAGAGAAAAAGTATGTTACTCATTTAATGTCACCATCCTTGTCATTTTTTGAAAGGCACCAGGAGTCAATCAAAGGCCCGTAAAGGTTAAATGTATTCTTCATGCAGAGGAATTTGCCTCCTTCAGAAGACCTAGATTGCTGGGGTCTTTTCTTAAGACAGTCATTACATACCTAATTTAAATACCATGCAACTCCCACTTTCCAAATTTTTGGTTCCTTCCATTGCATTGCAGTTGCAAGCCTTTAAAAAGTCATCTTTCTGTGGGTGTAATTAAAAAGATGTTAAAAAACCTAATGCAGTGGAAAGCAAGCCATACATGATGGTGGTTATGAAGGTACTTTGTGTGTGTGCAGATACAAATCAAACATTTAACAGTACAGTCAGTCTACTGAGTATCCCTAAGCAGTGATTTTCACACTTTATGTTATTAACTATGACTTTGTGTTTTTAGAAATACTAAATCACAGGGGGTTTTTCTTCAGTTACCCTTCCCCTGTCATACCTTTAGTCATACCTTTTAGCTGTTGTGGTGTTAAGCAGTGCCTCAGAGTTTCAAACTTCTGCCATTTATTATGATAATCAAAATAATTCACCTGAGGGGGGAAAAAAAGCCTTTTTGGAGGTCAGGCTTCTGTTTTTATGTCAGTTTCAAAGCAAACAGAAATGTTTGCCTTGTAATTGTTGGTTTGCGTGATTGATTTGTTGTGGAATAGTATGTCAGGGACAACCTCTGCTATTTGGAGGCTATCCACATGCACACAGGGAAAGGAACAACAAAACAGTGGGGAAAAAAGGGTGATAATTCCCTGATTATTAGCCTGATCCTGTTTTGGTATGCGTTTTGTTTTTTAATGTATGGGTGTGTTAGTGATTGTAGGCCACCTAAAGGTATATTATTTATGTGAAGGTGTTGAATAGAGGTATTTATGGATTAACAACCTAGGAATTATGGCACAGTGCTGAAAGATGCAAAAGACCTGTTCTGTTTGTGCATTTAACAGTGGCAGTGCAAAGAGACTGGAAATAAGCAGAAACAAGTACAAATCAGGTTGCCATAGAAGTGAGGATCTTGCTAATATTGGGCATGCCTTGTGACTGATGAGCACAGACTTTAAAATGACTTTGTTGCCAGAAAAAAAGAAGATAACACTGGATTGCAGAAGTGAACTGCTGCTGTGGTGTTCTGTGTAAAGTACTTGGGATCACATGGGAAAATGCCAAACTGATAGTAGAGGACTGAAAGGTAGGAAGATGTAGTTAATAAGAGGATAAAATGAGTGTTCCTTACAGAAACTTAACTGTTGGTACTGCCTGTTTTGTCTTTGGTGCCTCTTTAGTCTTTGGTGACAACTTTGTAATGTTTTCAACATCTTTTTTAGAGCTTCAAGGTTGTGCATCTGCTGCTCTGCAAAAGAGTCACCTGATGAGACATTTCAGAATTTCCTCTATGTGCTCATTAGAACAAGTTATTCTCTGGCCTGTAGACAAGGTTCAATAGCAGTGCTTCTGCATCAGTGTGTTCATACAACATATGTAAATCATAGGAGACTGATCTGAAGAACTCAAGAGGACAAATACAATAAACTGGCATTTGTATTATGACTACAGAATTAGTTTTTCTCAAGACTATCTCTCAAGACCATATTGCTTGAACATGTCATAAGAAAATGATTGAAACTACCACGTGAAATAATTTAAGGCCAACTTCAGCTTGAACTGGGTAACTAACATAGCTTGAAAGAGAACAAGGAGAATGAACTATCTTATCCCTGAATTGTTGATATCAAATACGACTCATGGCAGGATTCTAATTCTGTCTATTTTTTTAAGAGAAGGAGCAGAGCACAGAGAGCTGAAGTGTCCACCAGATTCACTTCACAACAATTGCTGCTCCCTTTGAATTTTCAGTGACTGTCAACAGTGAAATACGTGACAGAGATTGAGGCTGTTTCGAGTAAATCAGTTCTTGGGACAAATTTTTTGAATTAAATGACTTAGTGGAGCTGTTACATGAGTAGATACTAATTGGGCACAAATAAACATTTCCCCCATCCACTTTTTTGCCTTAATGTCTTCCAGTTTTTGTAGGGATAAGCACCTTTAGAGAAGCAGGCTGTAACCCAGGAAAGAACAAACAATACCTGTCACAGCACACAGTACCTCTGCATAGCTGCCTAACAATGCTCTTTTTGGTTGTCTTACCTTCGATATTGAACTTTTTATATAAATATTCTTATTAACAACCTTATTCCCAGTGGAAGTCAGTTCCTTCCTGGTTTCTCTGAAATCCCCGAGATCAGAACCCTGGCTTTTTTCATGCATTTCATCTCATTACCCTACTGTCAGTGTTTCAGTGAAGATGCCTCATGGCTTAAAGACTACATCAAACTGTTTTCTGGATTTGCTGTTGTGGAATAGACAACTATTTCCATTTAATATGAAGCCTAAATTTGGTTTTTCACTCCTGGGCTGTGGTGGTCAGGGGCAGGAGGAAGGAGGTATTACTTGTATTGAAGTACTTGTCATTTTTGGCTTATCCTCAAGGCAAGTACCTGTGACCTAGCAGAAATGGCAGAATGCAGCAGTAACATTACAGTGAGTTATTTCACACCCTTTTAGTCTTAGATACACAAGTATATACCCTGCCTCTGCCAGATCATTGAACCAGGGGCATTGAAAGAACTCTAGGAATTGTCAGTAGTAGTTCTTAAATCCTTAAACTGCTTTCTATCTAGGGTGCAGCTCCACTCCATTGCCTAAGCAGAAGGTCACCTGAAATGCCTCCTCTTGCTGTAGGGTTTCAAAACATGTTTGTTACACTGAACAGACCATCGAGACAAGGAAGTGATGTTACCACATAGATTTTATCCAGGATTTCAGTAGAATAATTATCCAGCTGGAAACTCATCATGACTTCCCAAGAAGGAATTTGCACTTTCATTCCTCCTCCCCTCTGCCAGCTTAAGCAGATGTTCTAATCACCAAGCTGAGAGAGTGCTCTGGATTAAAATATCATTTCCTCGGGTTGAAATGACTTAGTCTTTTTTGGGGTAATTACATATTAGGCTAAGAAAGAACGTAGAATAGCGTAGCTTAACGAAACCAGCTTTCCTCCAGAAGATACAAGACCTGAGTTTCCAGGAGCCATAACTAGTAAGATTTCACTGGAGGAAGAAGCAGAACTTGGGCTTCTCAGTACCTATAGTTTTGCACAGGCTACTTGATAATGTGGTGAAGTCCCTTACAATAAGATACTGGATTTCTTTAATCTCTGCAAAATTCTTTCCTGTTTTGAAGGGAAGGCAATGAGAAATTCTGTTTATTATTTTAATTCCAGACTCTGACCTACTCAGCTTATTAGTGTACACTGAAAATCCTGCTCACTTTGTTAGCAGTGTGTATTTTATGTCTTAGCTCCAAGCTTGCATATTAAGGTTTTTATTCTGAAAATTCAGCTGTGTTTTTTTCATTTTTTTTTTATATCACTTGCTCTTATAAGGATTCAGAAACATCTGTGGAGCCAAGTGGTTTTCAGTTTATTCTGTCAGCTATACCTGATCAACACCTTTGCCTTGCATGAACTTGAAAAAGTGTGAACAGTGCTCTTAATAATGCCCTGGTGGGAGCAGAGACTGCAGCCAACTCAGTCTCAGTCTTTTTTAGTTCTATGGAACTAGGAAGTTGTTGCTAAAATTTGGGATTTTATAACCGGAAACTAGAACTATGATCTGTGGACATGATGACTATTCCTGCACTGTAGATGCTAACCAATGCAAGTAAATAATACTTTCATTTTGAAAGTAGTATGACTTTTAAGGCAAATTTTTTTGGCATTCAGAAGTGTCTGATGGCTGATTCTACCATACTGTATTGCTTTAGGGTATGTGGGGATTCCAGTTTTTGGAAATAGGTATGGATAAAGGAGCCTAATCTCCAATGTGCTTCTATCTTCTCATAATCCCTAAAATAACATGAAAACTTTAAAACTGCATTCAAATTCCTACTTATTATTTTTAGCTAAGATGAAATCTTTTTTATTGAGAACTACAGGACACTGAAGCTATTCAAGATCTTCAATGTGATTTAACATTTTTTTTTTCTTTCTTTCTCTGCTCTCTTCATCCACTAAGTTTTAATGGGGCAACCTTGGACAAAGGCAAAATGCAGAAGTGTGCAAAACAGAATCCTGACTTCTACCTGCTGTGACATTTAATAATCTGTTTTCACTTTTGTCCTTTTAAATGCAGATGTTAGATCTCCATTTCCCTCTAGGCAGAATGGGCTGCTAGGGACTTGAATAGGGTGCTTAAACTTTCCAGGTGATCTGGAACACTCTAAATTAGTGTAGCCCTTAAAAGTTTTTTCAGCCTTTTTTTCAGAGTTCTCAGCAGACAAGTGCTGCAGTGGGAAGTGGTTGGAAGGGAGGTGGTTGCCCATCCTCACCTCAGTCTTGCAGCAGGAGGACCCCTGGGAGAGCTGCATCCTTCACAGCTGCAGTCTGAGCCATCTGGGCTTTGGCAAGTAGCTCCTTTGCTAGTCCTGGCAATTTCTGTCTGCTGCCCCCTGTAACTGTTGATTCACAAAGGTACAATCATCAATGTAGTTTCTCTTTTGCCAGATAGAGAGCTTTTATTTTGTGTCTGAGTGTACATCTTTTAAAGAGATCTCTTGAAACAACAGCATTTTTTTCTTCATCTGTTGTGAAACCTTCTGGAAAGTGTAACAGAAGTGAGGTAATGAGCCTCGATAAAGGACTGTGCTCCCCATAAAAAAAAAATAAAATAAAAAAAAGATTCTGCAATTTCATCTCAAAATGTTGTTCAGAACAGCAGTCATCTTTGCATGCCAATTCCATTAGGAGTTTTTCAGAAAAAACGTGGTGTGTTGTCCAACCTATTTTAATGTTTGTGCAGACCATCTTTCCAAATGCCTTGCTGTGCAGATATGTGCTGTCTCTAAAGCTTTCTTCCTACATGCTGTGTTGGCAGCCTTATGCATTCAAAGATCATGAGTCAGGTTCCCTAGCAAAAAAAAACATAAAATAATGAGATTAAAAATAAGAGAGGCTTTGTCTTTTTTGAACATTTAAAATTGTTTTCCTTCTTTAAGGACTTTTTTTTTTTTTTTTAAACACAAACTCAAAACTTCAGGACTTGAGTCTTCAAGAAAAACAGGTCTTGTGACTTGCCCTAAAATGATGGGTGATGGCACCATTTTATCTGAGCTCCTCAGTCTTAAATGAGAAAAAGAGAGTCAAAAGGCTTTCTTGGCTTTTCATTTTCATCTGTGATTATATTCAGACGTAACTAAGAGGGCTCTGCTGATGGTTCTGACTGCTTTTTCATCTGACTGCTGAAGTCCAAGGAGTTTCAGTTCCAGAGATGAAAATCCTAGCTGAGAGCTATCTTGTTCTTCTGCTTCCCAGTTGATGATAGAACCATCACTTCCAAGACAGTTCACAGTCTGGGTGACAGCTAAAGGGTGGTCTCATATTAAAGGGTATGATGTGTCCAAGTCATACCTGGTTTAGAGTAATTGCAGTTAAAATATAACATGAGAAACCTTGTTGGAACAAAGTAATAAGCATTGGTGAGGTGTATTTGGTGCAGTTTGCTGAATCTTTGCTTGGGATGGAAAGTAGTAGCAGGAGACTGATATATGTAGCCAGCAGAAAGTAGTTTGAGAGACTGACCCCACCGTTGTGCCCCTTAATCTGTTTCACATGTGTAAGCTTTAGAGAGTATTGTGGATTCATAAGCACAAAGGTCTTTTAACATCTGAGATTAGTACAATCTTTTTCTTGATTCAAGCAGCCAAAAAAATGCATTACTAATTTTCCAAGTGGTATGTTGTAATAATTTTTAATTTCTCCTGGTGTGCAAGTAGGCTTAGGAGGGAAGAAATACTTTTCCAACAAATGTTGCAGCTGGAGCTGTTACTAATTCTCTTATCTTTCTGTGCCATACAGTAATTGCATGGAATTGTTTGTTTCTGCTGTGTTTTGTGGTGTGAAATGCAGAATGTCAACACCACTAAACAGCAGCATTAGTGTGTATAATCCTAATGTTCTTAAAAGAGAGAATTTCCAGCTTTCACCCAACTGCATGAAACATCTTATGTGTAGCTACCAGTGCAGTGCTTCGTGGCTTTTCTTGTGATAAAAGCTTGTAGTTGTTTGGTCACAATAACAGCTTGGGCTTCACACATAGTTTTGTGTGGTGTATTGTAAGCTAAAAGCAACAGCAGGATGGGGCTGGGACAGCAGGGTGGAACAAAATAACTTTTTTTTACACAGCCACTTAAAACCATTTGGCTTCTCATGAAGTTGCTCACAATTCATGTCATTTAGTGCAGCTCTTGGAAGTTGAGTCTACTTTTTTTGTTTTAAAAGCAATAGCAGGGCTTGGGTTTTTTGTTTGTGGGGTTTTTTTCATTCTTTGTTTTTTCTTTCTTTTTTTTTTTTTTTTTTCTTTTTTTTTTTTTTTTCCCAAGTTGTTTTTATTTTAGAACTCACCTAGGAACATTCCTACTTGTAAAAATGATTCTACAACCTTCCCTCCCGTCTCATGCAGTGATGAGAGCTCTGTTTCTGGCTGAATGCCCTCAGGTTGGAAATCTCTTGCCTCTTCAAAAAATCAGCCAGTCTGGGACAGGCCACTTGGGATCTTTGGAGTTCTCAGCTTCAGCTCTCTCAAAGATTGTTGCTTCTACACTGAAAAATGGCAGAACTTCCAGCTGTCTTTTGAACTGGCCATACTGACTTGAAGTCTCCTGTTTGTCACAAGTAGGCTGTCATTATTAGGAAATAACAGAGGAGTGTATGAGCTCCTTACTGGCTTTGCTTTCAGAATTACATAGTTCTCCCAAAGGTCACCATTTCACTCCCTGGGTTTTATGTCTGAGGATAGGTATTAAACTGCCAGACTGATTTTGTATTGGCAATTTTCTCCAATGTGAACTTGAATCTAGATGATTAGCTGGCATTTCAGCCGTGTAATAGGGAATAGCATGGTTGCATTGGTATGATCTACAGCTGTCAGTTACGTTGTCTGTGGTCAGCAGCTCCTTTTTGACTGATTCTGACTGGGATGGCATGAGACAGCTGATGGCATGGTGACAAACATGCCCAATCTATAAGCATGGAAAACTCATAGAGCAAGCACAGTCTACATAAGGTATCAGTCAGGAAACTGAAGTGCAGTTAACAGCACTGCTGATAGTTTCTCATAGGAAGGTGCTACTGTCTCCTTTGCTTTTGTACCAAATGGCAAAGCAAAAGTGATTTTAGTGCACAAGTGACATTGCTGCTGCAATGAGGGTATCTGTGTCACAGGAGGCAAGGGCAGTGTGCTGGTCTCTTGAGTAACTGCATCAATACAGAGTGTTTGTCTGATGTATGTTTACTCTGCAGTCTTGTACATCTGCAGCAGGGAATTGCTGGTCATTATCCACAACACTTTTTGAGCTCTTTATATTTTCTTTTTGTTGCTGGGTTTTCTAAGGAGAAGAAAAAGCACTAAAATGATGCCACGGTACCATGCTTCATGTAGCTGTGCATTGAAAATACATAACTAAGAAATAAGGGGGTGTATATTATATAGAGCATTTTGTGTTTGATGGCAAGCAAAACACGTCCCCACTGATACACATACTTCAACTTGCTCCCAATATAAATGATGGCATTCAATCTTATCTGTCTTCAAAATGTAGAAAAATGCCATGAAATCTGAATGCAGCCTTAGGTTCAGCAAAGATCGACATGGTTTAGTGAACACTTTGCAGAGGCTTACTTAAAGGTTTACATTTTTTGGGGGGGGCCCAGGTTGAGCCTTATAGGATAAAGAGTATCATCAGAGAAAATGTTATTTTGTTGAACTAGAATGCATTTCCAAAAAATGTCAGTTTTTCTGTGACTTCTACTCCCATATTTGTCTGTTTCCTTTTAAATTGCAAAATTTCATAAATGAATTGACAGTGTAGTCATTTAGATCTCTAAAGAAAGAAATGTAATCACTAAAACCTGATAAAAACAGATGCAACATAATTTGTTTACATATTTTGTTCAAAGCCGGATGAAGAAAATGAGAGAGCTAATGCAGGTGAGAAATGGTATTGTGTGGGCAAAGTGAGGAATTTTCAGGTGTTGATAGATGAAGTGGGACATGTGCTGCTTTTGCTGGCCACACTGATCATTTAAAATGGACTTTTTGTGTGTCATATACTCTATGTATCCAGATATCTTTGGTGGTTACTGATTTTCTGGTATTTTCAAAGAATATCCTCATCTTTGTTACTTGTTGTCTGAACCTTAACTTCCCTCCAAACCCCACTCCTGGAGTAATCAGAATTCAATCAGTACTCAATCAGAAGTTCAGTGTCAGAGTGGACAGTCATCATCTAAGCTCTTGCCACACAGAATACAGAACCAGGTCATATTTTGATGACTTAAGGATATTGTGCTTCATTATATAGCATTTTTCATATTGTTATTGAGGATATTTTCCCCTCCTTCCCATTTGAAGTTGCATTTCATTTGTAGCATTGTTAGACCTGATTAGGATCTTGGAATTTTTTGAGTAGTGAGTCAGAAAAATAAACAAAGGCTGAACAAGCAAAAGCTGAGGAATGGAAGAAATTTTTGGTTTCAGTGTAATTTAAATCCTTTCAGCTCTCAACTAGAGGTATGTTTTCCCTCCCCTGCATGCAAACCTTTTCCTTCCTTTTTTTGCCTCATCCCTTTCCTTATCTTGTCCTTGCACCCTTAGAAAAATGAGTAAAGAAAATTCTATTCTGCCTTCCTCAGACAACTGGGTGGAGTATGCCTAGCTGTCCTTTGAAAGAGCCAGAAGGGAAGGTTTAAAACTGTAATAAATCTGTTGTTTAAAATATGCAAAAGAATAGTCATAAAAGTAAATGATTCTAGAGCAGGCCTTTATGTACTGCTTCCTCAGATCTGTGTTGTGACTTCATGCTTTTCAGTTTTCATGGTTTCAAGTTTTTTGCCATTGGAACTGAGCAGTGACTAAAAGGTATGAAGAAATGGACTATAAAATAGATGTTTAGTGAAAGATATATAAAAGCATAGTTAGTAAGATTAGTGGAATGTATTTGAGATGTGTTATGTTAATGGCATACCCATGACTGCTTAAACACTGAAGTAATCTGTTGTTATTTAATCCAAATCAATTTCATTTGCTAGGTCATCTGGAAGGTACTTTTGCTGAATAAAGTTCTTTGTTGCTCAGCCAAATGGCAGGGGAAAAAAAAAAAAAAGTCAAACTACTGAAGAAATATTCCTTGACAGTAAGGAACATAATAAAATGCTAAAGATCTCTGTTCTGAAAGAAATAAGTGGTTGGCTGGAAATAATTGCTCTGAATATTTTGAATTCATTAGGTTGAATTGTGCCAGATGCTCTTGAAGAAGATCTGTGTATGGTATTTACTATGGATTTTCTTGTGCTTGCTGCAAAGCATGTGTTTTTCTGGGTAATTTGATCCAATTTGTTTGTGGTCTAACTACATTCCACCACCCCAGACAGCAGTATTCAATTGGATATTATGTTCAGCTGCCTTTTAGAAGACATGATACAAATGTAAGTACTTGTGCAGAGTAATGTGAATTGTATTTCTTCTCAGCTGAATTCTTTTAACTTTTGAGATTTCTGAAAGTTGCATTTTGCTATGTACAAGGTGAGATCTTCAAAAAGATCTTGCAACTCAAACATATATGTGTAAAATGCCTGCAGAACGTGTACTCTCAGCTTCCTAAACTGTGGAGGGGTGAATGATAGAGATTCTCCACTCTGTCATATCTTGTCACTTATCTGGAATAATGTAAATTATTTGAGTTTGCCATGGCATGTAGATATTGGCAACAGTGATGCTGCAACTGGGGTTGGACCCTTTCTCTATCCATTGCCACCCTTGTCCTGCCTGATGTGCCTTTCTCTGCCTACTGGCTCAGGTATTTCTAACATGGCTTTGGGGCCCAGGTCAAGTGTGATCAAGAGCTGGGAAGTGGGAGGTGCAGGTTCTTTGGTTCAGTGGGATTGTGGAGCAAGTATAAGATGGAACAAAATTGCTTTTTGAGCCTGCAGTGTAGTTCATCACTGACATGACCAGAACAGATTCATCTCTGTAAACCAGACTCCAACTGACCTGCACTGATGGAGTTTTAAACTCTTCCAGGCACAGCTTCTTTAACAGATGATGATGAACAGTGCTGGATTATGGAAAAAAACATTAAGTTTGTCATTATTATAGCCACTTTATTTAGCTTTGTCAGAAATTTGGGTTTGGTATTGGGGAAGTTTTGCTTTCTCTCTGAGCTCTATCACAAAACAACCTCAAAAGCCTTTTTTTTAAATTTTTTTTTTAATTCTCTTGGCTTTTACCTTTCTCTAAAAATGGAGAATACATTAACTTCTGAGTACAGCAGGACACTTATTTTTCCATTAAATAATAACAGAAAAGAAACAGAAATCGAAAATCTTTTCATCTTGTATTCTTTGTGTTCTTTTTTAAATGCAGACTTCTTCGATTAGCCCTGGTAACCACTTAGAGAAGTGAGGTTGATGATTTTCTTTTTGTGCTTTTGTTACTAACATAGCAATCTTTTATCACTTACAGAAAACAAGCATTGTTTATCAGTGCTCTTTCCATGGCAAATATCCAAGAATGCCTTAATCTGACCTTTATGGAATTATACATTGCATCATGTTAACCACCAGGCTGGCTCTCCATTGTATAGATTGAATTTCATGGCAAAAAATGTGCATTTCTGTGGCACTCCAATTACAGCTGTCTTGTTACTTTATTCTCTGTGTGCATATATCTGTCCATGTTCATCAGAAATCCTTGCAAGACTTTGAAGGTACTATGCAGAATTTTGGTCCCAGATTTCAGATATTTATAGGAGATTAGGAATGTTCTTAATTTTATTTTCTTTAAGACTATGGTTTATGCTATTAAATTGAAATTAGGGGGGTACTGCTCTCTGTCAATCAGGAGTTAATATTTTTAATGCCATTTAACAGATCAGTAGAGGGTTAATAATATATAGATTATTACCATGTAGGCTGGATTCACAGGCTGATTGATAGCTTTTCAGGCCAGAACCAACAGTGAGGTGGTTCTGACTTGTCCAGTGACTGTTGAGGCTGCCCCACTCACCCCCAGTTCAAATATGATCTTTTTACTGCTGAAGATGTTGCTTGACTCGAGAAGGATTCTGGTGCTTACGGGACTGAAGGCAGACCATTCAAACTGCTTATTTTCAAACTAGTCACTAGAGGAATTAAGTTACAGCTGAGTAATGCCATTTTTCATTTTCCCTCTCTCCCTGGCAGTGATTTTGAAACTTCTTGGCCTGCTGCAAGTAAAGTTTTATACATTTCTCAATCTGATGAATGGCTAAAGAAGTGAGATTGACATTAGCATCCCTGTAGAAGACAGGTAGCTGGCTGGAGAGTGATGTGGCTGAAACAATGGATTCTTGTTCATTACCTGAAGTCTGCTGACTTTTAGTGACAGGTACCTGTCATAACATCCCTGACAAAAAGATTTTTTCCTTGTTTTTAAAAATTTATCCATTAAGCCTTGTCATAATGTGTAAAAGCCTTCTAGCATTTTATTTTGGAGTGATGTTACAGGTGCCTAATATTGTTACATTTATTGTCATTCTTTACCATGCTCATGCAGTTCATTCAGTCATCTCTAGTACTTATTTCTTTTCTATTTTTGTCACATTCTGTTTTCTGAAATTTCCTCTTAGCCCTGCTCAGTCTGCTTCCTTCTAGACAAATCTTTCACTCATAATTAATTGTGCTTTAGCAGAACTGGCATGATATATTCAATATTCATACAGTATATATGAATTTCCTTGTTTTGTTAAAGTCTCATCAGTGTTCTGGGTGTGGGGGGTTTTGGGTGTAAATCAAATAGCTTGCCCATTTTTCTGTGGGAATTCTCAGTTTGCTGTGGTTGTCTTTTACTGGCTTGAAGGGCTTCTATGCATTCCACATGCTCCTAGAATTTGCAATTAGTTTTTTTTCTTGTAAATTCCTTCAGAAGTCTGGATGGCTTTAAAACTGAATAATATATTTAGTTGTTCTGTGTATTTTTTTTAAGGGAAAGCTTATGATCCCAAGTGGACTTGTTACTTTTCAGATATTATTCCAATATTTTATATTCAATGGTGTCCTAAATGCCATAGAAATGTTTTTCTATGTGCATAAGTTCAGGCTTGCTAGTTTTTTTCCTTATATTTACTTTTCTGATGCTGTGTAGCTTGGTTTGCTTTAACACTCTGTAAACTGAAGGAGAAACAAATGGAGCTGGAAATCTTGAGCCCTGTCTCTGCTCTCCCTTTGAGAGCAGCTGGGTAGTAATGTCTGTCTAGAGGCTTTGAAGGTTATGTTACATGAAAAAAATTCAGCATCCTCTCTCTTTTACAAGGAAGCTTCCCAGGGCTGCTTCATCAACTGTGCTTTTTCAGTTGGTAGCTTTTCTATGTATTATTTCTTTTGCCATTTGCTGCTTGTTTATTTTTTTGTCTCTGCGTGGAAGGTTTCTTTCCTTCCTGTGTTTCTTTTTAATTGGATAAAATGCTACAGTATTACATTTTGTTTTCTTGTGATTTCTCCAGTTGTCTCTTTCAGCTGCTGACTTGGTTTGGTTTGGGTTGGGTTTTGTTTTTTATTAATATTCTCCATTATTTCCTCTCTACCTATATTTCTCCAACACATTTTTGTTAACCTGACAAATGCAGGACTTTACAGTCCTATTTGCTAGTTTCTACAGCTCAGTGTCCCTTTTTCTTCGTATGCATATTCGTTTATTTACAGAAGTTTGTGATAACCTAATTGATGAAAGCAGGAATTTAAAACACAAAGGATACTGGCTGATTTGGTCATCATCCCTGACTCATAAACACTGGATTGCTTTCCTCTTTCTCTTTGATGGCTTTTTGTTAGAAATGCCCCTGCAGTTTCAGTGGAGGATGCAATTTCAGTCTCTACTTTGTCTCATGAATACACTTTTCCTGGGGTCACTCTGTGACTCCACATCCCCAAATTCCTAATCTGGTTTTTAAGCTATGCTGCAGACTGCAGATGATAAAAATTTACCAAAATCTCTTGGGTTAAATCTGATCTGCTGCTCTTCTCTGGATCAAAAGATTAATACTGTTCAAATTGTTTTTCCCTTCATCTACTGCATTGCAATGATGTCATGTAACAGGACATTTTTAACCTTGTGTGATTTTTTTTTCTTTTAATACTTATTATGCTTTACAGAGGAGGCTCTTCCTTTTATTGTTCTCCTGTCTTCTGTGATGAGAAAGACAAATGTCTTGAAGAAAGCACTGTATATAATTTTATCTCAAATACACTGCTTATCTACATGAGTAGGACTTAAAGATGCAAGTATGATAATATCACAAGTTTCAGGAAGTCTTTCTGAAAATTTATGGTAACTACTAGGGCCAGTATACTTAAAGGAAGTTTTTTCCATTCTTCAAGTTCCAAGAGAAAACAACCATTTCAGTGAAAAATAATATGTGAGGTAGGCTTCTTCCATAAAAATAATCCTAGCTTGGGGGGGGAGCTGTGCTTTATTTTTTTTTAGTGTGGATTTTTTTTTTTTTAGTTGGTTTATAATGAATGCACTACATTAGTCCTTTTATGCTTGACTTTGAAATAATAGTGTTGTACTTCTGGTGGCAAAACTGGCAGTGCAGTGACCTGCTGCTTTTCCAGTCCAAAGGCACATATTGAGTGTGGTGATACCTTTGAAAGGAGAACACATTGGATTCTACAGAGCTCTGGAGTGAAGATAGAAAGAACATGATGAAAGGTCTCCATATGGTGCAAGAAATATTTAAAAACAACCCCTAGCTTGAAATGCACTGTTGAACAAATTAGATGGGTTTATATGGCTTTTTTTTTTTTTTTCCTTTAAGATTTCTGCACCAATATCTGTGTAGTCCACGGGTCTTTTTAGTCCACTGGTTTGTTTACAATGCTTGAGTTTATTGCTTGGAATATTTACAAATTTCCATTTTGTTTGGGCAGATCTCCCTCTTTCTCTGCTTAGCATCTAAATCTATTTCAAACCTCAGGGATCCTTGCCAGGAAGCAGGACCATCATGTTTTGCTCTGTCTAGCAGAAAATCTCCCCACCTCCACAGTGCAATGGCACTATTAAGATTTCAACTCTTGCTCTAACTCTTAAGATAGTTTAAACAAAGAGTTTTAAATACCTTTTATCAGTGTGACTAGATGAACTGTGTGTTACTGTCAAAACCATTTCAGTTAAAACTTTGAAGTTACACAAAAGTGTCTGTTCTTACATACATTTCAATATTTTTCATTCATATTGAACTCATACTTGATCACCTTGATCCTGGCTACTTAAAAAACCTATTTATTAGTTACAGCAAGTGGTGTGTTTCAGTCACTCAGGTTGAACCAGCCCAAAGGAGCCAGATTCCAAAGAACACTTGACTACCCCTCTCAACAAATAACAGACATACTTAATTTTGGAACAGCCCCAAAGTGACTTGTCATATTTGTAAGGTTTGGTAAAAAGCATTCAGTCCTTAAAAAGGAGAAGACTTTAACAAATGTAGAATCTGCAGTCCTATGGAGTCCTGTATATTCCAGGAGTAACAAAAGTACCTTTCCATGCTAGCTGCATACATGTTACTGTCTATAGTCCCCCAAACCAAGCAGGCTAACTAATTCTTCAGTGCTTGTGATTCATTTAAGGAATTGCTTTTGTTAAGATAAATCTGAGCAGCTGGCAGTTTCATCAAGGTGGATGGCTGTGGCTGTGTGGTGTACCTTAGGAAGATGTTGATTTGCACAACAGCAAAGCCAACTTGTCTTTATTTACTGCTTCATGAATTGTTTGTTCATGGCCATGCACCTAAAGGTTGTTTTGTAGGACATACAGTTACCTTATATGAAAGATTTTTGCTGAAATGAATATCTTTAAATCACTGCAGGTGTTTTTAGTAGTGCATGTGGGACTTTGCTTCATGTGTCCAGTTTTAGTTCTGTTTGTTGAACCCTGACAGTCAGTGCAGTACTGTAACATGGATTGCAGGGGCTTAACAGGAGTAAAGAAGTAGAAAAAAGCAGAAATACATGTAGTGACAGCTTCTGTGATTTCATTGAGAATCTTCTGTGTTAAGAAAAAACATACAGTCTTGTGTTTGAAGTTACAAACTTCCTTATTTATCTTACACCCTGATGAACACAAATCTGAGCACATCAGCTTCTGGTTTAAGCAGACCAGATAGGAGACAGCTCTGTTCCAGAACTGCTGGATGTATACCTACCTATACAGTCGTGTTACCACACTTCAGTAACACTCTTAGGACAATCCAGGAGCCTGTTTGACATGCTGAGGTGGTCATAACCTGTGGGAGGTTTCAGAGGTCGCACAGGTTGGTTAGGAGACAAAGATTGGTGGCATCAGCCCCAAGTGCAACTCTTGGAAACCTCTAACATCCATGATATTCCTGTTTATTACTGCTTCTCTCTTTTTATTGCTTATTTTTCTATATTTATTGATGCAATATCTGGCTGTCTCCACAACAGGTAGTCCACGAGGAATGGTGAAAATCCTTTTGTAGCTTTTTGCCAGGTATTACAGTCAGAGTGTTGTTAGATTTTGAATTTGCTTTTGTTAGGTATTGAATTAGTCATAAGCTATTCAGAATAACATGTTGAAAGAGGGCTTGAGGTTCATTTTCATAACAATTAGTAGGTTAGAGTCTGGGCAAGCTGTGGGTTCTTGTAAAAGCTTCTGTCTGCATTGAATACCTAGTGCTTGTTTTGGGTTCCCTCAGCATAAATTGTAGCCTAAGGCTTTGATGTGGCTTCTCTGTGGGGTGGGATTTGTTTTTTCAAAGGTCTGTGTACATGTGTAAGTAAACATGCCCCCAGACTGTTTGGATTACATTGTTGAACTGAATAGTTTGAACTTGCTGTGTGTGCCAAATGGAAGGGAAGTGTTGATTTGGGGGATGGGAGAGGGGAGGTGTGAGGGAGGTCTGGCCATGGGTATTGTTGGATTTCAGGTATTTGGGTTGTGATTTGTAGCCAAACACAGCTGTATTTTTCTTCCTAAGAATAGATACTTTTACAAAGCACGAATATACTTCCCTTCAAAGACATGAATATGCTAAAGAGAAAATGTTTACTTAAATTATTTACTTTGTAACAGAGAGCAAACAATATTTTGGGCTTTTTTAACTGCCTCAGACTAAAAACCCACTTGTAAGCTGCACATTTGTCCCTTGTTTACGTTGAGAAATTGGTCAAATTATTACACTGCACTTCCGTATTTTGAATGTTTTTAAAAAGCTGGATGAGAATATGGCTATTAAAGCATGGGAATGATGGACTCAGAAAGGTTCAGCTACCTCCAGTGAGGGAAGGTGCCTTAGCAGGAGTGGCTTGCTCTTAAATCCCATTTGCTCTGATGGAACAATACTGTCTGCTCACAGCATTGCTTGTCTCATGCTAAGGCTTCCCAAAAAGGAATTTTTATTCTCTGTCACTTTGCTTGCAGCTTCCAGAAACTTCTTTTTCATTGAACTGTATGACTGGCTTTTGTGATTGAATATCTACTTGTTACTCCAGAAGCACCTTAGAGCAAGTCATAGCTACTCTACAGAATAGTCTGAGACTAAATAGTCATTTTAGTTATGAATTCTCTCTGCCAGCAGTGGTATGCACATGCACAGCATCAGTGCAGATGACAGAATTGGACTCACCAAGACTGTCAAGCACTTTCCAGTACAGGATACTTTTCACCTGATCTTTACTAAACTCTTAACTTTCCTTGGTCTGCTACTTGAGTTATATTGTTAAAAGAAAAAAAATACCAAACAAACTAAAATTTTAATTTAAAATGTCTAGGTCCTAATTCTAAAATCTTAAAAATGTTTTATCTGAAACCTTGTAATGAACTAGTGAGGTATAAGACTCTTAAGCAGAGACCAGAGAACAACCACTAGAGATGCTGTAGGGCATTTAAACAGAAAGGCAGGACTTTGTCCTGTCCTTGAGAACTTATTGCACTCTCCAGAGCCTGAAATGGAACTTAACCAATCAAATTGTCTGAAGTAAGTGATTTTTCTCTTCACTTTTCCTACTCAGTACTGGTCAAGATGCTGGAGTAAACTGATAGAAATACTTGGCTTCAGCTCTTGGCTCTGGTTTGAGGAAGTGCTGACTCACACACCTAAAATCAGTGGCAGCTTGCTTTGAATATGAAGTTCTCCATATTTTATAGGTCTTTAGGAAATGACATCTGAGGGCTTAGACACAGGTTTCCATGGCAGATAGTACCTGCAGCAAATCACTTGAAAGGAGTGTTGAATTGCAGCTGACTTGAGGCTACCTCCTGCTAGAACAGGCAGCTAAATGTTTGCTAATAATGATTTCAGATTAGGTTCTCCAGTTCTTTGATAAAGTTGAATAGCCAGAGAGACTAAATGTAAACTGTATTTACATTTTACTATTTCTGAAAGAAAGTTTGGAAATGTATTTGTGGGTATAAAGTTCTCAGGTATGAGAACTGTGCTATAGAGCTGTCTCTTGAATGAATCCTCTGTCTTCAGACTGCTTGGAGGATTTTGCAGCAAAGGATGCCCCAGGCTTTATAAATGGAGAGTGGGCAAGTTGCCTGTTTGATGAAGAGCATCCACCTTGTGTACTGAAGGAGGTAATAACCTGTAGGAAAAGGCTTTCATGACCCAATCACATTATCCCTGCATGTAAGGAATCCCAATTAGGATCACACAAAAAACATTATTCTACTATTTTACAGCTTTTGAGTGTTTTACATTGCTGAAACCTTGTGTGTAATATTACAGTGTGGTAAACATGGAGCTAGAGTGGTATGAGAGAGGACTTGAGAGTTTGCAGAAATACTGACAGTGCTTTTCTGCTCTGCTGTGCTGCTGGCCAGGCTTGCCTTACTGGAAAAGGCAATTTTCAACTGAAGCATCCATTTTCAACTACAATATTTTCTGCTCTTTCATTCCTTATGGAAGAATTAATTCTGTCTTCCTGTTGTTCAGTCCCTGTAGATTTGTCTTCTGTTTGGTTACCAACATAACTTCTGCCAGAGGGAATACTGGTAAATGCTGGACATGTAAGAACTATGCAGAAGCCTGTCTTGTGTGGAGCACTTCATATGTTTTTGTTCATAAGTTGTTCCTGTTAATACAGTTAAAGGATTTGACAGTCAAATTCTTTCTGGAAGCCCAGGGTTATTTGTGATTTTTATAAAAACTGTTTATGGGGATTACATTACTAATGGGATTTGACAGAATACATTTTTGCAGAATCATTGTTTCTGGACCATCCATGCCTTGTTTGATGGCCATGAATAATTAGCTTATTAAAAAACAAAACCAAACAGAACCAGTGAGCTGAAATCTAATAGAGAAGCCTCTGATGTTTGATTTGATCCCCTAATTGTTCTTATAATTGGCATTAATTAGAACTCTTTTACAAGTCAGGGCAATAGACCTCCTTTTGTTTTAGAATGTTGCAAAAACAATTGAACTGGCATCAGATTCCAGTTTTCTGCTTAGTAAGCAATTCTGGAAGACTGTGGGCTCTGTAATTACCTGATTTGCCTAGCTTGTAAAAGTTAAATGTAAAGAGAGATGAAATTTCAGCATATGGATCTGTATCAGCAATTACATGCATTAGTGCTTAAATCAGAGTGTTGTGTCTGCTTTATAAATGTTCCTATTTTCTTACTAATAGGTGCTGATAATAGCCAGTGTTATGGGGGCAAAATACAGTGTATGGCAGCTATGGCCCAGGAAAATCTGGCTGTGTGTATGTGGTAGCATATCCAGTCCTAGGAACATGAGCTATTCCTCTATTCCTTAATAATTTAACAGGAGGTCATATTCGACTGGGCTGTAAACATTTTTATACTTAGCATATTCAAGTTTTAGAACTCTTTGAGCATAAGCAAGCCTGGAACTAAAATTCTACTGCTGCTTAAAAACTTGTCTTGCTAAAACTTGTCTTACTAATTCTGAAATAGTTTGTTCTCTGATTGCCTGAGTACCTGTATAAGTGAAACACGTAGTCCCTTGGTTCTGAAAATCCAGGCAGCTTTGTGGTGAAAGGCAGCTCTGAAATGTCACTCACTTGTCAGGGAAAGTCATTCACTGATCATTGTCCATAAAAATCAGTAGAAAAATTCTGCAGTATAAATGATCTCTGGGTTGTAACTTCCCTAAAATGAGAAGAATGTGGTAGGTTTGAATTAAACCTTGATGGGTATTTAGACACCAAAATATTTAACTTCTGCCATATGGCTCCTCTCAGAATCAGAACTGCCTTCTCCTTTGCAGATCAGCTCTGCATAGTGTGGTGACTGTGAGATGATCTGCTTAAGTTGTAGATAAGAAATGGAGTTTCTTTTGAAGCCTTTGCCAGAGACAGTCTTCTGGAATTGTCTGTGTTCAGTTTCTGTAATTGTAACAGTGTCTAATCTGAATTAAAAGAATAAATGAAGTATTCCTGGTGGCATTCATCCTGAAACCAAGGCATGATTAGCAAATAATTAATTATCAGTATTATGTCTGTGCATGACTGCACTGGCTGGATCCCAGAAATAATGGTTTTTCACAGTGATGAAAAAAGATGAAGGGCTTCTCTCCATTGTTGAGTTCAGGTGGCAGAGTCTACACATTCCTGTGGCAAATCTGAAAAATGACCTTATCCCAGGTGTGTAAATCTCGAGGGCAAAGGGTGCTGAGCTGTTCTGTGCCCAGAGAGGTGTGTGGTGAGCAAGGTGCTTTTGTATTGGAAAGCATTTAGTTTCACATGTCTGTGGATGCTGATAAATATTTTTGTTCAATATAAACCTCTTCGGGCCTCTGAAAATTGTATTTTCTTGTTAAAATATCTCCACGTTTGGTATCTTCAGAGAAAATACCTCTGCTTACTAAAACCTGTTTTTTAATTTCATTTTTTCATATTTGAGAAAACAGATGGTTAATGCATTTGATGAGATTATTCAGCGGTAGACATAGTAAAGCACCTATACGAGACATATTTAAATTGTTCAAAGAAGGCATTTCAGAGCACATAGAAGCCTGCTAAATTCTTGGGATAGTTGCAGTGGATTTGTGTCCCAGAGACCGTGGTACTCATCAAAATTCTTATGTGCATTTGGGCCCTTGGGAGTTATCCCTTGGCAATGGTGTTTTTTCCCCCTGGAGGTTTAAATGCAAAGGATCAGCTCTGCTACAAATCATCTCTTGGTTCTTGTCTGACCAAGGATTAAGCTACATAATTCTAATGTCTAAAGTATTAGTAATATATGCAAACATGCACTGAAGATTTTGAAGGCATTAGAAAGAGTTTGATCCAGTGACTGGGGGTCCTCAGCGTTTTGGCAGATGAGGTGAGATGTGAGACAAGTGAAGAGGAGGGAACAATTAAGACTAGTTTCAGTAATAACCCTTTTTTGTTTGGTGTCATCTGGGTTTGGTTTACTGAGTATCTACTCCTGCTCATATTAATGCCCGTACTAACTAGAAGATCATTAGCTATACTGGTTATGTGATGTAGATGGGCTTAATTTGTTTTTCTTGCTGGATTAGAAATCTGACACGAGGTTTTAGTGTGCTATTAGCACAAGAGAAAGTCTATAAAAACTCATAAAACTCTGGCCATCTGAATGCTTTCTGTTGTCACTTCAGGTTAAATGAAACCACAAAAATTGTAATAGAGGAAGCTAATCTTTATCCTAGACCAGTGTGATAAAGATTTTTCCAACCAGCATGTATCTTTGAATTTATGCCAACTTTTATTACTAATTCATGATTGCCTGATGTGACTTCTTCATTGCTCTTTATCTCACTTTCACATGCTGCTCATTTTATCTATTGCTTTATATTTCAATGCTTTAGATCACAGAACATACAGATGTAGTTATCAGTGCTTTAGAAGACATCTCTTGAGGATGACATCATTTGTATTACTGTGACAGTCTCATAGGAAAATATAGTGCTTAAAAACTTCTTAATTCTGTTGTACTTGTTCAGCTTGTTTCATTTCCATACAAGCTGTTGCATACTGGGACAAGGAGTGAGTATCCTTGGTCTGGTCGGATGGATTTTGAAATGAGTAGAGCTCTGTGGTTAAGATTTGTTATATGATTTGGGCTACTGGTTTAAATTTCAGGCTGTGATCCAAGAGTTTGGGGTGCAGAAATCCCTTCTAGAGCTTGACAAGCACTTTCTGTGCTGAAGATGGGGAAGTAGGTAAGTATGGATTTATTCTTGCTGAAGCCATAGCAGGGTTCCCAACAAAGTGAAATACCATGATAGTTTTGCTTGCTTGTTTAGCAATATCCCTTTAATCATTCTCTCTCAAGACAAAACATATTTTAATATATATGGTCTGTGTGGTAAGAATATAGGTGCATTTCAGATAGGAGGCTTGTGATGGAATAAAGGAGCGTGGGGTGAGGGACAGATACATTCATGTACTTTATGATAAGCAGTACTAAACAGCATGGGCTGTGCTGTCAGAGCCTTGGGAGTTACAGTGTGTAACAAAGGATGCTCTGGCACACCAAGTGTAGCTGGTGCTGAGGTTTCTTGATTGAAGTATTTCTGAGAAATAAAGCAAAAATTGGCTAGATGCTCTGGTGACATGCCACAGTTTGTGAGCTTAACAGAAGCCTGGTGTAAACAGGATTTGCTGCGATTGCAGAAGTTGTTTGGGGCTTGTTGGTGTGTTTTGTTGTTTGTTTGTTTGCTATAAAACTATTTCTTGTTGGTGAAGAGGTGATGTTTCAGGGCAGCATTCAGTGTGTCTTCAGTCCTTACTCTGGCATTCTGTAGCATCAGGTTGAGTTGTTCTATTGCAAAGAATGGGAGACACAAAAAAGAACCCAGAAATATCAGTTGTGCAAAAGGAGCAGTGAATTAAAAGTCTGCTGAACTTCAGATCGGGCTCCTAAAGATTCATTTCAGCAGTGATTCTTAGTGACAGAGAAATATAAATGGGCCCTTTCTGCTTGTGCTTGTCACATGGGACAATCAGTGTTTGTGTAAGAGTCTCTATGAGCTTCACTTGTCAATTTTTTTCCTTTGCCTACTGCCTAGGAATAAACCCCCACATTTTAATACTTGCATAGTGAAAATTGCTAGATTTGCATAGTTACAGTGAGCACACTCTTCCAGTGTCCTGTTTATTTGGAAAGAGGAGAGGAGATAAATAGAAAACTGTTGTTGATATCTATATTCCCTGATTACTCTCACTAGCATGCCAAATATCTAATGAAAAACTGCCTTGTGAATTGCTTGTTTATTTATTTATTGAACAAGGCCTGGTCTGCTGATGTAATCTTGTGCTTCCATAGTGCTAGACCAGGGCACTATACGTAGCATTAGTCTGAAGCTCTCTCCTGGCATCTTTAACCCCACCTGTGGGATTAATGCAGGATTTTGTTTACTTCCCTTGTTCCCTTCTGCCTTTAGTGTTCATTTACACAGTAGGACTGGGTGCTTCTACTGTTCAAAATGGAAAGGAAAAAAGCCTGTTACTCAAGGGTATAATGAAACCAGGCTATTTTTATTTTTTACTTTGAATTGGTGGTAACATTTATCTAAGGTGAGAAGCAAACATAGTGGAGCCTGTATGGAATGAAAAGGGAAATAATTTTCCTGACTCTGTTACAGATCCAAATGCTTCTATTGTAACAGAAGTCTACAGTTCATCTTATCTTAGTTTCCCATATCTTAGTTTCCCATAGCATGCTTAAAGACAAGGTGATAAACATCTGACCAGCTTAATAGATGAAATCACTTGAGATTTTTTCTTTTATTGTACAAAACTTTGGAGAAGGCAATATCCCTTGCTACAGTGAGCACATGAGTTTTGGAACACGTGTATTTAGACCCTGAATATCCTTTTACATGTTACTGCATATCCTTCCTCTAGATTTAGAGATTTAGTTTAGTTTTTAGAAAGGCAAAACACTAATAACACAACTAACCAGTGTACTGAAGTCATAACAAAATGCAGAGCAAATGGAGGAACAGCAGAACTGACTTAGCCTTGAATTTTCTCCTGTGACCATATTAGAGTGATAGAAAGGTTGATTCATTAGACCTGACAGACAACTGGAGACTCCGAATTCTTAAAGAAGAAATTCTCCATTTTAATCCTGGTTTTGAAAAAATTAAAAGAATTTTTGGAAGCAAGGCAGTAATTAGTCAGAATCAGCATAGATTGGAATTTAGATTGGAATTTAATTATTTGGAAGCAAGAAATGAAGGTAGACTGAGCCTGCTAAGCTTGGGTTGAGAATACAGTTCAGTGTTAAAATCCAGAAGTTAATGCACTATTTCTGCTTTTGGACAACTTAGTTAAGGTAACATAGCTCTCATCTTGCAATTTGTCATCAGTTGCAAGACAACCAGTTCTCTGTGAATGAAATAGCCCTTCTATAAAAACCCAAACTGAGGGAATTACTCTGTTCAGTACACCAGGAGACAAACCATCCAGGTTGTAATGCCTCTTGACTGTCACACAGACTCCTGCTGTGTCCTGGTTTGCCGTGGTTTGTTCTGTAGGAGTTTTCTGCAGTGGGATGAATGCCCAGGACACTGGGGGAAGGTTGAAGCTGGAAGACCCTTCTGCAGGGTCTGCAGGGCAATAATGGGTAGACAAAGGCCACATCTGGAGGCATTTGGGTTTTGTTTTCTAGTTGTACATAAATATGCTCCAATTGATTCATTTTACTCTGAATGGAAGAGCGGATGTTTTGATTTGAAAAGGGAATCTTATTTATAATTCTTGAGTATAAACAAACTGCAGGGAGGAAGCCTTACTGGAAAGCAAACCAGCATTATTAGACCATCTTGTGAGACTGAGTGCTGGAACAGCAAGTAATAACCCTTATGGTGTTTTGTAGCAGTGACAAGTGTGTGTACATGTATTTTTAGAAGGGCTTCCAAAGGGCAGCCTGCTGCACATCAGTGTTTATGGTTCTGTGTTATGCAAAACATGGTTTATTCCCAGCTCAACTCTCCTCCTGTTTTAAGTTCACAGTTTGCCTTTAACTGCCACCTCTGAACTACTGACTGGGGCAGAGCTGGGGGCTGGTAAATGATAGAGCTTTCTGCCTCGGTTTCCTTATCAATAGCATCCAATTTCTGTTTATTCTGTGCTTCAGGAAGAGGAAGATACAGACTTAGGGTCTGCACTGCCCAAGGGTGGTGTGGGTGTGACTGATGAAACAGAGCCAGAAGAATTTGACAAAGTAGCCAAATGTAAAGAGAATAATCTGTTTTTTCTGATGATGGGTGGCACTTAGAAGGCAGCTGAGTTTAAAAGGCATTTCTTAAGGTAAGGCTTTTCAATGTGCAGGTCAGCCACTGAGCCTTCAAAGTGGGAGCTAATAGTTTGATTGGTTGTGCCTGAAAAGCAGCAAGTGGTTCAATTTTAGTTCTTGGGGATGGGTGTTGGTTGGTGGGTTTGGAATTTTTTGGGGTCTAGATTGTAACATCTGGTAATTTTAGTATTTTGCTAATCACATGGCATTTTGTTTCTAATTCAGAAATGCCTTAACTAAGAAAACTTAATAATAAAATAAATTTTTGTTCCTAAATATAGTAAATGACTCTAATATCTACAATGATTCTATGCAGCTTCCCTACATTCTGTTAAGAATATAGAATAAAAAAAAAACATATTTCAGATTATTACCATGTCTGAGCAGGTGTTTTTCTCATTTTTCTGTGAGCAGATTGAGAGCTAACTGTGATGACAGATCTTTGTGTGTTGCTTTCAAAGAAAGGGCCATTGAGTAGTGACTGAGATTTGACAGGAAACTCTATAGTGCAGTAAAGCTACATTATGTATGATAACAGTTTTAAAGAGATACTTTAGTCCAAATTGATGAGAGAGCTCTTGGAGAGTTTGTGTTGTCATATTCACCTGGGATTTGGTAGAAAAATAGTGTGTGGAATACTTCTAAAAGGAAAGGCTTCTAAACACCAGATTTACCCTGGGAGTTTCTGAGCTGTCATTAAAGGTGCCTTCACTTTGGACAGGTGCTTTTGAGTCTGAAAAGGAAGATAAAGAGGGTTTTATATTTAATATCCAATAAATGTTAAAGTATCCCTTTAAACAGGAAAGTCCAAGAGCATGATACAATTTGGATTTTTCTCCTAGAGGTAAAGCTGTGTCTCTCAGTCACCAGCAAGAGTTTCCTACTGCTCATCTCTAAACTGATGGGGAGAATTTTAAGTGCTGTACTTGGTTTGGGTTCTGTTTAAAGGATTAGGTTTTGGTAACTTCTCCCTCTTACAATGTAACTATTCAAAACCCAATCACTGCACAAAGATGTGTTTTAGTTTGTTTTGGGTTGGGTTTTTTTGTCTTTAAGCAGCAACATCTTGGCACTATATAGGTTTGTTTTAGTGTCTCAGAGAGTTCTGTGTTTGCTATCATCTGTGACATTTGATTTGCTAACCACAACTCTGGAGTTTGGTTTTACAAGACTGTACTGACACTGTAAGTATGAATGCAGCTTTCTCATCTTTATTGTAAAAAAAGTTTTAATATTCAATATAGGACATGGAAATGTTCACCTCTTGATGCACGTATGCACTCTATGCAGTTTTTGGTGAAGGTTGCAGATTAGCACTGGACCTTAATAAAACATTTGGGTGAAGTTTGAACCTAAACTCTTCAGACTTTCATACCAGCCAGGAAGATCCATTATATTCTTGTAGAATGAGCTCCTGTTACAGTTTCATTAAATAAAAAGCAGAATATGGTGCTTCTGAGTTAGCATGTTAGTACTGTACAGGGCAAGAATCTGTTAGAAATTCCTCCTTCTACTTGTTATGTGATAGCAGGAGTTCCTGAAGTCCCAACAGGAGTTAGGTACTTCTGTGCTCTTTTTCTGGATCTTAATTCTGAATTTACAAAAGGAATTCCTGCTTCTCCTCCAACCATATTGTGACGTTACGAGAACAACTAAGAAAATACTGCAAGACCTCCTGTTGTAATTCTCATCTTCTAAGACTGGGGTGTCTGAATAGGCAAGATTTTTTTCCCTCCTCAAAAAAGGAGGCTAAAGATGTAATCAGAATCCCATGAGCAACTTGACTGTACTGGCCTGCAGGAGAGGAGCAGTGGGTAGGTGATTTGGATGGGACATGTATCCCTTGTACCAAAAGTGCAGACTTGTGCAAGAAAAGCTTGCAAAAAACTAACTCTAATCCCAAAACTAATACTAATCACAAAATTGCAAATCTGAAACCATTTTGTAAAGAAGAAGAAAAAAAAAAAAGTAGCTCATGGGTTTTTTTCCACATATGTAATGAAAAAACAGAAGAAGCTGTGGAATTATATTTGTCTTCCAAATAAACAGGCTAAGGTGGAATCTATGTCATCCTTTTTAATGTCTTGACATATTGGCTGTTTTTTGGCCACCCCTAGAAGCAGCACCATTTAGTGTGGTATTTCTGCTGCTTCTCATAGATCTTTACTCATACAGTAGTAGGAATAATAGCAAGAACATGAAAAAAGTCTGTTTTACTGATATTCTTTCATCAGAGAAATTACTAAAAAAGTATTACTCTAATGTCCCTAGGTAGGGTCACTTAAATTTGGCACTTGAGTCTCCCAAACTTCTTGCCTTCCCCTTGACAGATAAAATGATTTTCTGTCACTGCTACAGATACCCAGACTTCATGGAAATAAAGAGTGGGATTTTCTTTTTAGTTTTGTAAAGAAAAAAACCCAGTATTGTAGTTTCAAGACTACTTTATTGTCTGAATTTTGTAGTGGTGGATGATCAGGGACTTAAGTATCCAAACAGGGCATGCCCAGAGTGCAGTGTTCTTAGAAGCCCTGTGCTGCTGTACTGGGAAACACAGCTAATGCCTGGATTTAGGAGTATGCCTTTTCACAGCTGCACAGTCAGCACAACCAAAGAACATTTAGCATTATGAAACATTAAATTCCACTGTTGCTTTAAAATAAAAGAGGGTGAAGAAAAGGCTGCTATTCCAGTTTGACATCTCTTTTGGAATTTCTTTAAAGGTTCAAGGTTTGGGCAAAAGGTGCATGCTTGTGGGATTAGAGTTGCCTTGGGGCAAATTGGAGCTGTTTTAATACACAGGAGTACATCTCTGTGTGAAGCAAAGTTGTTTGTAAGCCTCCTGTATCAGCAATAATTTTGACTCATCAGTTATTCTTCCCCTGGGTATACACACTTTAATCACAACCATGAAATAACACTCCTCTAAGATTTTTACCATCTTAGAAACATCTTGCTTTCAAACCCAGTAGCTTTTATCTCTGACAAGACTGCTCTGAGAAAGGTCAGGGAATAGAGAGAGAAGAGGTGAAGCAATGGAGTGCTGCTACAGCCAGGAAGGCTCAGTGAACTTTCATACCTCTCCAGCACTGGCAGTACCCAGATGTTGTTTAAAGTAAGCAGCAGCCTGAAGTTTGCAGTCAGATTATGTCTGTTTCCATTTTTGTAAAAAATACTTGAATAAAGTTTATTAGAGTCCAGTATTGTCAAGGTGAAATGAATCCTGGCAGCTGGAATGGAATTTTTATTGGAAGTCTCCTAGGTGGCCTGTGTTTCATGCTGTTTAGTTGCAAGATCTTCATGTTCTGCCAAAACAAGGTGAACTGTATCTTCCAAACTGTCTGTCTTGGTTTTCTAAGGAGGGGAGTGGCAATGGTTTTATGCTGCAATGGAATACCAGACTTTCTTGATGGTAATTTTCTATTATGCAGGCTAGAGCAGCCAGCTTGTGTCTGTCATGTATTTCATGGCATATTTGACAACATTGGAAGCCAGATAGTTGGAATTATGTTTAATGCACTGCTTCTTTCTCTCCAGTTTCTGTCAACCTTATGTAAGAGGTGTTAAATGAAACAGGTGAGCTACACCAGATGGCAACCTTGACTGTGCCAACATTCAGCAGATACCTGTTCTTGCTTGGAAAGCTTCAGCTGGGCCAACTACTTCTTTATGTGAGGTGGTTTTTCTTTTGGTTATTTCTGTGTAGTGTCCTCCAGATGCTACTTCTTCAGGTCCACATATGTGACTGTGAGTTATTGTGATGTGTATTGTGTGTGTTGTATTTGTGTTGATCTGAATCCCTGTTTTGAGGCCTTGCCAAGCACCAGTGTCTCAAATAATGTAAATTAAGAAGGAGGCTGCTGCGTGTGCGTTGTGGTTCTCACATATTAGTGAGAGATGGTGAAGGATGTAGCACTGGTAGAGAAAATGAGATGAAATGTAAATGATGTAGTAGGTGATTTTTGTATTGTCTGTATCTTAATAAAATTAGGTTCAAAGTTGGAGCCATAGTGACCATTATGCCTGCTTGCAGATAAAGTTGTTGAGAAACTGGGTGAGTTTCAAAGATCCACAAAAATAAATAAAAAGTTGGCAGTTGAAGACTTAATGCTTCTCAGGAAGAGAAATGAGAAATGCCTTTGCTATACTCCAAAACATCAGTGAAGGAGAGACATAACAGGAACTGATCAGGAATCCAGGTGCTGGATAACTGGCTTTGGAGGTGGTGCATGTTTGTTGGGCAGGGAAGATGTCACAGTGAAGATGTTCTTCTGAGTTAACTGCCTTTTGGGAACAACACAGTAGCAATGCTTTGAGGTGTTTCAATTGAAACTTCTAGCTTTTCACAGGTGGAAATCCTGACTAGATGAAATGTAATTGTAGTGTAACGAGGCAACCAGGTGCCACTAATTGCCAGGGAGTGGCATGAGCTTGTGTCAAGCCCACCTGTGCCCAATTAGGGTGGGACCCACTGCACATGAGCAGGATTAGGGGCCAATAAAAGGTGAGGCTCAAACTCACAGGCTCAGCTCACTCCTGAGCAAGCCAGCAGAGAGATCAGTTGCTCTCAGAGCAACAGCACTGATCCAGGCTAGTCAACCCTGTGGCTATAGGCTCGGAGCACTGTTTGTGAGTCTCTGCTGGAACTCCTGGTTGGACCTTGAATCGCCATTCCCTAAGAGAGGTTCGTCTTGCTACATTTAATAGCCTGTGTCAGATACAGTAGGTAAATTTTGTCCTACAGTTTAGGAAAACTCTTGCTTCCTAGCTTTGCACTTTGGTATGTTGTTGGCTGCTGCATGTTGTGCAATATCCTCTCCTTACTGCTCTTTTGTGAACATGTGGTGTGGTCTTAGGGTCCAGATACCTACAATGTGTTTTTAACTGCCTCCTATTTTCACTGTAGAAGCTCCTGCCTCCTTTGTTGAACCAATCACACTGAGTTTTCTTCTTTAAGCAAATTGCTTATGGCAGATGTTTTGATAAAACTTGTCTTTTCAGTTTTAAAAACCTCTGGATTATTTCTGGCAGCTTATTGTAGAACAGATTCAGTGGGCAAATTCATTTCTAGCTCGGGCCAGCTTGGATTCCTGGGAGAGCATCTGAGAGCAATTAAGTGGGAGCTTTGGACCTTAGTATTGGATGAGTGGAACAAACAAAAGCTGTAGTTGCTAGAATAGATCTATGGTGGAGCTTAGAAGAATTTTTAAGAACAACTGTGTGGAATGATATTAATACTCTGTCTTTGATATATCCTGTTTGTCTACTAATTTTCCTTATTTATTGGGGATGAGTATAAGGATGAAGCAGCACACAGAGCTACTTTCTTGGTGATCTGTATGTCAAGGACAACTTGGATCAAAGATGATTTATTTTGTGCTTAAGGGAACTTCATGAACGTTTTACCTGCATAGGTTTGTCCAAATACTTTTTGAATATTTAAAAGTTTGGTGTGTGCTGAAAGCATAAGCTTTTATCAGTGTCCAAGTTAGAAACTCTGACTGTTGATTCAGTGCACAGGAGAAACTTTATGTTATGATATTGATCTGGTTGACAAACATCTGTACTGAGCTGTTGGTTTCTGCAGGTGGGTTGCAGTTGGCTGCTTAAGGAATTTTGAGTATATTTTCATGATTTCTCAGGAGCTAACTACCTGATTAGAGGACATCTATTCAATACTTTGGCCTGCTAGTTGAAATATTAGAGCTTACTTGAAAAAGACAGCTGAATTATTTAATTTTTATCTTAACCCGTGTTAAATCACTGGTGTGGGGCAGGAAAGGGGCTCAGAAATCTCAGTGTATACTTAAAAGCTGTTTTGCTTTCAGAAAAATGGGAGGCTGATGTTGGAAGGCCTTTGAAGGAACTTCTCAAAAGGAAATTGAGCACAATAATGTAAGATGAATGACATTCCCATGTATAAAAATCTAGTGAATAACTGAACTGTGAGAAAACAGAGGTATTGTAGTAGCTATTGAGCTTTTAATTAAAAATCAAAGCAAGGATATCTTTTTGCCACTTCTGTGTACTTTAAAAAACGAGCAGTTGTACCTAATTTTGTAAAATATGCACTGTGACCTTGTAGGAGAATGCTGTGGGAGGCACACAGCATCTTACAGAGCTGGCTGGTTGTGAGTTTTTGAATTAAATTGTTGCTAAAACTATTTTTTTAGATCAGTCTCTCATATTTATATCATTCTCTCATAGTCCCTCATACATGTAAATGTAAGTTTCAACTGGACCTCTCTGAATTCAGAGGATTTGCTTATATAGACCCAAGGAGGTCATACCTTACTTGGCTTTTTGGATGTGCTCTTTATCTTGCTCTTTTCAGTAAATTTAGTTATCCTACGAATTAAGCCCCCCAAATTGTAATACTGTAAAAAGACTGAGTGCATGTGCTCCAGGAAAAAGTGCAAAACTTCTGTTTTCTGGTGTGCATGGGAAAGATTCTTGCAAAAATGAACGAGGAGGGAAATGGACTCGCGGCGTAGTTTTAGAAGTTGTTTGAGCATGGATGTCTAAAAGTCTTTGATAACAAATACCTTAAAAAAAGTAAAGTTGAATAGCTCATATAGCAAATTCCAAGGTTAGACATTGTGCTGCTGGGAGATATCCAGAAAGAAGGCAAAAACATATTCAGTGTGTGTTATAGGTACAGCTTTTGCTGTTGGTGCTGTGGGAAGGGAGAGGGGTTTGGGTAACGTAGCCAACATGTGGAATGGACTAATTAAAAAGCCCTTGATCTTAGAGATGTTACTCAGCATGGCTGTACTGAGAGAGACAACTCCATGTGTGACAGAGGAAGAATGCCTTCAGAAGCTTACCATCCAGAATTCTTTTCAGTTTTTCCAGTACAATGCAACTCCCTACCTGATTTAACCAGTATCTCTTATGGGAGCTGAGTTTTCACAGTGGCAGTTCTGACATCTCTGTCTTTTTATATGATCACCAAGCCAGTGTTTCCTGCAATAACTCTCTTGTTCACAGTTTTGTTTATGTTTTCATCCACAGAGAATATGCTGCTATCGTGTGGTTATTTATACACAGTTGATACATAAAGGGTGTCCTTGGGATTCTAATCTGGTTACAAGTCTGGTTGTAGAAAACCCATTTTGACACGGGGCCAATAATTGGTAAAGCTCTGCTAGTTTCATTCTACAGATAGAGCAAATGAAATATACTTTTCAAATAAAAACAACTTTGTAGTGATTAACAACATGCATATGTTAATCACTTAAATCTTGATTAATAGTCACATTGTTCATTAATAAGAAAAAAACAGTAATTAGGGCATAGTGCAGTAGGAGTCTGATTCAAGTTATACTGAGCTATACAAAAAGGGTTCCATCAGCTATCCCCCATGCCCCAGCTCTCCCCACCAGGGGAACTTAAGTATTAACTGGGGTTTCTAATGATTTCAAATGGCATCCAGGGTTTTTTTCACTTAGGGAAACTGATAAGCTTTGATACGAGCTGGCAAGTGGATTTGTGGTCCATTGCACCTTACTGTGATAAATCATAGTCTGTCCTTTGTTCATGCAAAAGTCTTGCTTGGGGTTAGCACCCTGTTAGGAGTTCTATAGGAAGTGATGAAAAACCTTTGGTAATTAGGGTCTTAGGTATGGGAGTATGTGTGCTTTTGAGTTCTAAGAGCTACAGTTACTGTTTTATTGTAGAATAGAATCAGGTGAGATAATAGTAGGGTAGTTTTCCTTTACTTAAGTGTCCCGTGTTGGTATCATGAATGTCTTTTAATATTAATTCCTGTGGTTTTTAGTCTTTGCTGGACATTTCTTCCTTATGGAGGGAAGTTTAGCTTAACTCAGTAGCCAATTAAGTAGGTAAAATAAGTGCAAAATCTGAGATTCTGGAAAATGAGCCTTGACAAAAGACCTGACTGTTCTAAACTGCTGATGATGTGTTTTGCTAGTCCCTACTAAGTATCTCATATCCTGGATTTTTCTGAGTGGACATATCCTAATGTTTTTCCACTGGGGCTGCATTTCTCTTGGCTTTGCCTGTATTGTCATTACTGTGCCTTGACAGCTGCATTTTTGCAATTAAATAGTGCTTTTAGTAGTCTAGTAGTCTGTGCCTCTCTGAAGAAATGTCTATTACTGCTGGACTATGTGCATACACACAATCTCTTTGTAATATATTGAAAAATGCAATCATGCTTTTTCTTTATATGACAAGAATGCATTATGGGTTTATACTTGATTGTTTTAAAAAAGAAACACTTTCCACTGCAAATTTAGGTGGCTTCTGATCTGAAATGGAAAAATGCAGAGATTAGGTGTTTCTTTATTATACATATTTTTAAAGTATCTATTGAGAAGTGAATGCAGAGAAGGTAGAAGTTGGTTCAGATGGAATTCCTGCAGACATAATTAATCTTTGTGAAAGTGAATACAATGTTGTCTCTTAACAAAATTCAAGAAATAGAAGTAAGATTAAAATTCTGTAATACAGCCTGAATTTTATTCATACCATTTTTTTTTTTGGGGTGGTGTTACTAGGAAGGAAAAGGCAATATGCATCTTGAAGAATATGTTGGAATCTCTAGCAATAGTCTTAAGCAAAATGGAAGTGCCAAATGGGCCCACTAGGCTTTTACCCTCTACTTGGTGGGAAAGTGAACAGTTACATCTGTAATATGTAAATAAGAAGGGTTGTCCATTTCTTGATCTCTTTTTGCTAAAAAATGCTTAATAACAAGCGCAGTTATGAAAGTTTAATAATCATAAATGTTACCAAATGAAAGAGTACCCGATAGGTTTTTAAAATCTCCTTTGGAAAGGAAGGATTGATTCAAAGTTTACCTTGGCAAGAAGATGGTGGTGGGCTGAAGTTACAATATATATGGAGTAGCAATGCAGTTTTTGACTATATAATAGCTGCCCCTTTGTCCAGCAGTTACTCCATTGGGACTTTTAACAACAATTGTGGTTAGAAACCATTTAGAAGCAATATTTTCCCTTCTTCAGTCAAGAGTTTGCCAAGCATGACATCACCACAGCTCCTTCATAGTTGTGTTGAAGTGGAATGGTGTGCTGCCCCAAGCCAGCCAGAGCAAGCTGTTGCAGAGGACTAAATGCAAGGTCCAGGCAGCAGTCCCACCCAGAAACTGTGGATTTTTGCAGGTATTGATTTCCCATCAGCAGTCAGTGTACGTTGTGATTTCTGTCATCTCAACAGAGAGAGGCTTTAACCAAAAAGGGCAAGGAGGGAAGAATTAAAGATGAGACACTCAGATGAAGTGGAAAATGGTTTAAGCAGGGAGGGGGGAGAAAACAAGTTACTAACTGAAAAAATAAGCACTAGAATCAGGATGGTATTTCAGGAACATAAACTTAGCAAAGAATATGAAGAGTAAGATCCCATCTACTTTAGAATTTCTGTAAAGGTAATTTTTACCCTTTTCAAAAGACCAAAACAAGCTTTAGGAGAAGGAAGGGGCTATACCTTCTCTTCTAATTCACTTACTGCTTATCACTCTACAAGAGGCTGAATGCATTTACAGTGCTCAGTGACCTCGCCAAGACCTTGGGCTGTTCTTCCAAACTGCATCCAAATTATGACAAAGCCCAATACTGTGTTTTAGGGGGAGATGTTAGATAGCCATTGGGAGTCAGAGTGAGATAAAGTGTAGATGGTCTGTGCCTGGCTGGAATGTCACACTGCATTCCAGGGAGAGTGAGTTTGCTTAAAACTGTGGAGAGTGTCTGTGTTGGATGGAGCTGTGCTGGTAGAAGTGATGCTCAGTGATTTCCTTGAGGGCATTACTGTAATGGCATTGAAGGCAGGGAGGGAAGATGTTATCCAGTGTAAGTGCAATCTGCAGTCAATGATCCAGAGCCACAGAAATACTAAAGGATGACTCTTATTTCACAGGAGTTTCTTACTTTAGAGGTGAGACCTTGGGGCAGAGTGATGGATGGCTTCTAGTAAAACTTCCTTTTAGTCAGGTTGACTATAGGTTCCTTAAAGAAACAGAAATAATGTTGAAAGTATGTTTTATGGGGTGTTGTGTTTCATGTAGGTGAATCTAGAATGTACTTTGCTTGAAACTTGCCAGAGAAGTTTAAATTCAATCCTATTAATAGCTTAGGTTCAGGCATAATTTTTGATCTTCTTATCTAAAAGAGTTTTATCAATCTAATAGATTTTTTCATTATAACTCAGGCTTATCCTTGCTTTATGTAATGTGATTTGCAAAACAAGGTTGGAGTATATCTGGCTTTAGGCCACTGATCAGAGCTAAACAGGCTTTTGTAGTGGAATATGTTTAGCAAATAAATCTCTGAGAGCTTTTAAAAATTCAGATGAAAATTGATGTTAACCTTCTTAAGATTTGTAAACAAATCCACACCTTTACCTGATTGAGAAGCCCAGCTAAAATACTTTTTAAAAGTTTGTTTTGCTTGCTTCTTGCTAAAGGAGTGTTTTCATAGTGTAAGTATCAAAATAGTACATTGATTTCAGATTAAAATATGCAATAAATAAAATTATTTCCATATAGTCTATTTTAGTGACTAATAAGTAGCAAGTGCAGCTATTTACAAGATAGCTGAAAGCAAAAGTACAAGACAGAGAATCACCTTTATCCTGGCCCAAACCAGAACAGAGTGTTTTGCTTACTCATTCAGCTTGGTGCACTCAAGCTATCTCCATTCTCCAGGTCAGTAATCCAGGCACAGTTAGGTGATGTTTAATGGTCAGAAAAAAAATAAGCATACAACTATAGCTGAAGTCTCAAGTCTTCTTGCTTGTCTGTTTTTTTCTGCTTCATTGTTCTTTCATGTTTTTCTGAAAATTCCTGTTGTCCAGCACTCCCACAGTGTCAAAAGTTGTCATTTTCTCCAGTATTGATTTTTAGTCAGAATAACAATAGAATAAGCAGGCAATAAATTCCTGACATGATCAGGAAAAAATTAAATATGAAATATTATCTGAAAACAAAACGGGTTTATGACTAATTTGTTCTCTTTGGCAGTTAGCCCCTCCTCGCAGCAGTGAAGCTGAGTAGTGAGCCATTGCTGGCTTGTCTGTGCTGAGCAGAGTAATTCAGATGAGCAGTGACTTTTGCTGAGTAAAATGCCCCTCCATTCATGGTCACCATCTCTAGGGGAGTATGCAGGAATGGGATCTGCTCAGCCCTGCAGGAATGGGATCTGCTCAGCCCTGCAGCTGCTTACCCAGCAGTGGTGATGCTCTGCCTAAATACCTGCTGAGCCAAATGAAAATGTAGGTTGGTGTAAAGATGTTGTCCTCTGAATCAGTTTTAAGCATCCCATATAAATGTGTTAAAACAATTCATGCATAGCTGTAACTGGGCCTGCTGCCTATCAAGAGGCTGTAAAATAAGTAGGATTTTAGACAGATTGCATTACTTCAGTTCATTAGGCTACCGTCAGATTTTGGGGCTTCTTTTGCAATGATAAGGAGATTTTTCTTCATCTGGTCAGAGCTATTTTGGTAGTTGGTCATAAAATGTAGGAATAAAATAGCTGTTGCATCCTATGGTAGGGCTGTATATATTGCTCATCTCTCTAGTCTTGGAGATCTTCAGCATATCCCTGGGATAAATTTCTCTTATAAGAGGAATTAAGTTATATTCTACTTTGATGTTTCTTCCTTGCTTAAGAGTATCTTCACCTTTAGTTTCATCTTTGCTATCTAGTCTTACTTAGAGAACAAGAAATTACTATGTCTAGTCTGGGAATGTATTTAATCCTTTATTTTATTTTTTTTTTTCTTGTCTTTTCCACAATGTTATTTTGAACTGTAAAAAGTCAGAGCTCTCTCCTGAGAAGCACCCTAATTCCCTGGGTTTTTTTTTTCCCTCCTCTTTTTTATTACCTGGAAAGCTTCCTGTACCATGACATCAAAGTTTTGAAAGCTCTGTCCCCAACCTTTTGTAGATATTATACAGAACAGGTTGTTGGGACAATCATAGGACTTGACAAGAGGTTTCAATTTGAATCCAATTGCTGACAACTAATCCATGTTCTGGTTGCTTCCTTCCTTAAGCTGCTCTAGGTCATTATTTTATGACATTACTGTAACATTTATATTTCAGGGTGGCTTTAAATCGAGTAATTCAGTTTTGCTTTCTCTTTCTTGTATCACCCAACTTTAGAATTTACTTTAGGCCTTTACATATTAGCATTATGATTTAGGCAAGGTTATATAGCATTACACCACAGATCCAAGATAGTTTCAGCAGTAGTTACTGCATAGGTAAAAGCACTGGTAATGTACACTACCTACTGAGGTAATAAGACTTTTATTCCTATTATAGAAAAGAGGTTGTGTTTTACATCTGTTGGCCCAGAATGTCTATAAATATTATAAGCACTCAAAGGAAGAATAATGTATATTGCACAGCCAGTCACATAGAAATGAAGGCACCAGGGCATGGATGTATGAACTGAAGAAAACACATCAACAGAGATGGCTGCAACCAACACTGGAAAGGGAAGTTTAGTTGAGAGTGTTGGGAGCTGAGGAGACTTTTACTTTTCATGTAGGTTTAAGGTTTGGAATGTTTTTTTATATAGCATGATCAATATGAGTTTATTTGCACCAGCTATGCTGTATGTGCCCACTAGGGCAAGTGTGGTTATTTATCCCAGAATTTCAAAGAGCAAAGTTTAAATGGTTTGGAACGTTTTGCTCTGAGATGATGTCAAGCATAGTGTATCTTGCAAGGGTTTTATAGCCTAGACTAAATGCTGTTTGGTGTCTTCTAAAGTTGTCATGGCTTCCTTTAAGCTATAATTCTAAAGAGGCATCTTCCCACTCTTGAAAGTAAAGTAAAAATTGAATATTTAGGAAAATCTTATTCTGTGTGCTGGGACTTGTATATTTTGGACTGTATTCTGGTAGCTGAGTTTCTTGTGCTTCCTTTCCTTCTTGTGTGTTATTCTATGGTATGGGTAATACTGGCCTGTGCATGACTGCAAGTATTTTGACATGTTTTAGTGAAAATATTCTTTAGAATTTTATATACAGTGCACTTATAAATATTTTTGTTATTGTGATAATCAGGTGTAAATGAGGAGAGGGAGTGCTACTCAGTGTTAGAAATGCTGGTTTACCAACTACTTGAATGTCAGAGCTGATGCTGTACTCTGAAACAAATTGTTGGCTTCTGTACAAGAGCAGATCACAGCAAAGGGACTTCCATGTTTTTCTCTAACTTCAGTTTATTAAGAACCTCTCTGCATGATTTCTGAAGTGTCTGTGCCTTGAGTATAGGCAGTGAATTGCCTTAAGGTTCTGCTGCACATCTGAGCCCTTCTGTCGAGAGCTGTTCTAGAAATATTGGTAACTGTGACTGTGAACCCTGCCATATGAATCAGTTTCTGAAGAGCAGTTATCTGGAAGGCAGCTGTGTCAGTGCCTTTAGGCACTGTACAATGAGTGGCAAGTAAGCAAAAAAGAGTAGAGCCATGGGGTCAGTGGTTCCCAGTTCCATTGCTCCTTTTGATCCCACCTTGAACAGTGCAATAATGAGTGTTGCCTTCCAGAGTGGGCTGTGACCTTTTCTCCTGCTTTTAGCATGGAAAGTAGAGTTGGAATAAGTGCTACCATGTAGTTAAGTGAGAAAAGTAGAGAGAAGCAAATCAAAGTGTTCAAACATTTTTTTATTTTTCATTTTTTATTAAGCAAGGTTTGACTCCCATGAGTGAGATGTTGATCTGGGTGTGAATAATGCTTAAATATGTGTTGGAGACTTGTTTTCTGGGTTGAATCCTGTGTCAGTAGGATGCTATCTTTAAACCCTGAGTTTGCAGAAGCAAGCTGAAGATTTAGAGGTTGTGCTGTCTTCAGGGAGATGGGAGGTGCTTGGCTGTGCAGGCTCAAGCAGAGCCACAGAGTCATTACATGTGGAATAGGTTAATGGTTTTATCTTCTGTCTAGAGTATCAGACTCTTAAGTAGTACAGATTTCAAGTAGAATTGAAAATAGAAATAAAAATACATTATTGCAAAAGCTGAAAGTACCACTTCTCCACCTCTTTTCTTAAAGAAAGCATTAAGAACTACAGCATCAAGGTGAAGGTATAGCATTTGCTTGTTGAGTTCTGTACTGTCATCAGCATGAAATGGCACAGCATACATTTCACATTAGATCAAGGGAAAAGAAATCTGTATGTTGTAGCTCCAGTACATACTCTTTACACAAATGACCTTCAGCATTTATTCTCTTGGTGTTCCTATAAAGGCATAATGGAAGCAAATGAAATAGGTGAGCATGATGTATTGCAGAATTACAGAAACTGACACACATTTTGTTGGGCAGAAACCCCAGGCAGTGGAATCACAACGTTGTGGTGCAGTATACAGCCTGTTAGAAAAAGTCTCTCATGCATTAGCACTCAGCTTTTTTTCTCCTGGTATGCTGTAGCACTAGTCATACTTTCTGGGCCTTTTTTGGACTTAGCTTACCAAGTTTTACAGGAAAAGCATGAAAGGCAGAATGGATTTTGACCAATTATAGAAGCAGAGGCAAAATACAAAAGAAAATTAATTATCAGATTTTTTTTTCTTTTTTCTCAGGATTTATCGATTGTTTCCTAACTAGAGGTTTATAGGAAAAATGAGGAGGAAAGTCATGGTGTTTTTCTACTAACTTGCTGATGAAAAGCCAGTAGTGAAAGGGTTGTAAATGCAAGCAGTTACAAATCAAGCTGTCTGAAGGACAAACTCTAGTGAGTATTAAAGGATTTAGTTAATGAGCTTGCTGAACCACTAGTAACTATTTAGGAGTACATAAATAACAAGCTACCATCAACTAGCTTGAGGAAATTATTTGGAATTTAAGTGTTCAAATAAGTTTTGTTTGGTAAGTCTGACTTCTGTCCCTGGTAGCATAAATAGAACAAGTAAGCCCTTGGTGCAAGGTGATGCCTCCAGTGCTATTCTGTTTCTTGAGTAGAAAAAATACCTTTACCTAAAATAAACTTCATGTAACAGTCTAGGTCTATATTGAGTAATATTGTCTCATGTGGGTAGTGTTTCAGTAGAGACAGTCAGAGCTTAAAGTTTATTGTGAGCTTTACTCTTCCTGAATTGAGATCACAGTGACAACTTAATTTCACTGCCATAAATATCAACTTCATGTGTGATGGTATTGAGGCTTGGAGATGTCAAAAGTACCAAAAGAAAGCTCAGATAGTCAGTAGCAAGTTTGCCATCTGTTTTACTGCTATTTCTTGTGTTTCTATGAAGATCTAAGGGTGTCCTAGTGGTAACAATGACATGTTTGATAATGACTGATACACATAGAAAATCAGAATTTTAAACATACCAGAATATTGTAGTCTTGAAAATACCAGCCCTTCATCTGGGAAGCCCTGACAAATGTGTTCCTGTTACAGTATTTTCTGAGCCAGTTACTGACATTTGACTTCAATGAACTAGGGAGACACACGCTGAAGAGAACAGAGCATAGGAAAACAAATAGAGAAGTTGAAAAGGCAAAAGAAAGCACAACTTTATTTTTAATAAAAGGGAGAGAGCCAGGAAGAAAGCTATTTACCCTTGAGAAACAATTCAAAGTACGTGCACCCAAATGAGGCTGCTTAGAGTCTTGGGAAGAGGTAAAGTTTGCCTTCCTTGTAAATCAGCTGAATCATTCATAGACTGAAAACTCTACTAGTTCAACATAATCAAGAACTTTATTGACTTTTTTCACTTTTTTGTGTCAATTTATAATTTATCCATGAAGAAAATATCCTTTCTTTGCTCTTTATTTCTCTTTACATTTCCCTAGACATGTAGGGAAAAGAAAAGTTGCATGAGTTCCTGTTCCTCACAAAGATGAGTTTTTACACTGGGGTAGCAAAAGACAGAGAAATAAAGAATTTGCCAAAGATGTAGGTTAATTTATTACTTTTGTGGCTCAGGGAAATGATATTCCCTTGCTGGTTAGGTTAAATTTTAGATCTTGATATCTCAGTACCTTAAAGTTAATAGATCCAAGAGGCAATAATATCACTAAGTATCACAGAGCATCCCATCCTGGTTCTGCAGGAGTGGATTGAACTTCCTTAGGTTGGACCATTTCTACAGATGCATCTGTGGGAGTGTAGTATTCTCCTTAAAGGTAAAGGATTTTGGATTAATTCTGCATGCCTTACATGTCTCATGTTTAATGGAAATCAATAAATGTTTAAGCTATGATTCTCTGTATTAAGTGGTTATTTTGTCAATGTAGGGCAGTTCTGGGTAAAGAAACTATAAGAAAATATTTGGAATTATAATTTCAGTTTGAAGCTGGGGTTCTATTGCTGCCAACTTTCTAGTCTGAGTTAGACTTTTCCAGCAGAATTCTATTAAAAAAAGCTTGTGTAAAATGTATTCCCATGAAGTTGTTCAGACTGAATTTCATAGAAAGGGAAAACAACTTCTACGTTTTGATGAGGTAGTAGTTCATAGCTAATAACTGTCATTCTTTCTTTTTATTCTAGCACATGAGAAACTGTAAAGTAGCACTGACAAACCTTCAAAAACACTGACAAACAAGTGATATGTTCCACGTGAGAATTATTCTCTGCTCTACACCTTGGCAAGACATCTGAATGCAGAAGGGTAAGCTGCTTTAATTGCTGCTCTGAACTACTTGGCAGAAAAGGATTATTTGGATTTTGTTTTGGTTGATAGAGGGTTTTTTAAAGACTGAAACAAATGACTCAATTCAGACTTGTGGTTTCTTCCCTACAAATAGGCTTTTCCTCTCTGTCTTTTTTGTTTTTTCTCTTTTAGCCTTTTCTATGTCCCATCTCTTCACCTGGTAATTCATTACTTAGACTGAAAACACAGCTACAGGCCACTGAAGCTGCAGTCTCCTTGATTCTCTTCTCTTTAGTGTAGAGAGAAAGGGTTGTCTGGATAGGGGGAATGCAGCAGCTGTGCAGTTTCCATTGACTTATTGAAAAAACAGCAAAATGTTGGGGGATTAGTGCTATGGATAAGAGTTTATTTATGGGTATCAGTATGACAGACTTCCCAAAAACATGAAATAAAGCTGAATAAGGGAATTAGGAGCCTCTGGAAAACTGAATATTTTATTTAGCTCTGTGAAAGGAAGGCTAGGCTGAAACTATGTAGCAGAATTTTATTGTGTTGACATGAGGATAAGCACCAGCATCTGTTTAGCAAACTAGTGGTTACCAGAAACTTTTTCTTGGCTTGCTTAATTCAATTGCAGCAATGTGCTTTAGAGCAAGCACGTTCATTTGATTATACATCAAGTTGAAATCCATTTGATTATAAATCCCAAAATCCATTGAAGTATCTCTGCAGAAGTGTGGAGCTGAAGTCAGATCTCTTGGTGCTGCTGGTTTTCCCAAAGGTTATCTTTACTCTGGCACCAAGATGGCTGTTGCTGTGACATCACAGCCTCTTAGACACACTGGCATCATCTTATTACTTCTCAAAACCAGATCAATAGTCTGCAGTTCCCTCTGACCTCCCTTTTGATGTCCTCAAGGTAGGTGGTATGCAAGCACTGTTTCAAATAAAAAGCTCCTTGGATCTGGAATTCCTGGTATCATTTTGTAGCATGACCAAGGATGACTTCAGTTTGCTGCTAGTTCAGGAAGCTTTTGTGTATGTCTGTGACTCTGTGCTGCTGCTTCCCAGTTCTGGCTCAGCCACGTTCTTTGGTTCTCATTTATCATAGAACTGGCTGGGTTGGAAGGGAGCTCAGAGCTCATCAAGTCCAACCCTTGATCCACTCCCGCTGCAGTTCCCAGCCCATGGCACTCAGTGCCACATCCAGGCTCTTTGGAAATAGCTCCAGACACGGAGAATCCACTACTTACTGGATAGCTGGGATGAAAGGCTCTCATTCTTGACTCTTTCTGAAATAAAACAACAGGTATCCAAGGTCTTAGCTTTTTCCTTACTCTTTTGCTACTTAGCCAAGACTTTCTTCTTGAAAGGTTTCTCTTGGGGCAGTTTGGAGCTGAGACAAAAAATACAGGGGGAAGAGAAAGAATAATTTTAAAATAAAATTCAAAGTGTGCCAGTTGTAAAAGGATCTTGCAGCCTGAAAACAAGTGGAAGGCTGACAAGAGCAACTGAAAATATCTCTCATGTATGTACTGGATTGTCCTTTTATCTCTGCACTTGAAAAAGACTACCTAATGGTCTCTCCTGCCACGGGGTGGGCTAAAGCCAGACCCATTGGCAAAAAATGTTGATAGGACTGATTGTGAGTCCAAAACACAGAATAATTTTTTTAGATGTTGACTCGCTTGAAAGAGATTTATTTAAGATGCTTAGATGCAAATTCTTTTGCTGATTTGCAACACACTTACATAATATTTGGAATTCTGGACTTAAAAGACAAAGCTGTTTTTATGTGCAAAGGCCTGTAGTTTAAGAACACAAAATCCTTGGATTGTTAAAGGTCTGTGTAGTTTTTCTGTCCATCCACGTGTTCTTAGGAAAAGGATCATGTAGCATTCCAAAGTTATAGCAGAAATGATATGGAAGTTTCATAGATTTGCACACAGATAGGACCAGGATTAAGCACTAGCACTGTCAAAATCAAATGCTGACCAGTGATGGGATCTAAACATTCCAAACTGATTGATGAACATGCTCTAATTTCACTGTAATGGAGTTAAAATAAACAGTTCAACTTTTCTACATTATTTTGCAGAGGGTTAAATTTTATTTTTACTGCAGCAGTAAATGCTAGAAGGTTCTAGAATGCATGACCTGGATAACACTATTAATTAATTTTTCTGTTTCAGTGCCTCTGCTTTAGTTAATTTGAGCTTGGTTTTCTGATTCTTGATTAGCTCAGTGGTAAGTTGGCATTACAGCATTCAGCTCTCTAAGGGCATGATCCATAAGGCAGATTTTTCCAGTGGAGGGTCATGATTCAGCTAAATTACACATAATTTAAACAGCAGTTGGCCTAGTACCCTGAAGTAGAATTAGAAATACTTGAAGTACAAGTGTGTAATGCCATAAATTAGTGTTTATGTTAAGTACTCCTTGGAGACCTGCAGGAGGGGCCAGCGGGACACTTAATGCCCCTCGTGTTCTTTTTTTGTCAATAGACATGGTTAAAATCTCAAGGAAGATTAAGCAAGCACTTGCACTTAATGCACAGTTGCCATTTAAGATTTCATTGAGAAAGCTTTGTTTCATAAATTTTAATATTTGTTTGCCTAGTGTCTTGGAATTTATATTTTAATGGCCTATTCAAATAAATGAGCATCATAAAAATGTCTTTGTGCCATTAGAGCAAGCTAATGAACTCTGACTTGTGCATTTACTGATGTTTTGCATTTCTTGTAAGCTCAATGTTGAGCTGTGTGTAGTTATGTAAAAATTTTTACTTATAAGATAATAGGGAATTTACCTCCATGTCAACATCTAAATGGTTTGTCAATGGTTTGTATAGAGGCAGCAGATTGAGGATAAAGGAATTGGATTTGTGTCTTTCCTGACAGTTTTTGGTGTAACCCCTCTGTGGACTGAAGTGTGACTCTTACTTCACCCAGGAAAAGGTCATTATTTATTGAAAGATTTCCTATGTACATTCATGCTGTTGTTTCCAGTTCAGTCCTCCAGTAGAAACCACTGTAGAAGCTGGCAGAGAGAATCCTGCTGCTCTTCCACTATTAGTGTTTATTTTATGCCCTTGCTTTTTGTTGGCATATGGTAGGAGAAAACTTGAACACAGTTGTTTTGACTTGTTATTTTTTCCCTTCTGCCCAGTTCCCTGGCAGAGATGACCATGCAGGAATTCTTGTTGGTACAGTGCAGAGAAGGCTTCCCAGCACAAGTGGGAATAATGGTCTGGGGACAGGAGGCAGAGAGGAGCACAATTGCTCTAAGAGTGTTTTAAATCAAATGTAAAACTCTTTATGGGATTAATGATAGAGTAACCTCAGAGCTAAAGGTGTTTGAATGGCTATGCAGCTGCCAAATAGTTTTCAGCCAGCTATAGGCAGTGAGTAGGTACAGGATCAGAATATACTGTCTAGATTGTTCTTTAAGGAGCTTCAATGTGACTAAGACAAAACTGTACAAAACATCAGCTCCTAGGGTGATAACTAGCTTAACAGGTCATGGTTTGGATCTGTATAATTTAATATAGAATATTAACTGTGTATAAGTAATTAACATATGCATTAAAAAGATGCTTTCTCCTAAAACAATTAAAACCATATTTATAGAATGTATATATATGTGAATAATGCATACATACATGGGAGGGGGGAGTTTTTATGAACATAATCTGAATTTTGGAAATGCTTCCTATACATCTTTAAGTCTACAAGAAAACCAGTGGAATTTAGTCTGAAGTGCAACATGTTTGCTTGGTTGGGATGTTAGGATTTTGTTGTGTGTGTTGATTTCCTAGATTCACAAGTTGATTTGGTTTTATGGGGACACACCAAGCTTTGGTGTGCCAGTAAAAATGCATCTGCTTGGGATTGTTGGCCATGAGCCGCTCAAGTAAAGCTCTGTTTCTCTCCTTCACCATTTCTGCCAAGTTGCTACCATACCTCCTGTCTGCCAAACAGCTCAACTGGTTTGAAGCCTTGCTTTTCCTTGGTTCCCTTTATTCCCTGTGGTACTGTCAAGGAGCCAACCAAGTCTTCAGCCAAAGGATTAAAAACTTAAAAGTACTCCCAGATCTGTTTCAAGGTATTACCTTGAGCTTCTAGTGTAAGATTCATCTACATTACAAGCATCTTGCCATGTGGGAAAGAGTCACCCCTTTTTAGAGAGCCATAAAACTTGAAAGTTTGCAGGTGGTGAAGATTCTGCCACATTTCTAATTAAATTCTTCTTTATAGGCAATTATCCTTTTTTAAACCTGCTTCTAGCTGGCATTGTTTTTATTTTTAGTGCAGCATTACATTTTAGCATCTCTGAAAGTCAAGCAGCTATATTGTTTTAAAACATTTTTATCTCAAACTTTTTTTAGTATTATTAAAATAAATGGGTCCACTGCTTTGCCTTTTGGCATAACGTATAAGGTCAAACTTTAATTACTCTGACAGTTTAAAGTGTCTGTGAGACATGTACTTCTAGCTGCTTCATCCCTGTAAATTTAATGAACCATAAGAACTGAGAACTCGCCTGGAGAAGAAAGGGGTTCATCAGTACCAAGGTCTGCTCTGTCATTCAGAAGTCTCAGCACCCAGGGAACCTACTTGATGGAGCTGATGAAGTTCTTGGGTGCCCTGCTGCATCAGTGCTCCAGTCTTTCTAATTTGCTGTAATGTAACCAAGTAGCCTGGTGTGGTAGAAGGAGTGGAATGGTGTCCCACTCAGCCCAAATACATGTGATCTGTGTTTAACAAAGCAAACTAACAAAAACTTTATGTATTTTTTGCTTATGTTTGTGATTCTTCCAAGTCACCCCCAAAACCACAAATACTGTTTGAACTGTGTTAGGAAAAAATCCCCATGTCTCTAGTTTACCTCTTCCCTAAGTGCTTACCTGGGTTAATCCTGTTCTGCTACTGAAATTCATTCTCAAAACTACTTATTTCCTTTCTTTCCTTCAAAAGTAAGACATCTGGGCTTAAGAGAAACACTTAATAGCTACCACATTCTCTCTCATTTACAGAGGTATACTTCTCACTATGAATAAAAAGATGAATTGAAGTGTCAGAGGTCATCTCAAATGGTTTTGTGGGACAAGTCTATAGTATGTTTCATTCTTTGCAGTAGAGCTGTAGACAGAAAAGTTACACAGTCACCCTGTTTAAAACCCTCAATCCTGGTTTTAAATGCAGGTCTGAGTTTTCCATGCCTTTAAGTCATGGTAAGGCATTAAATTAAAAACACAGTCAATCCATCTCTGGTAAGTACCCAAATGGCTTAGCTCAGCAGATAGTTATATTTTAGGTAATTTCATTTTTTTTCCTCATCTGACACCTCTTACTTGACATGTGGAATTGCAAAAGATTTATTTATTATAAATTGCTTCATTTTTCAGATCTCTTTCCCTAAATCTAACATTCCTAACAAGTATGAAACTATTTGTATTTTTTATGTCCTCTCTAAGTTAAAAGATCAGCTGCAGTATTTGACTTCTCTTGAGAGAGGGAAAGACTTACTTTTCACCACTGTTTATGGCTTTAGCATGAAAACATAATATTCTTTGAAGAAACAAGGAACTATATTGTAATTCATTGTGTGTTTTTTTCCTCATCATTTGTGTATGTGGTTTCATATTTATAAATCATTGCTTGTAATTCAATTCCAGTACTGAAAAATGGATAGATTTATTTACCATGTTAATCTAAGTTATGAGGCTGCTTGATTCTGGACTTTTACAGATAGAAGTGCTGTAACTAAATTTAAAAAAAAGGTTAATAAAAACATAAGAATAAAAGCAGTAAAGTGCATCCCCCCAGGTGGATTGCTTCCTTTTTGTAATAAATTATCACTTGCTTGTCATCCTCACCTTTAACTTTGTTAAACCACAGTAGTGGGAAGACTGGAGCTACCCCAAAGTGTACTTGAGGTCCTAGGTGCATGACAAATCATGTTTCCACAGTTCTCTAAACTCATTTCCTGATTTTAGCAACTTCTTTGGTAAGTGTGACACTTGCTATTGAAATGGAAGCACAAACACAACTTAAAATCCTAGAATTGGCTGGGTTGGAAGGGACCTCAGAGATCATCCAGTCCAACCCTTGATCCACCGTGTCTGGCAAAGATGTGTTGCTTCACCTCAGTACTGTGTAGGCTGTAAATGACAGCCTGGTTCATAATATCTTGAGGGGGTTTATGTAGGTCTGTACTTTGATAGCTCAAAATCTTGATACATGGCTTAGCTGTTAATACCAACTGATCTGATTGGCTCACTAGACATGTTCACTATTTAAAACACCTCCTTGTCTCCATTTTTAAATGAGTATGGAATTTGACATGGAGATGAAAAGTCCAAATAGAGGAGATTTCTGATTTCTGGTACAGAACAACAGAAAACAAATGCCTGCCCTGTTTTTAACACTGGATTTTTTTTCAATAATTACTTTAGTCCTTCTGTTAAGTTTGCAGCACCCATAACATGAGCATTTTTAAAGAAACTTCAAAAAATCAGAAACGTGAACATTAACATACCAGATTTCCAATTTATTTTTTAAGTTCTGCTACTCTGGGTTTCCTGGTTGTGTGGTGCTAAGTTGGGATTCTCTCAGGTCTTCTCCATGCTGCCTTCAGCCCTTCCTCTTCAAGTTTGTGTTCTGTTTCTGGTGATGATGAATTTAAGACTTTTTGCAGACTTCTTATTCCAAAAGTAACTCTAGGAAAAGTAGAAGAAGTGTTCATCCAAAATTACCAGTCTGAAGACTCCTAGCTTAGTGCTCCCCTCCACCAAATTGTTCAAAAGTAAAACTGAATATTATTTTATTATTATTATACCCTGATTATTTAACTCTGTGGGCACTCTCTCACAACACAGAACATGTTTCCAGGTGTTTGGTTTCCTGTGCTTTATTTTGTGCATTTTTATATATGCTTTTGAACATGTCTTGTCAGTATGTTTCATCCTTTACTGTTAAATGCTGGGAGCAATGCAGTCTCTTGAGTTTATCCTCAGTTTCTGTCCCTGCTTTCCTAGCTGTAAAATGCAACTCTGACATATGAAGTTGGTAAACCTTTATTATGTAATTAAAGAAGGTGGAAAAAACCTAGGATAATGGGAGCAATATGGTTATTTAAGAAAAACAGTTAAGCCAGGTGGTTTTCTGGGTAACTCAAAAGGGTGTAGAGAAATGATTTACTGCAGATTAGTGAATATCTATTAATCAGCTAAACTGTGCTAATTGCACAGATAGGTACAAGATAAACCCACAGTATTTTAATCTTGAGTGAAAGCAGTGGTGTTTTTACAAATTTAAAAGCCATGTTGATGTTTCTCCATCTGACAGATAAAATGATAAAACTGACTCTGGACTTGGAACTATCACAGGATTGTATTGCAGCTTGGACTGCACTAAAATCTGTCACGGAGTTTAGTGGTGGGTATCTCAGAGCCTTTGAGCTATCTATCCTTTTGGCCTTTACAGTGATATTTTGTGCTCCCAATTTTATGGTGCTTGGTGGGCATCTTTTCAACTGCAGAAATGCAACTCTAACTCTTGCTGAAGAGGAAGATGCCCAGATCTTGGGTGGCTAGAAGTCTGGTGGGTAAAGATTGTTCTTAAAATTAAAATGTTAAAATTAACTTTTTCATCAGGGAGAGAAAATAAGAGTGTTTGGCAGCAACTTTCCATCATCCCTAAGGAAGTTCTATACAATCTGGTTATTGAGTCTGAGACTGGCCAAAGTATCAAGTTGAAATTGGTACAATACAGACTGTACAAGAGATAGGAAATGGTGATTCTTTGTGTGGGTAAAAAAAAGGAAAAGTTAAAAGAAATATTGGGGGATGAAAAGTGCAGATCTTCTAATGCTGTAACCTGTTTCTAGAATTTTGATCAATCTATTGTAATTAAATAGTCACAAAACAGGCAAATCAGCAGATGTAAACAATCCCAAGTTTGGTTTCATGGGAATGAAACTATTCAGTGCTGGAGACCATGGACACAGTGCCAGAATGCAGATGGAAAAAAAATAAAATTATTTCTATTTAATGCGAGCTGTGGGATAGAACTGAAGGTGAAACATGGATGACAATTCAGGGCAAACATGTATATCACATGCAGCCTAGGAAGGATGCACAGGAACGTTTTGCTGGTTTTTGTGTGTGCCAAAAATGGGGAAAAAACCCTGAAAATAACATTCTTTAGACATTGTCAATGTCATTGTCAGTGTACCAGTGAACATTGTATTTATACCAAATATTTAGGCCAAACCTGCAGGACTTTAAGAGTGCTAGAATTTTAAATAATATTACAGTAGCAATAATAAATTTTAAATAATGAGCAGTGGCAGAGTATCTGAAGGGAAGATATCCCCTTAGTGTCATGGAATAGCAATAAAACCACGATGAACTTGAAGTTTCATGATACTTGAATGCAAATAGCACCACGTAACTGAAGAAAATTGGATGGCAAATGCATGATTAATTCCAAATCAGATAACTGAGCAGAATCAAGGTATGGTGCTGAATCACTCCATTTATACTATTTGGAGAAAATTCTGGTTTTGTTGGTTTTTAATAGTGCTAATTTTTTTAAGCATAGTGAGGAGGGTGAGTTTACTGTAGAGCTTCACTGGAATCCATGGGCAGTGCCTCACTTATTTACTAATTCAGTGATTCCCAGTATTACCATGGGAACAGTTATCCTACTTATGACAGGGGGGGAAAGGTTGGGGTATCATCTACCCCCTTTCATTGATCCTACCCGTGTTTTCACTTAGAACATGAAGAGTGGGTCATAAGATTGGTGGAAGTTGGCACACTCTCCTGTTTGTGGTTCCAGAGTAGAAAAGGAGAAGAAAAGTGAGGAAGAACTAAAAAATGTTTTCAGTTTAGAGAAATTTTTTAACAGGAATGTGAAATTTGGAAGTTTTGGGTCAGTTGCCAGTTTTCAGTGATACCAGGAGGCCAAGTCTTACGTCTCTGTCTTAATTTATGCATCTACAAGATGCCATAATAATCCCATGGTGGTACTTACCAACTTTACTTAATGTCAATGGGTTTTTTTACATCCTTTGTTGAAAGATTTCAGAAATGTTAAATAGCTCTATGGGAGAGGAAGCACCTTCCCCAGTATTAACAAGCAACTACCTTCCTTTCTTATACCAATCTTAGCTCCAACATTACTTTGGCATAAAAAAAAAAAAAATCATCTGTCTTATTAGTTCTGACTTAATTTGTCCCCTTGGAACGGGAGTTATAAAACTCTCCAGTGAATCTGAAGGAAATTCAGGGGCTGGTTCAGTTGTTTTAGTGAAGGTTGCTTACAAATCACCTTTTTCCTTTTGGCTGAATAGGTGCTGCTGTTTGGTTGTGTGTTTGTCCAGTAAATGAAAAGACTGCAAAATACATTCTCTCTCACACTTGATTGATTCCAGCAACGTTTGAAGATTTAATCCCTGTTAGCTGGTGAAGAACCTTGTCTGAGTGTTAAAGCCATTCAGTTTCAGGGGCAGCATATTGAGGTTTCACTGCTTGGATAGAATTGTTTTACTTGCAGCTTCAGCAATATTCAGCTCTTCTAAAAGGAGCTTCAGAGTGAGAAAACTATTTAAATTTTGTTTCTGTTGTAATTATGCCCTCATCTTGTTGCATGTGATTTTGCTGGAGTTTAAAAACAGTGGTGTTAACAATTTTGGGGCTTTCTTTAAGACTTCTGAGTCAGGTTACAGTGAAGGATAGCTTACTGAAGGTTAAATACACAAGGCTGAATCCTATTTTTTAAAAAAATAACAGAGTTGTGACCAGCAAGGTATATTTTTAAAAATACAGTTAGCAAAGAGACACAATCTTGGACGAAAGAGAAAGCTGACATTAATTTTGCATGATCATTTGTGCAGTGGAATTCCAGAAAGATTTGAACATGGGTAGTTCAAAGAAGAAATTAGAACCTTCTTGCTCACAGTCATAAACTAAGTGAAGAAAAAGGAGCATAGAGATTTGGCAAAGATACCAGGAGTTGTCTACAAATACACCGTGGTACTTCATGTCTCCAGTACTCCCAGTTTATAGCAATACTTCCTCTTCTGCTCCTTTCCAGCTTATCAAGGTATGGAAGGAATTCCACAGGTAATTTTCTCTTCTAGCTGAAATAATGCTTTCAATTTTCAAGGTAACTGGTAATTAGCAAGTTTGATTTCCATCGTTCTCCCCCCCTCCCAGCTGTTCTGTAACACCTATTTAAGTTTTTAAAGGTAGAATCAAAGATGTTCCTAAGAATTCAGCAGCAGCTCTTTTTGTTTGCATGCTATCAGTGAGCCAGTGAGAGTGTACATTTATGCATGTGCATATGTATTTGAGCACTTTCCAAAGAGTGACCTTTGGAAGATAAAGTCTTCTTGAATAAGTTTTCCATTAAAACAGAATGAATTTTAGAAAGGCACAGAAAACTGTAGCTAAAGTTCCAGTGTGTTTCAGCAGGAACTTGATAGTATTGGGCCATAATGTGTACAGAAATTTTCATACATTGCTGCCTTTTTCAATTACTACCTTTGTGCTCAGTTGTTTTTCCACAGAAATCTAAAGCTGCAATAGAAGCAAGGCTTTTTAAACAGTGATTTCAGAAAGCTTGCTCTTTTTCAGTATTCCCTGCTATTTCTTTTGAAATGACCTTATGTGAAATACATAAATACCCGTAGAGGTGCTCAGCTCTCCTTCTTGTATGATTGATTCTTTAATGGTATAGCAACATGGAAGTTCTTCGCAAAAGCAGCATCTAAGAAGTGTTCATGAAGTTGTGTTTGTATATTCCCTCAGCTCAGGAAGGAGATTGAGGTCCTGGAGCAGGTCCAAAGGAGGCAACTGGGCTGGTGAAGGGACTCGAGCACAGACCCTATGAGGAGAGGCTGAGAGAGCTGGGGGTGTTGAGGCTGGAGAAGAGGAGGCTCAGGGGAGACCTCATCACTCTCTCCAACTCCCTGAAAGGAGGTTGGAGCCAGGGGGGGGTTGGGCTCTTTTCCCAGGCAACTCTCAGCAAGACAAGAGGGCACAAAGGGTCTCAAGTTGTGCCAGGGGAGGTTTAGGTTGGAGATGAGAGAATTTCTTTCTGGAGAGGGTGATCAGGCATTGGAATGGGCTGCCCAGGGAAGTAGTGGATTCTCCGTGTCTGGAGATCTTTCCAAAGAGCCTGGATGTGGCACTGAGTGCCATGGGCTGGGAACTGCAGCGGGAGTGGATCAAGGGTTGGACTTGATGATCTCTGAGGTCCCTTCCAACCCAGCCCATTCTATGATTCTATGAAAATGGCCTCCTGTTGTGCCAGGGAATGTTTAGGTTGGGTATTAGGTAAAATTTCTTCCCCCAAAGGGTTGTCAGGGAACAGGGACTGGAATAGAGCCTTCCCAGCCCCAGACAGGCAGTACCATTATGGCTGTGATGTGATGAGTCTGCACTTGCTGCTCTATCATGCTTTTAAAAACCTATACATTCTCCTTGATCTTAACTGTGTTAAAAGATATAGAGCACTCCTACCCAGGAAAACTGAAGAAATTCAAATCTAGTGAGCTTGGAAATTCTATTATAAGTGGTAGTCTGTATCTCAGTAGGTTCCACTGAGTTACTCTAGGATGGATTATGTCTTGAAATAAGATTCATAATAGCCATAACTGTGTGCAAGACCTGAATGTTTCTCCTTAGCACACATTACAATGAATGACCTTAACACATACGTGGTCTACAAGACAGAGATTAAGGAGATTAATTTGTCATAATCATCCTTTTGGTTCCCATACTTTTGTGATCAGTTTAAAATTTGTGCTTTTGACTTAATAGACATCCTTGTTGAAATGTTGGGATTCTTCAGAATGTTTTCAGAAAGGCTAAAGACAGCTGTAATATGTAATATGTACGAATGTAATATGAGAAAGCCTAAAAACCATACAATAAGTTCTCAAGATATTCTGAAGTTCATTTAGGAGGAGTGACAAAACGGATATTGCCAATTTTTTTCAAATTTGAGCACTGTTAAAATCACTTAAGAAAGCCTGTCAGATCTGTAGAAACCCAGCTTAATGCTGTCATGAGGCTAACCAATTGCAGCAAAGATTCTGAATGTGTTAACATGAAAGAGAAGTCTGTTGACTTTCATAGTGAGGGACTGTGTTTAGTATCAGATTTTCAAAACCTTTTTGAAATGAACAATGCTTTTTAAACTTCTGTTAAATGCATGACACTTTTATCATTGTTTCAGAAGTCTTAATTGATGTGAATAGATTGGTTATTAGGAAATAAGTTATTACAAAGTTTTCAGGGATTTTTTTTTTTTCCAACATGTGACCTTACTCCCTGTGAGGGAAGCAGTCAAGGGAATTGGAGTGTAAAGGAAAACAAGTAGATATACACTCTGCAATTCATAGAATTTATACAGGGTTCTGGTTCTCCTTTAAGGGACAGCTGAGGAACAAGGGTACCCAAATTAATTAAGGTATAAAAGTACAGACTTGAAATCCTGCAGATAAATAGGTTGAAATTTGTTTTCCCATCCTTTTGACATTTTTATAACTTTGTACAGGAGTAAAGATTTTAGCAGGGCATGTGTGTGTAGAGACACAGGCACAGTTCTCATTCTCTTCCTGGCTGCTCCTTAGAGCCTATCTTGAAGTTTTCCCTCTAAACAGACCCCTGGGTTTGTTACTTCCTCTTCAGATTTTTTGAATGTCAGTACTCACTTTCTGAACTTAAAGTAACTTCAATGCACACTGAGAGTGGCCTTACAGGACCTGTTGAGTGTGTGTGGCCCTATGGATATGTCTAACACACGTTTCAAGTTTGGCAAAATGTGCTTTGGTAAAGTACTAAAATGGTACCTTTTATAAAATGTTGTGGCTCTATGGGGGATCTGCTAAATACAATGGACTTTCCATTGTAAGCAGAATTCCTTTCTACAGTTCTTTCTTTTCTACAATTTATATTCTACAATTCTTTTCTACAATTCTATTTCTACAATTGTTGGGCTTTACTTGGAGATTATTTTTACATACCTAGTGAGTCTTTCTATCTCTGCCTTCTTTCTGTCCGTGGCACTTGTCAAAATGCAAATTCAATGAATACAATAAATATAAACTTAAAGACTTCAGAATATTAAGAAGACTTTCCTATTTTTTATTTTATTTCAAGATCTGAAGATATCAGATACTTTTTTTTTTTCTGTTTTCTTTTTTTTTCTCTCATAAGGAAAATACAGTGGAGAGTGTGACAATAATCTGCCAGCAATTAAATAGATGGTTGTTCTAGATTGTGTATGGAGCAACCAGCTCTGCTAACAGAGGGGACAATGCTATAACACAAAAGTGACCATCTTCAGTATCAGGACATAACTTTCATTCTAGCTGTCTAGCCAGTCAAGGACTGAGTTTAAAATTTTGGAGAATTCTTCATAGTGCAAGTCAAAAAGCTCAAGACATCAGTATCCCTTCTACCAGAACTCTTTTACTTTTATGAGCTGTTCTGTGTTCATCTGTTCATGGTGCACTCCATCTCTGAATCTCACTTTGCTGCTCCCCAAGTTCTCCATCATCCATCTGAAAGCAGTGGGAAAAATCCTGTTCAGGTTCAACAGAGATAATCAAATGGCTAATGGGATGTCCAGGACAGATCCTCTTCTCTGCCTGGTATTAGCCTTTTGGAAGCAGATGACAATACCAGAGTTCTTTGAGAGAGAACATGTATAAAGCCTTTCTACTAGCTCTGACATCTGTATTTTGTTGTACAGCAGAGTATAATTTAGGCTGACAGGACTGAAATCCTTCCCCAGGTTTCACTAGACACAGTGCTTGTCAACTGGAGGAAGAAGGATCTCCTTTTGTATCCAGTTATGATTATTCTACCACAGAGAACAAAGTAAGCTTATCAGGTTTTCTTGCAGATAGAACAAGTTTGGAAGGAAGGGAATATTCCTGGTTTTAAAATTCCTTCTTTTGTTTCTATCATACATACTTTGTTCCAAGAGTAATGTAATTCGTTAATGCATACTGGCATAATCATTGTTAGGCATAATACAAGATAATTGCTCAGAAATAAATATCCTGGAAAATGCAGTGTTTTAAAAATTAAATCTGTTTTCTAATGCTTTTAAAGCCAGTATTAGGGTTTGGTTTTTTTCCCTATTGAAAGCAGCAGGTTATTTTTAGGAAATGGGAGACTAAAAAGGCACTTACCCAAATGTTTTGGAAACTGGGATGAAATATGTGACTTTCATACAGATCTTTTTGGTTTCTGACTTCTGTTTGATGTTGCTAGCAAAACACGACTGAATGTTTCTCCTTAGAGTTTCTGTGAACACTTCTCTAGTTTTGGCAGATCTGCTCTATGAGAAATGCTTCACCTGTAGTCTTGAAATACTTCTTGTTTTGGAGAGAAAAACACTTGCCACAATGTTACTGGGCTTATACTGGTTAAGAGTGGAAAAAAAAATAATTTTGTGTGTGTGTGATTCTTCTACGTGTTCCAACTGGTTTCAAGAATTTGGAAAGAACAAGGTCTATGATCTCAGTCAGACAGGAGGAGTGTTTCTGTTCTTCAGATTAGGTGTTCCTGCCCATCCCTTTCACAGGAGCATATGAGAAGGTGAGCTGTATTTTAGGGTGGCTGTTGCCACCTCTTTGGTATTTCCCAGCCCCTTTCTGTCTTCTCTTCACTTGCACTCAGTGAGGCTCAGTGACACCAAGGGTCATTCCCACCCCCCCTCTCTGTCCCAGTCAGGCTATTAGAACAGCAAGGTTCTTTGCTTTGGGAGTGGGGAAATGAGGGTGTTGCATAGAAGACCCATTCTTGACCAGTTTTTCCTGCTCTTCTGACACGTGAAAAATGACAAGAATTAGCCTTGAGCTCTGGCAGTTTTGCCTCCAACCAGAATGTACAGCTAGTGTTTGATGCAGGCTAATGACTGATTTAGGAAATGCAGAGATTAATAAAGTAAAGCTTTTCAGTTCTCCTTTAATATACTGTATTTCTGCTGCTGTGAAACTAGGAAGCCCAAGCACAGGCTAAGAACTTCAGCAGTTTGTTCAGTTTTAGTGAAGCCCATAGAGCTGTGCTGGTTTTGAAGAGGTCTTTTTCCTGCAGGTTTTCATAGCACTAAGGTCTGAGTTATGGTTTAAATTCCTATTGACTATTTGATTATCACTTTTAAATTTAAAGGACACAATTTCCTAACCATGAAGGGACCTCCTTGCTCCCTTGACATTGTGAAAGGCTGTGTGTAGGATGGGGAGCACATCACGATATGATGAGTTTTGGCTTTGTGTACCACTTCATGTCTTACCATGGTTTTATATTCTCTCATATCAGAACAATATTTTCATGGTGTTTTGCTCTTACTCAGGAAAAGGATTTTCAAGCTGTTAGCATATTCCCAAGTTTCTCATCTTACCTTCAGAAGTAACTTTATAAGCCTAAGTTTCATTTCAAGTCAATGAATCACACATTCCTGTGTGCTGCAGCCCATTTGAAAACAGGGTTTAAGACATTTTGTGCTTCATTCTTTAAGAAATGTTATCCAGTAATCTTGAAAGGCTGGTGTTTGAAAGGGGAAAAAAGTCTCAGGTCTCCTGAAGCTATATTTGTCTTTGGATGGAAACTGTGTGTTTCATGCTGCAGGGACAGACTGGAGGTTTGTTGTTGTTTTTTTTTTAAAAAAAAAACGTTTTATTAAAGGGAGTGGAATGGTGCAAGTTGGGGCTTTTATGGAGGTTTTATTGGGAAAATTACTTGTAGGATGAAAAAGAGGTACACACAAAAATAAGGTTTAGCCTTGGTAATTGTTTTAGCCCATGCCACCCAAAGGGACTGGCTGGGGGGAACCGCAAATCAATCCCGAGGAAGAAATATTCAGGTTTTAAGGGAAAAAAAGAACACCAATTACACTGGTGTCTTGTTTCATCCCCTCCCTAAGTACCCTGGCTCTTTGCTTGTCTGAGACAGCTCTAAATTTAGAAAATAGATCAAAACAGAGCATTTCTGAAGGAGCCATCAGGCATTTCAAGATGTCTGTGTGGAAGCTTTGGTGTTGCTTAAGCAGCCAGGGAGGGCTGTGGTTGCTTGTGCTGGCTGAGTGCCACTCGGCTTCCTTTGCTTGGCTTCCTTTGCTGCAGAAAGGGCAGAAGCCAAGAGCAGACATTATCTGTAGTGGTACAAAGTAATTATGGAGGTGATGAGTTCAGCTTCACATCTTACCACCCCTGCACTCCAAATGCCTGCAAACACCAAAGGCACCACATCTGCTACTGTGTCCCCTGCACAGGCTGTTATTTCTATTTTTATTATTTTTGGCTTAATAAAAATGACCTGGTATAACTCCCTAGTTTGTCCCTCTCAGAATTCTCCATATTGTGTCAATTTACTGTTTAGTGAAATCACATGTGGGTTTGTATTTCCTCATGGGGTCTGGTTTCTGGACAAAGCTGAAGAAAACTCCTAGGAGTAAGGTGGAGAAACATTCTTTACATGGGTGTGTCTTCCTAAGAGAGGAGTAATGAAATGTTATTGTCCACATTCCTATTCCCTAAAGTCTGTGATTCTTACAATGGCTTTACCCTTTCTAAACAAGAGGTTTTGTGGGAAGGACTTGCCCCATCTTTATGAAGCTCCCAGTACCATGATGGGATTTTTTGACTTCCCTTCCCTTTGACTTCAGTACAAGCTTTTCACAGGCTGGTTTGTAACTCAGAAGTTTTGTGGGTCAAGCATTTTCAGAAGTGAACCAGTATTCCACCAGAAAACTTGTCAAGCTTCCACGATCAGAGCACGACTTGCTTGCTTCTCAGAGTTTTGCTTGTTTGTTGGCATATTGTGAGCAGAGTTATCATGGATAGATCAAACCATAACTTGCCTCTTCTCATCAAAACCTTAGCTGGGCAGCTGAGCACAATCTGATCTCACCCTCTTCCTCCAACTCAACTGAAGGATTTCAAATTAGCCTTGTCTGTGTTTGCACTTTGTTTTGCTTTTTTTAGATTGTAAACCCATCTAACCATCTGCTTTTTCTGCATCTGAGAGACTGATCGGGTTGTTCATGTTAGAGTTTCAGGGAATTTTAAAAGCAGTTGCATATATCTATTTGTGTTTCTTTCCCTTAATGACATCAAGGACATTTTCTGTCCTAAGTCCACTGGTTAGGTGTTTTCATTCGAACTGCTTATAAGCCAGTTCTCTATTTTCTGCTGATGGAATTGAAATTATAAACACATTTAGCAGAATACTGTCCATTATTATGTAAGTAGTCATTAAATTAGTGTGGATTAATGCTAATACATGCTCTTGTTCATGGTAGGGGTTGGTGGTAGAGGTAGACACCCATGTGTCAAATTTCCCATTTTTTGCACAAAAATGTAATGAAAACTTGATTGCATCTTACCACATTAACTGGACAAATACACGCAGCCTTTTAATAGTTAAACACATGCTTACATGGGGAAAATAAATTAAAATTCTTCTCTTGGTTACACTGTTTTAAACAAAATACTTGAATGGTGTTTCCTTGAAATGCAGCCAGCCAGCAGTTTCACAGGGTGTATCCATAGTTTCTATTTAGGAGATCCTCTACTCACTACTTAGCTTCTTGGGTGAGCACAAGAGTACAGGATTAAAGTAACCAACAAATTCCAAGAAAGTACATGTCTGAGGAGAACTGAAGTCTAGAGCTGAGCAGGGAAACTGCCAGACATATGAAAGAAAAATCATTCTTTTACTCAAAACTGCTTTCTTCACTGGCTGTCACAGTTCATGAAGATATCCTAACATCATGAAGATGTATCCTAACTGTATACAAGGCTGCCTGTGTTCCTGGTGGGAGCAAACTTCTAACTTACACACATTCCTCAGTTGCCTGAAAAGCTGAAATTCTAATGTTCTCTTCACTGCTTGATACTTCGTTTGAATGGAATTTATTCTCATTTACACTGTTGAAAGCCCTACTCCCTGCCTTCCCTGCCAGGAGAACTCCTTGGCCTTCAGCAGCTTTTGGTGAAAATCCCTCACTTGTGAGTTATTCTATGTTACCCCAGTGTCAGGGTTTAACACTGGCCCGGCGATTAAACCGAATAACAGACGCTCTCTATTAATGTCTCTCTCCTTGATAGAGAAAGGAGAGAGAATAAGGGAGAGAGACTTATGGGCTGGAAACTAAACTACACAACTTTAATGAAACAGTAATGATAAATAGGAAAAATTACTAAATATATACAAATATACAGGAAAATGGAAACCACATTCCTCCCCCCTCTCCCCCAATAACTCTCACGTCACCACCGAGGCTGCAGGGCAGCCCTGGGAAAGTCCAGGCTGGACTCCTGGAGTTGGCAGCAGTTGGAGCTGGAGGCAGGAACACACAGATATGGGCTGGCACGGATCAGGACCACAGGCAGAGGAAGGGATGGAATCCTTCCAGGATGCCGGGTGAAGGAAGGGAAACAGGAAATCAGGAAATCCAGAAATCCGGAAAAGATCTGGCTCGGCCCTCGTGATGCCTCAAATTTATACTGAGTGTGACGTATATGGGATGGAATCCTCTGTTTGGTCAATTCTGGCATCTATCTTGTCTGTTCCTCCCCAAAGGAGGGCTCAGGTGGGACCTCTTTATCCTCCTGGACGGTAAAATGTTTTCCTCAGAGCTGAGCAGTGTCCTTGGCTCTGCACACCAGTCTCTAGCAGTAACTATAAACATCAAGTGTTATCAGTTCTAGAAGCACACACTGTCTGAGAAACTTGCTGTTCATTTCAGCAAGTGCAACTACTTAAAGAGACTGAGCTAAAAGTAAAAGTACAAAACAGAAAATCACCTTTATCCTGGCCCAAACCAGGACACCCAGTAACACCATTACCCCTTCCAGGGATGCTCCTGAAAACATTCCTAGGACTTCATAACCTGGTCAGGTTCCCATCCTCACAGCTTTCTGTGTGGCAGTGATGGGGGTGAAGGCAGCCAGCAAGGATGGCTGTGGGGCTGTGTAAAGCTTGAACTTTAGTTTTTTAGTTTTAGGGTTTTTTTAGTTTTTTTAGTTTAGGTTTTTTTTTAGTTTTAGTTTAGTTTGAAGAACTAGTGTAGTGTCCCCAGTGCAGAGTTTCTTGATTTTTGTATCACAATAACTAGATGGCAAGTATGTCCTGCTACCTTTGCTTTTTTTATGGCATCCCCCCCTTCTTAAATAAGCAGTAAAATCTTAAACACAAAGGATCTGCTAAGTGTGTTTCAAAGAGCAGATGTTGGGTGGTTGTAGGGTATTGCACTGGTGTGCAATGCAGGGGCTGTTCACTTCATTCTCACAGGACTGCATGGAAAAGAAGCCCCAGCACATCAGTGATTGTTTGTAAATAAAATGGAGGTGGTTTTTAGCTCTAATTGCCCACATGTTCTAATCTGAAACATGTCAGCTATTTACAGGGAAACTGGGATATAATTGCTGTAATTGGCTTTGAATTTTATTATTATTATTTGAAAAAGAGGAGCAAACACCACTAAAAGTTTTCACGAGCTGTATGAAGTATCTTAAAACTTTTTTCTAAGCTATCTTGATGCTGACATTTGAAATACTGGTTTAACTTTGGTTTTTATTTAAAGCAAAGGTAATGTTCTAACTGATTTCATACACAATCTGATAACAAGAGCTTTGATTTTCTTTTTTATTTTTTAGAATTTTGGGTTTTTTTGGGGGTAAAAACTCATCATCACCACCTCCCCTCCCTGCATCCTCCCCCCTTTTTTTTTTTCTTATGTTGACTACTTTGAGATCAGAAAAAGGGCATTACTGTAGCTTTTGGCTAGAAGATCTGAGCAGACTGGAAAGGAGTAGTGGGAATATCTTTAAATATCACTGAAAAATTAATACTGCCATACTACAGAACAGCTTGGTTTTAAACAGCACTGGATATGTTGGATTTTATTTGGCTGCAAAGATTGGTAAAGAATAAAATTCTAAACCAATATTGTAAATAAAAAACTATAATAAAACTCAAGAATGTATCAGTGTTTTGAACTGAATACTGAAAATACTGTAGAGTCTGATGGAATCAGAGCAAGGAGGTAGTTGCACTGTTAGGCAGTTTTTTCAGTGTAGAATCCCTGAGTAAAGAGAAGTCTTTATAATGTGATTTATTTTTTTTCCCTAATGTCAAGACCATATGAAGATGAAAGCATAGCTTGAAATAATCTGACAGCCCAAATGACACAAACCAGGGCGGTGCAAATGTGAACTGAATGTTTTTATGGAGTCTTGTAGTCAGCATTCGTTTTAAGGCTTTCATTCCAACCTAGATCTGTGTGGTATTTGTCTTCATGGATACATATAATACCTTCTGCTCTCTCTGAAATCTCAGCGAGAACTTCACAGAAAACTTTGAAATGTCCTCTGTATTAAATACCACTGAGCATTCAGACATAAATCTTCTCAATTCAGCAGTTTCTTCTCCCTTTTATTTCTCTGAAAGATTTCAGAATTCTTAAAATAGTCTGTAATTTTTTTGATAGGAAGATAGTGAGCAAACTTCAAGTATAACAATGGACTTTTCTGTTTTATCTCTATTGTTCTGCAGGTTAAAGTGGGGAGAAAAAGAAACAAACCCAGAAGCAGAGTTGACTGGAGAGATTTTTCAACATGAATCGTGCTTTTAGCAGGAAGAAAGGTGAGAAATTCAGCTTATGTTCTCTGGGAGGCACAAATATCCTGCATAACTTTTTTAGAATATCAAAAATTGTTCAAGGAATACTTATGAATAATCACAGCTAATTAACTAGATAGAAATCTGCAGCCTTTTGTAAGAAGTAGAGAGCAAAGAATCTCAAGTGATAGTAATAGAGATATCTGGTTTGTAACACTTGTGTTGAATTTTGTCATCTTTTCTTTATTTAGACATGTCTGTGTGTATGAATATATATATTTATATACATATATATATAAAATGCACACTTCCTACTTTCACTCTACACACCAAAATATGTGCCAGGGGTTTTAGAACTTTGAAAGATTTAATGACTTCTGTCCTATATATCAGAGTATCTCTGAACTTTAAGAAGCTATTCTGAATTTGTAGCAATCTGAAGTGCTATGCTTTCCAAAGGACTATCAATTCACTATTCAGTGATATATGTTGCTCTTCTGGCTTGTTGATTCTCTTTTCATGATTAAACACAGGTTTTTGGGTGCATTAGAGATGCACCTTTTTTAACTGACAACTTTATTGCAATTTTTCCATTTGTCTGTAATATAGAAAATCTTGAGTAAGTCTAATTTCTTTGTTTTGCATGTTTTCTTCTCAAAGATCCCTAAGTGTCATACACAGAGAGCTTAAGCCCTTGCCTTAATAACTGGGTATAAATGTAACAAGAATTTCTACTTTGGTATCAGTATTAAAGCTGGGAATAAAAGGAATCTGACATATCTTGCACTGACACAACATAATAACATCACTGCATCCTTGCATGCCTAGTACATTAATTTGTTAAAGCTAATAGAAACGAGAACTTAACTAGTCCAGAATATCAGAAGGCATAGCTTGATCACAAAAAGAAGAAACAGTTATTCACACAGGCTACACAACCAGATGAAAGAGAGTTTGGTAGCTCGGGAGCATGATGGATGCTACATTTCTGTTCTCATATCCTAGGAAAAATGGAACTTTCAGCTAGGCAATTGTCAGGAATAAGTGAAAATTACATATTTTTCTTGCCAATTTCTCTTGACTCCAAGTTGATTGGTCTACCCAACTATATTTTTTATGGAGAAAAGTCTCTGTTGCAGAAATATTAGATGGCTGTACAAACTGTACAAAAACATGTATTCTGTTTTACTATCCTTGTTTACTATCCTATTATATATATAGAGCACAATGAGTGCAGTGTGCTCTATTAAAGTAGTTTTTATAGGCTTTCAATTAAAGAATCTCTTTCTTTCTCCCACAAACCATTGAAAACCAATGCTCTGTATGTTCTTGCTGCTTTGTTGTTATGACAAAGCTTGTGAAACCATTTATGTATCACAGTATCAGGAGCTTGCTTTTGGATGTGGTCCAGGTTTTGGTCATGATTTTTGAGGAATCCTCTTTTTATTTTTGTTTTTTTTTCCTTTGAAGTGGGATGTGCTATGATGCTCATTTTGAAATGTCATAGTTTGAGAAGTCTGTAGTGCAGATGGAAGTCTGTTCATCTTGAAATATGTTTGTATCTTGATAACTTAGTCTCTCTTTTAAGCTTAGGGATATTAATTTTATTCTCCTAGAAGAGATATTCCTGCATGCTGTATTTTCAGATAAATTGTTCTCATTGTTAGTGTCTTTCTAGTTTCTGTGTGGTTGTATGCTTAACACATCTACACAAACCAGAAAGCAGTGAGGATGGATTTTTTTCTTTTTTTAGTGAATGAAGGTGACTCTCCCAGATGAGTGACACATTAGTGATTCCATTCAAAGCTGTTAGTATAAGAACTGGTGCATATAAATAAACAAAAGTGAACTAATGTTTGTTGGCTTTCACCTCATCAGAAATGTGCAAAAGAACTACTGTTTATCCCAGACAGAGGCATTTCTAAATAGGGAATGACATAGTCCAAACCTTTTGGGAGCTAAGTGAAGCTTTTTGGTGTCTCAAAATAGTGCTAACAATACAGGTATGTTTGTCTGCTTTGGGCTAAACTTAGTACTGAATTACAAGGTGTGAAATTCAGTGTACTTCAGAGGAATTTGGGGGGGTGTAAATTGCAGTTGAATTTGGTTCATTCTTTATCACACCCCAACGTTCCTCTTTCCTGTCAGAATAAATGCCAGCCTTAGTTTATGTATGGCCCAAAGTTTAATGCCAAACCTGCTGTTCTGTGCAGCAACCTGGATTTTCTAATGTTTTGGTTTTCTTTTTTTTTTCTTTTTCTGTATTACAGCAGTTCATAAGTTTGGTAATATCTGCCATATTGTCATGGGATGTAGATAATGTTCATAATGCTAAATGAAATTTGTTGAAGTAACAGCCTGTCATAAATCATAAGTTTTAGCACTAACATCTCTGTGCAGTTGCTTTTTATGAGTCTGATTTGTGGAAGTGTAGGCAGATGCATTTAATGGGCAGGGTTTGACATAAAAAAAGTGCAATCAAAGGTTACAGGAGTCTCTTTGATGTGAATGGACTGGTTATAATGTCATCTTCACTTTTATTGTAAACTTATGCTGCATTCCAGAGATGGCAAATGCTTTATATTTCTTCTAAATGAGTAGACAACAGGTGAAGCCTCAAAAGGGTGAAGGAGATAAGTATAGTTCTACAGCAAATACTTTCATTCTGTCAGAGATTATATTTCACATCAATGATTTCAACAAATGAACTATTGTGTGCTGGAGTTCCACATCAGCACTAATAAGAAAAATCATAAAGAGGGAGAAGATACTCATAGATTTCAAAGGCATGTAAGTGGCCATAATCTTCCTCACTGTAATCTTCAGATATTCTTGTGATTAAAGTTTGTCCTTTCATAGAGGCACTCCTCACCTTCTAGGAAAAAAGAAAAACCCGAGGTCTAAATCTCCTCACTGCCTCCACCCCCAAAAAAGATGCTGCTTGCTGTTTTTAGGAATTTTTATAAGAAGTACTCTTTTAAGAGAAAGATTGGGAGAAAAAAAAGGGTGGGTTTTTTTTTTGAATACCAAACATTTCTGTATTTAGTTAATCTTACTTGACACAAAAATCAGTTATCTTAATTCTTCTGTAATTCCTTTGCAAAGAGGTTTTGTGTGTTCCAGATACTTCTCCCTGGGTTTCAAAGTACGGGGTCATGTGGAAAACCAGTTCTCAGTGACCAAGCCCTTATTTGGGATTGGTAACTGAGGATGTCTTTTAAAATATTGTTTGTTGTATTACATCAGGATTAGGAGGTACCCCCTTAAGCATACCAACAGCTGAGCTGAGGGGTTGGTACCTGCATTTGGCAAGGACCAAATTGTAATCAGTTGGTGGGCCGAAGAAGTGGCTGGTCCTGCAGGGTGTCTGTGTTTGCATCCATTTGTCTGCATCTGTCTGTGGATTTATTTATATTCTGAAAGCAGAAGGAACAGATGCACTTGCTGGGAAAAGGAATGATTACAGTATGTCTTTGGAAAAGGCACAGCTACAAATGGAGACTACACTTTGGAAAATCCTAAGTTTTCTTTTCTTTCCATTAGCATGAGAACAGGAGGGTAAATTCCTGTTGGCTGTTCAGAAAGGTATTGCAGAAATTATCTTATCACTTGCTTTAAACAACAATCCAGGCAATTTAACAGTGATATTTAGGACAATAACTATTTGTTGCTTCTGCAGAACCTAAGGAGCTTGTTTCAAGAACACATGTGCACTACTTAGGCATAAAGCACTAAATACTGACTTTAGAATGGGAACAGCACTGAAGGAGTCTTCAGCTTTTTGGTTTCCACCCTATTAAAATTTATACAGCCTGATTTACAGGATGTGAAATGATTCACCCAGCACTTTGGCAGGCATATCTTTGAGATCTACAAGGTAATAAATTCTTCATGTTAGCTGTTCCTAGTGTATGCTGTAGAGTTCTTGTCCAAGTGTACTATTCCAAATAACTTCCCCAAGCTACAGCCTAAATGCTTGAGTTACATAGATACATTACTAGTTAACTCACTCAGTGCCTAATTAAAGATGATGTATTATCCTGTGTGAAATGAACTGGGATGTGTACCAGCCATACCTTGATAGGAATCACAATGACTACTTTGGTTTGTGGCACTTGGCTATTGTCCAACAGCTTGATAAGGCAAAGAACATCCAAAATATGGCACTCAGGAAAATACTGTTTTGTGAAATCAAATCCTTCTAGGTACATGAAAGGATGTACCTACACATATTGTAGTTGTTCTGAGTTGTTGCTACCACTCCTTTCTTCTCTTTCCAGTGTATTTGCATTAAAAAAAAAAAAAAGTTCCAGTTAGCTGTTATGTTATTTTCCTGAATTAGAAAGCTAAGGTTCTAGTTTAGCTGCATTGAGTCACATTTCTGTTCTTTGTTTTGCCTCACCAAAGGGACACGTGTAATGTCCTTGCTGTAAGAGTTAAAAATTCTTCAGCAAATTGCCTTTGAAACAGTGTTTTACAAGCTTTATTGATACTTCTCCAAATTTATTCATAATTATACTGCAATGGTTGACCAAACTGACTCCATAAGTGAAAGGTGGAGTTGGAGATTAAATCTGTACATACTTCTTAGTGAAAACTTGTGAAAATGTGATCACTTTAAATAAGTTATATATATATATGTATACACATACACCAGTAGTATACTAGAAGCTTTTTATCAAAGACAGTGCAGCTCTTCTTGTGGCAAGAAGTTTTAGGGTGTACAGGCTAAATAGCTCAGCATTTTTTTCTGGCTTTCCCCCTTGATTTACTTGTTAAAAGCTCATAACATCAGTAATTAATTTTGATCCTGCTTTCCTTTCTTACCAAAACTTGCCCAGTAGAATCCATATCTTAAAAATACATGCTATAAAATGCATAAGCTCTGCAGTGTTTCTGTCAGAGGGAATGTAACTAGAGACTTTCAATATTGTAGCTATGTCAGCCCAGCATTCTATGATATCATTTTGCTATTTTAGTAGTCAGCTGTTTAAAACCAGTCTTAGCTTCTTAAATGTTATGAGAGAAGGACAGAGAAAGGCAAAGCATTCTGCAAAGCTCATTCTGTTCTAGGGAGATACAGCTCTGTTGCCTTGGCAGAGGATAAATACCCCTCCAAAGAACATTTTATGTTTGGAAGAAAGAAAAAAAAGTAATTATTTTTGAATTATGTCTATTGATGGGCATCTGCCTCTGCATGCTTAGGGCAGGATCTGACTCAATTTCAATTGCTTCATCATAGTAACCTGGTAATAACTTGGCAAAATTACTGCTATTAGACACATCAATTGTACTCAGTCATTCCTCTAGAAGCAGCTTGGAAGTAATATTGCTGCTGAATTTTAGAAGAATATAGTTAGATTTATCTTTTTAATTGTGTTCAGGTATTGTGCTCAGCTGAACACTTTGGTAACGTGCATTAAGCCTCGTGGCTCAGCACATCCATTCATCCAGGGTCTGTAGTAGCCAAGAAGAGAGATTGCACCTTGTCTGACTAGCAAAAGTGAAGTTAGTGGGAACCTGCCTGTTTCTGCTACAGTGCAGGATAAAACAAGTTATTTGACAGTGAGACAACTCATGGATGTCCTATCTTTACTTCTACAAGAATGGATAATCCAGGAAAAATGAGAGATAGAGATCTGTGTGTACACACACTGAAGCAAGTAAGCTATTTGTTCCTTTAATACATGAGTTAACAGCACTAATACCTAGATGTAGCATTGATCATGTGGAATGCTCCCTTCTTCTTCAGGAGAGTGGCATTAGTCTGATTGTCATATATGACCTTTTTTCCCATAGCAAGCTTTGTAAAGCATGAAAAAAAGACAGTTACAAGATTCCTTACTTTCTGTTACCAAGAACATTGATGTCAAAGAGATTTTGATACAGGAAAGAAAAAAAAGGAGTTTAGTTTTTCCCTTCTAGAAATTACTCTATTTTGACTGTGGCACTAAACAAAAGATAAAATCAGTCTTTCTGTGTTCATCATATTAAATGGAATGGCCACGAGGTCTCATAGGCTTTGATAACTGCTTTGGAAACATAGTTAAGCAGAGCCACTTTTAGCATGCATGAATTAATGATGAGGCTGGGGCTTAGGGAAGCAGTTAACTAAGCTTGCACTGCTGAGCATTGTTTTGCCATTTAGAAAATAGTTCATCAATGCCTGTCTACTAAATCCATTCTGTAATAACTGTGGGCAGTAATGTGTGGAGAAATTCATCTCAAAGGGAGAAGAATTTCTTGGCACCATCGCTGCTTTGCTTTGTGGTAGATAAATGGTCAGCTGTGCTGTTATCTAACCTAATGTCATCCTCTGAGAAGTACAGCACGGTTGTTCTGGATACTTTATGAAGTCCCTGAGTCTGTTGGCTTCAGCAGGTGATTTGTCAGCACATTCCTCTTCTGCACCTCTCCCTGAGCTGCTGGAATGGCTCAGACCCCTGCTCCCAGCTTGTGCCATGACCAAGCATCTGATGTGAAATGCAGTTTGTAAAGCAACATTTCCTTTATGATGGAAGGGCAACCAGGAAGGACTGAAGTCTCAGTTCTGAACACAGCAATTCTGTCTGGTAAACCCCAACTCTTGCAAATGTTAAATTTGCCATGTTCCTGAAGAGGAGGTGTTGAGTAGAGACTAGAGGATTACTTACTGTCTTTAACCAAGGCTTACCTTGTACCCTTGAATTCTGGACCATGATCCTTTTTCCCATCTTTTCTCCCATACAATGCCACTAAGTCTGGCAAAATCACCACATACTCTGGGTTTTACCTCCTAGAACCTCTCATACCTCAGTCAGGCTAAACTCTACATGGGTGTTAATGGACTTTGGATGGCTCAAACTCATAATTCTCAAAAAATAACCAGGCATTTATTTAAACTTTAATATAAATGCTAAGGCAACCTAGATTAAGAGCTTCAGACAAGATCTAAAATAACATTTGCTTTCACAGGGTGCAATAGCACAAGTCTTGCTTCACTTTCCATGTTAGATACATGCAGTGGTCAGCTTTGATTTTATCTAGGCTTGTGGTCCTTTTTAAGGACTTACTGTTTTATTTATCAATAAAGTGTCTAGAAGTTTTGCTATATAACTGATAAAATAATAATATGAACTGGGATTTTCATTGTAGAGTTTGGTTTTTTTTTTGCTTCAGAATGAATAATTAAGTTGTAATCTGTGAAAAGCCATTTTAAATTACTTTTAAAACTGAGGGATCATGCAAAGCACAGGCCACATCTATATCAGGTATTTGAATGAGGACCTGTTTTATAAGTTTTCTTCTTTCATATGTTTCTAGTTTGTTGGATGCAAAGTATCTGAAACTTGGTATTTCTCAACTGCTGTTAAATCAAACTCTAAGCAGTATTTCAAAGAGCTGCTGAGAGTGGCATAGGTCCAAAATCAGTTTACAATTCAGAAGAAAATGTTGGTAACAAACTTGCCCATAGAAATTTGAATGGTTTTTTGCATGTCTTTGCTATCAATGTAAATTTTGCCATATATTGAACTTTATTTAGCATTAGGAGTTCTTTCATAAATGCCACCACACTGTAATTACTACCTGTTTCTAGGAAATGGGCTTCTACTGTAATATAATATAATAATAACATAATACCTATGTATTAGATATTAATACCTGTGTGTTAGTGTCTGCAGGATCTAAACCTGTATTTTAAAAATGGTGCTTGCTGACTTGCTGTTTTAATCAATGGAACAATACTTTTAGAACCCAGGCATCTTTTCATTACCCTGCTAAGTTACTGATTTCCTTTTGATCCGAGACCACCTCTCCATGTTTCCTCATCTTTCCTTAACAAGGGTACTGATGGTTAAGGAAACCCTTTCCTAGCAGTGATTTTCCTTGCTGGAATCCCTCTAGCATTACAGTTAGAGGTTGGTAGGCAAGTCCATGACTTCACAAAAAAGTCTAAATGTAAAGCTTTCTACTTAACTACAGTATTGTAAAGATTACTAACTGCCTAGTTAAGCTCCTTAATTTCAAACTTGGCTCTGAAATTAAATAACTTTCATTCAGATTTAAACTTTCCCTTGGGGATGGGAAGAAAGGAGGAGGAAACATTTACAAAGAATAGTTTACCTGGTGGCTGTGGAGTCAATTGCCTGTAAAATTGCTTTAGAAGCTGCAGCTTTGCTGCTTGTTTGTACTAATACTAGGCATGAAATGAATGGAGGTTGTTGCTATTATTTTTTAAATGGCTTCAGTGTTTGTTTTTACCAGATTTTTCCTTTTATGCACTTCTAAAGATGCCAGTATCCTTGCTGATAGCTGATAAGAGGATGATCACAGATGGTTTGAGTTGGAATTAGCAATGTGAATATGTATTTAGGAGTTAATTCCTGCACTGTACAAATGGTCACTGCTGCACAAAATGTGATGGTATAGGGAGCAGCTCCTGCCTTTCCTCCTGGCTTCCTCATCCTGGGACTCCCAGGCCAGCCTCTGAGTGACACAGGACACTTACCTTTTGGCTTGTCACACTTGATTCTAACAGTCCTAATCCACACTGGTTGTGATTTTTAATTTATTTTTTTTTTATTAGTGGATTACAGCTTTTGTTATTGTACTTGAAATGGAGAGGTCAATGTCAGATCATAAAATATCCTGGGAAAGGAGTGTGGTTCTTGTGTCTGAGATTCCTATCACAAGGCACAGTTGAAGGGAAGAGCCAGATGAGTGCGTAGGCATCCTCCTGGGGCTGGGTGCTGCTGGATGGAGAACTCCTTGATGAAGAAGTGATCATATCCCTCTTCAGTAATGGATCTGAACATTGCTGTCATTTAGAATGAAGTTTGCTTAAAGAAAATAATTTCCTCTGGCTTTGCAGTTTTGATCCTGTTCCTGTGGTGACTGTGTTGTTTAACAGTTTTCTTGTTTCTGTGTATTTAAAAATATTCAGTTGTTTGTTTAGTGCCAACAGATGTCAAAGCATTTCCTCTTGAACAGTTTGGGGTCAGGAGGATTTTGTTTTATGTGTAACTAACAAATAAGTTAGTAATTGCTAGAACTGCAACTCACATTAAAGGCAAAGGAAACTGGGAATAATCAAGGGCAGAATTTTCCTTTAAGCTGTTCTGTTACTTAGTTCAATAAAATCCCAGATATGTGACTTTAATTCAGTCTAATTAAAACAGGAGTAGTCTCATCTTAGAAAATAGAATTAAATATTGAATGTGTGGAGTATAAAATACTACTCAGTGTTACAGAATCTCTTATGCAGTTGGCAATAGGATTTAGTATTTTGAAATTTTCTTAAATGCTTTCAAATATGAAAACTTAAAAAGTGTTTTCTAAACTTCTAAGAGAAAGAACTTTTTCATAAAAATGCTTAGAATTCCTTCTTAAATTATGTAGGGCATTATCTATGGCTGCTAAAAAGGAGGGGAGATGTTTTTCACAGTCAACTCATCAGGTCACCATATGAAACATGCAGTGGGAAAAGTAGCACAGCCCTGTGGTGTGAAAATCATTAAAAGGAATGATGCACGTTCATTCAGGATGTGTAAGGAAAGATTAAAGGAGATCCAAACTTCTCAATCAGTTACAATCTGCCTTGCTTCTGTTTCCTTGTAGGATTATGGCTTTGTTTGTTTTGGTTATCACTCTGGTAATTTTTCCAAAAATTATTTCCTTTGTCACTTTAGTGTCTTGATAATTCATCCCCCCAAAAGCACCTAATTCATTAAAAACCAAACAGAAATCATTAGAAGCACAATGTGTGGTCAGTGCTTCAAACAGCAAGATGCAAAAAATAATCTGAGGCAGAAACAGCAAACTTGAGACCAATAAGGATGTGTGGGGTGGAGTTTGAGTTCTTATGGTAAATGAAGTTGGTTGGAAGGGGAAGTGTGCCCAGGAGAAGTAACTGGTTCTTTTGTGTATATGTTCAGGAAGTTGTGAGATAGGCTGCATCCAGCTCCAGCCCCAGTCAGTACTTCAGACAGATATTTAGCTGAGTAAAGGGAGGGTTATTGATGCTTTCCAGGTAGATACTGTAATAGTTCCATTAACAATTGAATATCCTATTCAGTGCTTCTTTTATTTTGCTTTTCTGTAGACAAAACATGGATGCACACTCCCGAAGCCTTATCAAAGCATTATATTCCCTATAATGCAAAGGTAAGAAAACCTGAAATTCTTTTGTCCTCTTACCTCTAGAACACAGTGCATTCTATCTCACTTCTCATTTGAAAACTTCAGACACATAAATTAGCCAAATAGTGAAGAAAAACTTACTAAACATCTGTTTTGCACATGAAAATCTGTTTCTTAAATAATGGCCTTTTGATTCTTGTTCTGAATTAGCTGATGGATTTGTAGAAAACAAACCAGTGTTCTTGTTGTCTTGTTGTGCTTGATTCTCTGTTTCCTTTTAATGGATTATAAATGAATGGAAAGTTTGAGTGCAAAGGAATTAAACATCAGGCCACATGCTTATAGTGGCCCTGTGAATATTAAAATTAGTACCACAAACTTCTTTTGAACAATAGCAAAGGTAATGAATAACAACCCTATCTGCTGGATGCAGTGAAATGTCAAATACTCTGAAAATATGGTAGAATAATCATAGAAGTTTTGCATCATAAAACCAGAAGCCTTACTCATCCTTCCTTACCCAAGTTATACCATAGCTCTACAGCAGTATTCAGTTAGTCTAGAGAGATCTGTTCACAGGAAATGCATCTCCTCAAAATCAAAACTTAGAAAATGATTTGCTAAAAGGAGGAGGGAATAAAAAGTAATCAGCAGACCTCAGAGCAAACTGAATTATGGGCTAATTGCCTAAACTGGAGGATAATTCAGTAAGATTCCACCTCTGTCTTTTCTAGCTGAAATTCTCTTATGATCTGTATTCTGAATATAAAAAGGAAAATTATTTCACAAGCCAAAAGTCAGTTTCCTATACTGGTATTCCCTGTTGTTTTATTTGCAATTTTCCTTTGCTTAGTGTTGCCACATAGTGAGTGAGTGTTTGTAGTGGAAATTTGAGTCTCGTTCTACCAGTTGCCAGGTGAAGATGGTTTTATTCTGTGTGCTCTCCAACTGAATCTTTGACCAAAGGATGTATTACCATTTAACTGCATAGCCTTGCCAAAACTGGCTTTTATCTTTCAGTTTTTGAGAGGCAGGAACACTTGCTGGGGTGACTGCCATCTCTTAAGATCAAGCTGGAGCTATGAATTCTATTAAAGCACTGAAAAATATCCATTCATTTATGGTCCTTACTCAGGAGGAAGAAGAAGCCTCCCTCATCTTTCATGTGTCACTGGTGTTAGGATCATATCTCATTAATAGGTTTCAGTACAGCTATTCAGAAGAAATGTTTAGAATAAAAAAGGTGGTAATAACTGTAGAAAACAACAGCACCAACAGCTTCTGGGGGAGAAAAAAGGGATAGGGAAGCCCTATCCAAAGGAAGTCTGGTTTTTGTTTTATTAGAAAGACACTTAGTACAAAAAAGTCTTTCTTTTTATTTAGGCTAATATATTCCCAAATGCCCTTTCCAGTTCTGTTCCAGTTTCATGTGGGTTCTGACCTCCCAGGGCCCCCTTACCTCTTCCATGCTGTTGGCTCTAAGGTCTGGAGGATGCTGCAATGTACAGCATGTGTGTTTCCAGAAAAATGTTACTAATTTCTTCCATTTTGGATCACAGCAGAAAATGATGTTTTAGAGCTGTCAGTTATTTGATTCATTATTCCAAAGCAAGTAAAAAAATTGAACTGTGACAGGAGTGCAAAGGGCATTGGATTTTCATTGGGGTTTTTTATTATTGAGGTCTGGCATAAATTGCACAGCTTTTGTGAGGTTAGGTGTCATACACAGACAAAACATTATTAGATGTAGACAGTGTTTCCACCTCAATTCCCAACTACCATTTTCATGATGGTTTGCAATATTTTCCTTGATAAGAGGGAAGCATGTTTTTATTAGTGACACATTTGGGTACTGTAATGTTATGATTTTTAACTAAAATATCCCATTGATTTAATGTCTTGTAGCTGCAGTGTGAACTAAAGATAAACAACTCGGGAAGCATTCATAAAGGGAGTAGTAGTGAAAAGGACTGATTGATTTAGGTTTTTTTTCCCAAATGTTCATGTTGTACCACATTCTATTCATATGATTTCTAAATTTGTTAGGAGGAAAAGACAACACTTGTCTCATTTATTTCAAAAGGTACTTATGTGAGTGTAGAATGACACGTTGAGAAAATCAAATCAATTTAATGCAAAACAATACCAGTGTTGTTCTTCCACAGGCAACTGAGTTGCTGCTATATAGTTTCTTGAATTCAAATTGCCAGGGGTGAAAGTGCTTTCTCTTCTTTATAAGACAAAAATCTTTTCTCTGACACTAATCTGCTGAGATGATCAGAAAAAAAGGAGAGCTTAGGAAGAATGGCTTGGAAAGATGGGATTTTGTTTACTTGATTCCCAAGGCATTTTAAGAATTAAAGAAGGACGATTGATAAAATGCAGTTCATGTTCTTCCTAGTCCTGGTCTTGCTGAAAGCACTGAGACTCCTCACACTTCTGTGTGCTCTGGAGGTGAAACCTTGGCTTACTGAAGTCAGAATTTGGCTCTCTGTGATCCTATATTTTTCCTTGACTATGCCACCTCAAGTGCAAGTTCTTTTCCAAAACTATCATTTAAAATCTTGACAAACTATTGTCATATATGGGGATCTAGGACTCTCTTAGATGAAGTAGCATGGCAGTTTTCATTTAACAAAAGCTTTTTATTTTTTATGTTAGCAGGATATAAAATGTTAAGGCAACCCCAAATTTCTCTTTTGTGTCATCTTTTTTTCTGTAGTGTTCCCTAAGTAGGAACAGATGTTTGTGTCATTTTCCATACTGCAGGGGAAACAAAAGTTAATTCTCTTGATTTTAGGCCAGGTTTGTTTGTTTTCTCTCCAAAACAAAAGTGATCAAAGTGTGACTTTTTAATGGAATCTGACTGCAACCTTAAAAACAGACCAATTGCTGTCATCAAGTAACTTTATACTACCCCGAGGCTGTATTTTTGGTATTACAAAGTTGCCACTTGGCAGAGCAGCAATGTTTACTATGCCCTTTTGTAGTAAATTCCATATAAACACGCATTCCCGTTTATAGTACTTGGCTGGTTTTTGCCTTATATCAAATTTCCACATGCTTATATTTCTATTTCTTTGCAGATAAGAGGTTTTGCTTTGCAAGACTGATGTTTGTGTTGGCTACTAGTTCCCTGTGGGGTAGCTTTGACCTTAAAATAACAGGATGGCATGGTAAACCCTTGGGTTTATTCATAGAATCATAGAACTGGCTGGGTTGGAAGGGACCTCAGAGCTCATCAAGTCCAACCCTTGATCCACTCCCGCTGCAGTTCCCAGCCCATGGCACTCAGTGCCACATCCAGGCTCTTTGGAAAGATCTCCAGACACGGAGAATCCACTACTTCCCTGGGCAGCCCATTCCAATGCCTGATCACCCTCTCCAGAAAGAAATTCTTTCTCATCTCCAACCTAAACCTCCCCTGGCACAACTTGAGACCCTGCCCTCTTGTCTTGTTGAAAGACCAAGAGGTGTGATAGCTTCCTAGAGCAGAGAGAGTTACTGTCCTAATGGTTACTTCTTTATTTTAAAATGTTTTATATTGATTTATTTCTAATTCCTGATGGAGTTTAAATTTGAGATTTTGGATATAAACAAGCAGAGCTTTCCCCAGAAAGACTCTTAAACCTCTCTTCATTTGAATTAGTGTAGTTTTATTTTATAGGTGCAGCAAGGTCTTTTTGAATATCTGCATATTGTTATGATCACCAGGGAGGTGATTCTTCCCCTGTACTCAGCCCTGGTGAGGCCACACCTTGAGTCCTGTGTCCAGTTCTGGGCCCCTCAGTTTAAGAAGGATGTAGAGGTCCTGGAGCAGGTCCAAAGGAGGCAACCAGGCTGGTGAAGGGACTCGAGCACAGACCCTATGAGGAGAGGCTGAGGGAGCTGGGGGTGTTGAGGCTGGAGAAGAGGAGGCTCAGGGGAGACCTCATCACTCTCTACAACTCCCTGAAAGGAGGTTGGAGCCAGGGGGGGGTTGGGCTCTTTTCCCAGGCAACTCTCAGCAAGACAAGAGGGCACAAAGGGTCTCAAGTTGTGCCAGGGGAGGTTTAGGTTAGATATTAGAAAGAATTTCTTCACAGAGAGGGTGATCAGGCTATGGAATGGACTGCCCGGGGAGGTGGTAGATTCTCTGCTCCTGGAGACATTTAAAAAAAGACTGGATGTGGCACTCAGTGCCATGGTCTAGCAACTGCTCCGGTGGTTCAAGGGTTGGACTAGATGATCTCTGAGGTCCCTTCCAACCCGGCTAATTCTATGATTCTATGATTAGGGTGCAGTATTATCAAAGACACGTTCTCATGGCATAAACAGCACTTAAAATACAATTTTTTGTTGCTATAGTGATATAAGCAATTTCTCTTTACCTAGTCAGCAGGCCAGGGAATGATCATAGATCAGAGGGGAAATTGTATGTAGATTGTCCAAATAAACATAAATACAAGACATGCTATTTAAACTATACTTAAATTTATGTGGTGAAGTTAGATGTAATAAGGTATCCCAAACAGAGCAGGGAAATGTTGAAAATTTGAAACTAATGAAGAGAGCATTACAAGAAAGAATTAATTTTTCTGCATTTAATTTATTATGATTAGAATTAATAACTTAATTCTACTGGCTTTCATTACAGCATCAGAATGTCTTGAACGTAATAATAATTTAATATTTAAGAAAAATGAGTATTGTGAAAAGATCCAAATGAAATATGTGAGCAGAAAATTATAATTTTACAAGGAAATGCAAATCTCTACATGGTTGTTTCTGATATATTACAGTCATTAAACTTGGGAGTCATTATCCAAAGATGGAATAATCATGTAAATAACAGAGAACACATTTAGAATCTGAGAGGGGTGCAGTAAGCAGACATCCCTGCTTCAGGGACATGAACCTACCTGTTCTAACTTGTTTAGAAACTTAGATATTTAAAATGGGAGAAGAGTAAGAGGGGATAGCATAAAACCCACAGATATTCTACAAAATAGATGACTTTGATGCAGAAGGATTGTATCTAACCTTTCAACAGCAACAAACATAATCTCATGTAAGTAGATAGAGGAGAGGAGTTGAATTTTAACTCTTCAGCATCAAGTAATTTCAGTTGTCATTTATCTCTCTGACAGCTGGTGACTTTTTCAGCTCCTTTAATATCTGAACACTTGTTCCTTCCCCAGAGGGCTCTGTGGGGTACTGAGTGCTTTTGGAAAGCTGTCAGTCAGTCCTGTCAGAGGTTACACAGCCAGTTTGCAAATGGATGTGAATTAATCTGCATATCCTCACTCTTTGGGGCACAAACCCACCTCTTACTTTCCATCAATAGTTTCCATAGCAATGGAAGTTGAGCAGTATTTGCAGATATCTCATCTGTGTACGAATGCACCCAAGTTCAAATGCAGTATGAGGGGGTGTTGCCTATGCCTGAGTAACCTGCAGTGCCTGCAGCACCTCAGCTCCTCAGGGTTCCTTTGCAAGATTTAGTAGGTATGTGGCTTATGGTGTCTGTATCCATCTGCACCCACAGTTTTCTCTTTCACATTCATAGACAACTGCTTATCTGAAAGCTTTGAAAAATGTGATTTGTTTATAATAATATAAATAATATATAATCATATAAATAAGCTGGTATCTTGTAACATCGGCTCAGAAGTTTAGAAAACAATCAGGAAATAGCAACAGGTCAGTTTTGGTAAGTCTGTAGTCTCTTTCCAGGTCACTGTAGCCCTCTGCGTGTAAAAAGTCAGGCTCTACAGATCATTCTTGTCCTCCAGAAGATGATCTGCTACAAGAAATGAATGAATTTTGTGAGCAATTCCCATTTTTCTTTCTTAACACATTTTTTTGTCTGTGTGTGGTTGGCACAGAGAGATTCAGGTTTAAGTGAATCTCCCAGTGTCATGCATAAATGTAAAACCATATAGATCACTTTGAGGCAAATATATGAGATGGAATGTTTAGACCCAAGTAATTAACATTCCATAAGGTAATAAACACTTGCAAAGGGGAGGAGTAGGAATGGAAAGTGATTTATATCTCAATACTAGAGGTACATAACCTGCTAATTCTGCTCTATAATAGATGAGCATGAAGATGAATGCATACATACACTGGAAGCAGAGACAGATTCATAAAGGTACTTTACCTAATGCTTAACTTTTAGTTTACAGATATTACAGCTGGTTTTAAGCAAACAGGAACTACAGTCATTGTAAGGGCTTTTTGGTTTTGTCCCTTTAGTACTCTAGCAGTGTGTATTGCAAAGTCCTCCCAAAGCACAGTTGCCACCACAGAAAACAACCTTCTTTGTGTGTACAGGGAGGAATCAAGCCTAGGTGGCATTTTAAGCCTTATGTTTGGTTTTACTTTAAGAATGGGGTGTTGCATCTATACCTGGCACAGCATCATCATTTGACCACTCAGGGCTAATAAAAACCAAAAAGGGTTTCCAAAGTTCTGAAATAATATAATGTATAATGTTTGATTTCTTTTCCTCTCTCAGGAAAAGCAATCAGTAGAGCACATGTGTTTAAGTGAAATATTTTTTATAGGTTCCAGATTAAAAAAAAAAAAAAATATAAATCAATTAATTTCATTGCTGGAGTGAGATTAAAAATGTTGGTCTTTTTTTTTTTTAGTACTATGACCTGCAACTGAAAGACAAAACAGTAGCTTTTGATCTATTCTCCAGAGCTGTCATCTTCTCTCAGGCTCTGCTTGTGATCCCTTGGTTCATAAGCTCCATTTTGTTTGAAATGTCCAAGTATTGTGTGACATACTTCAATTACAAGAATGAAAGAGGTTCTGTAATGCAAATAAGAGATGGAAGCTATAATTTCAAGGCGAGAATTAAAAATAGATCACACCAATTAAAGGTTGTGTTTGCAGCATAGGATCTGAAAATATTTTAAGCCCCTTTCTCAGTAATGTATTCAGTAATATAGTAAAATTATAGAGAGGCAGGATTGGGCCAGAGCCAGAAGGTGAGCTGTAACCTACCACAGCCCTGCAGTATTCCCTATTCTAAACAAGTTTTAAGTTTCTTTTGCATACAAGCTGTTTGTCTCATGCATAAATTTCCTTCACATCCATTCTCTTTTGCACTCTGGCTGCTTAATTACAGCCTTTTTTGCTCATCTCTTTCTTCATGAGCAGTATTGGCACTCTTTATATAAATTCTAGCCACTGTAACCTGGATTGAAAATACAAAACTGTAAGAGATTCAGCTCACTGCCAGAGTTTAAGGCACCCTCCTTTTTAGAAGGGTGGAGTTCTGTATGATTCCTTGAATATTGGGGTTATCCTTTGGCTACATTGCACTTGCATTAGGATTTGCTTTGGGAATGGAAATTTAAGAATCTAAAATAATTCAGGTTGTTGCTAGATTTCTCAGTTTCTTTGTGTTTACAGGGAGGAATCAAGCCTAGGTGGCATTTTAAGCCTTATGTTTGGTTTTACTTTAAGAATGGGGTGTTGCTGCTCTGCTGCATCTTGGGAGCAGAGGTGCTGAGGGGCTGGAATATGAAGTCTGGAATTCCTGTGACTTCTGGATTATGAGGCACACAGTTTACACGTGTACTTATAAGCTATATATATGGGAAACTTATTTCTGGTTCAAGCCTTTTTGTGGGCTTTTACTGTAAGATTTGATCTCCTAGCTATGTATAATATATATTTTGGGTGAGTTTTGAAAATCTTGAGGGATTCCATCAGATTGATTCATCTGGCATGGGCTGCAGCTAGGAAGGCTTGTTTTGATGGCATTAACACCTGTGCCAAGTACATTTTTTAGATTAGTTTTGCTGTATAAATTATAATTCTATCCAGAGGTCTTGGTGTAGAAGAGTTGTTTTTTGGCACATAGGACAAGCCATATGTTGAAATGTTAATTCAACAAGTTTTGAAAGTATAAGAATGGGTGTGTATATACATATGATGTACACAAAAGGCAAGTAGCATTTTTTCTTTCAACAGCAATTCTTCATAATATTATTTAATATTGAACAGAGCATCTAGAGCATATTTCTAAAGGTACTGTGTTAACTACAAGCTTTTGCTGCCCTTCCCTGGTGTCTGTCTCAAATGAGCTGAGAAATGAGACTGCTGAGACAAGAGTTTCAAAATTATTAGCTTTGACACAACTTTTATAATGCCATTTTCTTATTCTTCAGAAAAAGAATAAATGAATTTGAGTGTAAATCTTGATTTGCCTGCGAGGGCTACTCTGACTCAGGAGCTTGTCAGCACCAGGCAAGAGCAAGGGCCAATTGACTACCAGGCAGTGAATGCTATGTAGATTTGTTTAAGACAGCTGAATAAAGGTTTGGAAGTTTGTTCAAAGAGAATTATTAAAACAACAACAACAACAAAAAAAGTGTGCAAAGAGAAATGATAGAACTTCCAAAGATCTTAGGCACGGCAAAGATTTGCGCAACTCTCCAAGTCCCTTTCTTTTCCTTCTGTTGCTGGTATTTATTCCCTTGCCTCTCTTAAAGTCTGCTTGAAACTCCCACTTCGTCCCCTTAGCATGCCCTCCAGGGCTGCTTTCTGCACAGCAAGGTTTCCATGGGAGGTTTCTTTAAGCAGCCTTTTCAGCCTCTGGTCTGTCAAGTGTCAAGCGAGTTGTGTGTCTGACACTGGAACTAACAGGCTGCAGAGCTCATACATCTGGATTATTGTACTTGTGGGCTGGGTGGCCCACAAAGGTTTATAGATTGTTCTTGTTTTAAATTAGAATCAGCCTGCAGCTGATTTAACTCCTTCTCATCTCTGAGAGATGTTTGCTCAGATTTAGGTATGTGTACAGAGCAACTGCTGCCTTCCTACATGGACTGCTCACCAAAAAATAATTAGGAAACACTCTCAAAATAAAGACCAAATAAATAAAACTGGGTCCAGAAAATAAAAGGAAGGTACAGCTTTTCAAACAGAAACTTCTACAAGGATGTATAATTTTATGACCAGAGCCTAAAAGGAAGGCCACAAGTCTGCAGGACTACATCAATCTGTCTGCAAGACTACAGGAATCTGTCCAACAGCCAGGCTGCTCATCATTCAGAAAAGCTTCACATACTGTTCCCCATGAGGATTCATCCTGAAGAAATCACTGAAGAAGTCACCAGCTGAGGTGTCTGACGTTTTAAATCTAATAGAATAATAATGCACTCCAGTCAGTTGTAGATCCTGAACTGTAATGAATATTTCTCTTAGAAATGCTTCCTTCCTCAGATGACTGATTCAGCAAGTGTAAAGCCAACCTTGGCCTATCTTAAACAGTGTGAACTAAATTGTAAAGCACTGTTAAAATGTTTTGCATTTTCACTAGAAATTATTATTGGCCACTAAACTGGAAAGAGTGATGTGTTACATCTGTCTAACTTTAAATTATTTTTGCTGAAGTAATACTTTTATTCTGAATCCTTAAGGCAAACAAAATCCAGGTAACTCCTGTAGCTCTGTATTTTTAAAAATTTATTACTGCAGTATCACTGGAAAGAGGGAAAATGTGGAAACAAGGATACACATCAAATCCTAATGATATGTGTGGAACAAAAGGTGGCATTTGCAGGAACAGGTCATTTGAAATATGGACTTAAAATTCTGCATTTCTTACTATTGCTGTAGCATGTGCTTTTGAAATTAGAGGTATTAGGGAGACAGAGATAAGTAAATAATGTCAATTAGAGTATTTTCTTAATAATATTAGATAGGAGGGAGGTCTTGTCTACTCTTGAACAGTAGATTTTCAGCAACAATCCTATCAACTGAGAAGTGTGTAGGTCTTTCTAAGTCAGAATTTAGAGTCTTTGAGGACCTGCAACTGTTACAAGCAACCCTATACTCCAAATGAAAAATCATTCCCCAGAATTGCATGTGTATACTTAATGTTCAAATCCCATTAAAAAGCTTTAAAAGTAGGTAAAGATTTTGGGTTGGAATTTTGGATTTTTTTCTTAATAGGTATCTAAATGACAGTACAAAGGGTCTTGTTTTTGTATGTGGTCAGCTGAATCCTCCTTACTCCTTTAGTGCTGTACTTCAGGGGTTTCCCATCTTCTCTTCCATTTGGGTAACCAGAAAAGAGGGACCTTTTCACATTCTTTGTATTTTAAAAATCAACATACAGTCTATAAATATTGGACTACTTTTTATATGTATTACTATTTGCTGTTAGGATGATGTGTACAAAGAAAAATGGTACTATTGATTTTTGTCAGTAAGACTCAGAGGTACCAACTGAAATCATGTTGTGGATTTCTAAGTGGTTAGTGTAAATTATTCCAGTTCCCTCTCTCATAAGTTCTTTGAAGCTAAGATTTATCTTTTTAATGCTTGTACACTCTCTAAAAGAATGAGATGGAGGCTCTAGATGCTACCTCAGTGCAGTCATAGATCAAATTTCAGAATAAGTAAGCAACAGAAGAACTTGGACTCAGCTCTCATGAACTTTCTTCTCACTTGAAATGTTATGTGATAATGCAGACAAGAAATGTGGAAAATGTGGAAAACTTGAAGTTTTCCACAAATCTGCTCCAAATCTCATAATATTAGCTTAAATTTTTAGTTCTACTTTAATGCCTTTAGCTCAGGACTACATGTATCCTCACTACCTGATCTCTTAGTACAAAAGGTTATGTTGCTATTTAGAGAAGATTCTGAATCCTTAAGTAAAGGATTTTTAAATGCAGTTCTTGTATTTTACGTTCACCTAATGATGCAAATATCCCTGTGATGATCTAGACTAGATTAATTTTACTGCTTTAGCAGTAAAACATGAACATGTCTTACTGTAAAGAATAATATTTTTTTATGAAATAAGGAATGAGACAGCCAATGTTATTGTTGGATTAATTGCCATTGTAAAATAATTTATAAATTACTTTCCAACTCAGCTATGTTCTCATCCAACGTGTTCACCTCATCTGCTGATGGATCTTAAGGTCATGACAGCAGTGGTTTCATTTTGTAATTGATTTTGTGAGGTTAAACCAGTCACTGTTAAACATTTTGGCAGTTTGCTAAAATAAGGTCTCATTTAAAAAATTCTAGTTTTTTATTTTGTTTTGTTCAGAGGGAAGAGTATTTCCTGTGGTCAGGGATTCCTCTGCAAATCTGTTTTGAACATCTACAGAATGGTAACTTAAAGAGGCAGCTCTCTCTCTTCCAAATACTCTGTTAAAATAAATTACTCTTGCCCTAGCAAGAAACTCAGTTGTTGATCATGTTGAAGTGTCTGAAGGCCAAGTGATGAATTATGGTGATTCCAGATGCTTTATAGCTGACTTTCAGGTGAGATTATGTGAAGGAAGGACAGTCTTTTTGAAAAAAGCAGATTAACATTATATAAATATAAACAGCTTCACAAAACAATAATCATTGCAGACAAGACACTTCCAGTTGCATGTAGGAAAAGGGAGAGATCCAGTACAGCAATGTCAGAAGTGTTTTGTGTTTTTATTTTGTGAAGGCTCATTGCTTCCAAAAGCTGGGATGGTGTTGAAGGAGAGGGATTCAGAGGAGGATTTAACTTCTCTGCAGGCAGAGCATTTTATTCATGGATAATGAGGGCAGAGGTATGTTCAGGGTATGTCCCCAGACTTTAAGATTTCCAGTATGTTTATGTTTTCCTTAAAAATCTGAGATGTTATTCCTGAAGATCCCTTAATAGGTTACCTTGTGCTGTGGTCATAAAACTGGTAGTAGTTAAAAATGCTATCAAACTGCTGTGTTTAAGTGGCCCCCATCAAGTCTTAAGCTTCTCTATGTTTCAGTATACTCCAGGATACTTCAGGATACTTCTTCTTTCAGCCTGACTCCTATTTATGCTTTTTTAATGCCCTTAGCACTTCTCAGTTCAAATAATCAAAGCACCCAGAACCAGTGATGGCTTCCATGTCCTTTTCCAACAAGATACCCATTTTATTTAAAGATATTTTATCCAAACTTGTGTAAAATTAATACATATAAAGTAGTAGACAGAGCTTAGGAAGTAGTTTTGGGGAACAAAGAAAAAAAAAATCACATTTTTACTAGAAAAAACAGTCATTTTCTTTGTCACATATGAAAATACTATTAATTGATGTGAATATGGAACATTCTCATATATTACCCATGTGATTATGGGTTGCACTTTACAGACTGACTCAGCATATTTCCCCACTGAAGTTGCTTTACTAAGAAAATGTTAGGGCCTTTTTTTTGGTGTATGTGCCCAGTATAGGAATTCTACAGTTTAGGAAATGAAGAACAAGGAAAACCCCAACAAAAGTACTTCATACTTCTCCCTTCTGCCCTTAATAAAGCTCAGTACATCTCAGTACCCCTCTACCTGTCCTGTGGTGTCTTGTTACCTCCCACACAGAATGTACGTGTAATTTCCTACACACTCAAGTCATTACAATGCTATATATATAATATAAATATTGTATAATACAGTACAAATGAAAGAGGAGATGATCTTCTGTGGTAATAACAGTTTAAAAGGAAAAGGTTAAGATTCTCTTCAGAATTTGAGTTCCATGAAAATAATGACCCAAAGTGATATTAAATTTCCAAGCTACTAAAGCACTAGCTCCACACATTTATGATTCTTTCTCCAGAGCAACTATTTCTGGTGCACTGCTTGTCCTCTGTTTGACAGCCAAGCGTGTCCATGAATCAAGAATTAAAGCACAAGTCATTTATCCTAATCTGTGGTGATTTAATGCTCACAGTCATAAAAGTCCTGATTCAGTAGAGATGTCCTTAGAACAGACAATTTCATATTTCTCATTGTGCTGGGAAAGGGCTTTGATAAACCGAGAGTAATGGGCAATACTGATTTGTTCATACTACTAAGGGAGAGTGTGTTTGAATGATCATTTTGTTCCCTGGGACTTTTAGGTTTTGTCCTACAGAGAATTCCTGTTTGTTTATAGTGTCAGTGTATGTTGCCATGGCAAAACAAGTGTGCTACTAAAAGTTCAGTGTTATCCCATTAGTCAAGGACTAAGAAGGTGGAATTTAGTTTAGAGCAAAACAAACTTTATTCACAACATCAAAAACGTCTGTGGAATTGTAGGTCTGTTTTTTATAAGATATGGGTAATATTTTCCAGTATAAGAGGGTAACTTCAAAACATTTCCTTTTTTTATTAATGTATATGCTGTTTATCTTTAAATCCATCACAGTGTTTACCACAACTTGGAGAGTTTGTTTACATTGAGTAGAGGAAAACTCCAGTGGTTTTGTGTCCCAGGAGAAGTTATTGCAAGCTGAATGGTCAGAGTTGCACAACCCTACCTTGAAACAGCAGATGGAAACTCCTGACTGTTTTTTTTACATGTTGTTTTGAAAGAAAGAATCTGAAGGCTGTTCTCAGCTTCATGCCTTGCCATGAGGTCAGCTGGGAGACATCTCTGAAGGAACAGCCACTTGCTGAGTGACATCGTGGCCTCTTTACTCGTCTGCCTCAGAGATGCTCCCCTAATTCAGCTGCTTCACTCTCTTAAGTTTTGAGTTTTAACCAAAATGCTCCAAGTGATAGAAAGCTTCACCTTATTGCTGAAGCAGAATGTTTTTGCCAGTTTTATGAACTGAGATTGCTTTTGTTATTGAATACTTGACAACATAGCTTGTTTCTTCATAGGGTGTTTTTTGTCATCTCTATTCAATTTTCTTTGCTCTTGGAGAGGTGTTGTTTGATCACAACAGGAAAAATAGTGTTAGTGGGACAGATGGAGCCTGAGAATAGTGAGTTCAAGCTTTAGCTTGCTGTATTTTGTAAAAAAAGCAAGATAGCCTGCAGAATGCTAATACAGAGCAGAGCAGCTACAGTTAAAGGAATAGTGGGATTATGAAAAGCAGTGGCCTGACAGAGCAGGGCAAAAGAGAGCCAGAAACTAGGACAACAGTTTTGCATGTCTAGTGTGGGGTGTTACAGTGGCAACTATTAAAAAAGTTGTGAGAATACCAGCAAGATCTTGATCTTGCTGTTCCTTTAATTGTAGCATCGAACTAGATTGGGAGGTTCTGAGGGGGTAGAGAGAGTGTAACCTTTATGGGGATGCTAAAGAAAATGACCTGAAACCTAGATTTAGTGGGTTTAGAGAAGCAGTAATAATGAAAACATTGTTCTGCAGTGCAGTGAGATTCCCTCTGGATTTGCCAGTGTTGCTAGCTAGTCAGCTGACACTTAAGTGGGAATTAAAGCAAAGTTGCTCTCTGTGTCCTAAGTTTCTAATAATACATTTGACATCTCTGCAAAAGAGTCTTTGCAAAAGATTTAGAGCTATTTGTACTACTTCACTACATTTGAGTGTAATATAGGAACTGTTGAAGTTGTGCCTTACTGTTAATATAAATTAAATCACCATATTGACATCTGGTTTATGGGAAAAAAAAAAAAAAAGCAAGATGTCATCCTTCTTATATTAAGATATTTGAAAATATCTAGGACCTGGTGAAAAATGGTATTTCATAAATTTGAGGGCGTATTCTGATTTTAATAGAAAAGATACTGGAGTTGAATCCAGTTCCTGTGGTGCAGAACTACTCTCTAATTATGGACTTGTAGAGCTGACAGATTTATCTTCTCTGTTATGATGCTGAGAAGTTGATGTTCAAAATAATGACTGAATTATTTTTCGGAGTCTCTTCAGCTAATTTAGAGTAATAATTTTTTACTGTGAACAATCCAGTCAAGAATACAAATCTGAACTGAGGCATTAAAGCAATATGAAATGTCTTCAGTGAGTGAGGATCAGAGGTTTTGTGTTTGAAATACACTTTTCAAAAGGAAGTTCCAAATTTGATAGTTGGTTCTCTTTTCCTTCCCTGGATACAGAAAGGTTCTTGAGAATTTACAGGAATCCCTGAGCACCCACAGGATCAGCAGAGTAATCTGTTTGAATAAACACCCCACTGAATAGTGCTAAAATTTAGAGAAATAGAGAGATAATATGTTCTCAACAGTGAATTCAGAGTTGCCAGTTCTTAGTTCTTGGAGATCAAAGACTAAATAAGATCTAAACTAATAGGAAAGTAATGATAGAGGATTGCAGGAGCTGGCAGTTCCAGTATCTGTAGCTGAATGCCTCAGTCATTTTCTAGGCAAGCCAGAAGCAAATCAGAAAGACCATGAATATGGTCAAACTAGATGACTTTAGTCAACAATACTCTCATTTGATGAGTTGTCTCCTCTTAGTTATCCTAAAACTTCCAGGCAGTAACAGTGGTAGCCTACAGGAGGCTCTGCAGAGTTGCTGAATAGCAGTGGAGAAACAGAAGGTAATAATTTTATGCTGCTGTTTGGTGTCAGATGAATCTGTGTGAAGTGTTCATAGTTTCTGTATTGAAGCAAAAAAGCTGTAATAACTTGATGAGGGTGCCCTTGGATTACCCACAGACATCTCGTGTTGCAGTAAAAGGAGCTGACAGATACTTCTGGAATTAAAAGAATTTAAAAAAAAAATCTGTTCCCACGTGTAAACACCAAAGTTGTAAGCACTGAGTGTGTCCAAATTGTAACCCAGAGGATAAAGCCTGGAAGCAGTGTTCTTAAATTTACTTCTTCCTTTTATCCAGTCTCTCAGCACAGGATTCTTGCATGTGAAGGGTAATGAAGCAGCACACCTAAAGAAAGAATGCTGCCAGAAGAATGCAGTGCTACCAGAGAACACACAATAAGAAATAGTTTTTCTATACTGCTAAGTTTCTTTTCGTTACCACCTTGTTTTGTGCCCATCTTTGTTTCACACCAAATATTATCTCTGATTGTTTATTTATCAGCTATGGGGAGTGCACCAGGGCACTTCAGGATGGTATTCTACTACTAGTAGTATCACTGTCATTTGGGTATTGTTAATCTTTTCCTCTCTAAGCACTTGTCTTATGCACCAGAGACTTTTAAGCATTTTTCAAAAAATTACTTGAGCTTTCAGGTTTTTTTACTTCAAGCTGGAGTATTCCTAATGGATATTCCTAAGGGATGTATTGCCTCCTGCTGCTGCCTTGACTGGGTGGGAATGTAGAGCTCCCTTAGACCTGTAGTGAACTGTTTGCTCCAGCCAACAAGTCTGCAGGACAGAACCAGAGAACTTCATTTTTGCTCATCCCGTTGTTAAAGGGTGGGAGTCTGTGTGTGGCTCTGTTTATTCTCAGCTAAACTCTGGGTAGCTCTCAGCTGGCTGATAATGGGGTATGCAATGGGAGAGCAGTGTACACACCCCATCACCTCCCCAGCTCCACTACAATCTTCAGATTCAGCCTGATAGTGCTTCAGGGGATAATACAGTTTGAGACGTGCTTCTGAAGTGCTCTGTGGTTTGATGGACTGAAGAAATGATGTGTTTTCTTGTACAACTGGTATTTTTCTTTAGTGACACTCTTGACAAGCTAAAATTTTTACCTTTTTGCTTTTTTCCTCTGTTCCAGCCTGCTCTTATCTTCCTTGTACGAGGTACTAGTTGTATTTCTGAGCATTATTTTACCTTTGGGTTACATGTTTTTATGCAGAGAACAGCTTTGGTAGCTGTGTTGCAATCTGATTTGATGTTAAGTATATCCTTGTTGATAGCCACTTTAGTATATCACTTTATGGATCCCTCTGGAAAAGGTCTGAGTTCTGATCATTTACAAGGTATCCCCTAAGCTGTTCTGAAATGGTTTTGTTAATCTAAATGTATTGTATTCTCATTTTTCTGTGTCATTTAGTTTTTCCCATCTGACCACTAATTACTGTCATTTTTCTTTTGGCTTTAAAGTAGTACCCGACTAGATTTAGCTTATTTGGACCATGATTCCCAGTGAGCAGCCTGATAATTTCTCATCAGATCTAAATATGACTGAGAAAACAGATGTAGGCAGGATATTCTTTACCAGAATACTTCTAGGTATTCCTGTTTCCATATATTCAGGTTCCTGGCAAGAAGCCCATCCAGAGCCTGGTGAGGAGGACTGCTCAAGGGAGATGTTGATATTGTCTGTTCAAAGACATGTTAAGCTTTAATTATCAAATTATGTTCTTTATTATTTAGTCATTGAAGTAAATTTAAAGACTGAGATTATTTGTTTACACAAGCAGTCTTAATGAGCTCTTAGTTACTACCTTTTTAGAGACTAGAAGAAAATACAAATTAAACCAGCGAAGCTTAAAATTGAGAACTGCATCCAAAAGATTCTTTTCTTAGCAGTTTCCTAATTATGTTATGGTTCTTTCTCTAATGCTGTTTCCCCCAAACCATTTCAATAGCTTATCAGGTAGATTCTCCTTTTATCTTAATTACTGTGCAGATTTTCACCTGTGTTTTCTCACAGGCATTTGGCTTGATTTTGTTGATGGATGAGATACCTGGTAAGATCTGATCTCCATCACAAGGCACTTCTGGTTTTCTTTATATTGTTAATCTTAATTGGTCTTCTACCCTAGTGACAAGCAGCAGGAAAAGAGAAAATTGTCTCAAGTTGTGCCAGCCAAGGTCTAGCTTAAGTATTAGAAGAAATTTCTTCACTGAAAGCTTTATTAAACACTGGAAGAGGCTGCCCAGGGAGGTAGCTGAATCACCATCCCTGGAGATGCTTAAAGGGCAGGTAGATGTGGTGCTTAGGAATACGATTTAGCACTGGACTTGCTAGAGTTAGGTTAATGGTTGGACTCAATTATCTGAAATGTCTTTTCCAAGCAGAATGAGTCTGTGTGATTCTATGCAGCCCTTCCCTTTTTGTTTTTGCAAACTGTGCCCGGGTGCTCATCTGAAAAATGCTTAGAATGTTTTTCCTGTGTCAGTCACCATTTGTGCTGAGCATTACATGCCAGGCAAGCAGGGGACATCTGGGGAATGTGCTGAGTCTGTGGCACTTTGCTCTCTCATATTCTCCTGTGGGCAGTTGATGCCTGGGAGATGCATTTGTTCTGAAGGTGTTATTGGAGTTCAGCCTCCCCAGAAGGGAAAAATCCAAACGTTTATGTGCTCTGGTGAGAACCTGTGTCACTAGAGAACCAAGGAAGCTGTTACAGATGGGAAACTGGGCTGTAGAATAGAGAAAGAGAAGGAACCCAAAATAAAAAGAGGTGAAAGAAGTGTTTATTTTTTAGGTCATGATGAATTTAATTCATGGAGAAGATTCACTCACGCAAGGCTGAACAAAACCTGTTGGCATCTTGGGAGATGATTCCCAGTCTAGACATTTATTCATTGATTTTCTGCATAGCTTCTAACTTTTCACTCTCATTTTCTATTATTTATTGTCATTCTGATGTTAACAGGATGGGGATACATTTGTCTTCCTTTCATCACTAAATCAACATCCCTTCCAATTACACTGTAAATCTGTCAAATTTTGGCAGCAGGTATCCAGTAATTCTGCATTGCTTTTTCCCCTTCTTTATTGTCTGAGTTTGTAAGTGCTTTTTTTCTATAACTGCACTTAAATCTGCATAGAAGAACTTTTAATGCTCAAGGGCTTTCACAGAAATGTGGCTCTGTGAAAAACTGGGCTTGTTTAAAGATTGAAATGTGATGACAAAAAGGAAGCAGATGTTGTTTTATTATTAAAATATCCTACACTGCTCTCTACTGGAAGAGTGGAAGTCTGTGTTAAAAACTCCAAAGTGCTCCTAAATAGATTTCTTAGTCAAGATCTAAGTTTAATTATTTTTATATTTATATTTTTAGTTATTTTCTTTCTTTTGTAAAGCTTAAGTTTTCATAAGGGTGGATGAGGTTTTTTGTATTTCCCCTAAGTTTTGAAGAAAAGCATCTGGATATACTTTGCATTTAAAAAAAAAAAAAAAGAAAACAACCTACAAATTGGATGTAAGCTGACAGGGGGAAGAAAGTTAAGGTTAACAAATTCACCTGACCTCAGCAATAGCTATTGCAGATGTGATAACAGCAATAGACTTCTCAGAACTCTAAAGGGTTCTGGATACATGAAGATCCCTACGTGAAGATTCAATTTCTAATGGAGCCATCAAATTAAGTTTTAAGAAAGGCTCACTTCTCCTTTTATTTTCTCAATTTCTCCAGTCATAAAAAAACTTTAAAGGCATTTTTGATCATTTCACTTTGGAATTGGACTAAAGTATGTCTTGCTTAAGTTAAATGCATAAGAAACTTTCCATTCTAACTACATTCTGAAGGAAGAACCATTCACCACCAGGAGCCTGTTGTGTGAGACCACTCCAAGTGTAATAAATGGTTGTAATATACGTTTATGAGTTTGTATTCCTAGCCAGTAAATTCAGAATTAAACTAAGAAGAAAGTGAATATGGGGCTAGACAAAGCAATTGAGACATGTAATTTTCCACAAAACCAATGTAAGCAACACAAGGCCTTAACGAGAGGAACTTCTGGGTCTTGTTCTTAAAACAAGGCCCTGCCAAGGCTAAGGAGGCACCAAAAGAATGCAAACATCTGCACAGAGACAAGATAAAAATGCCACAACCAGCAGATAAGGGAAAAATTATGGCTAGGGTCTAATTTTGCTCTGTAACAAGATAATGAAGTCGGCGAAAAAAAGAAAGGTAAATGGTTCAAGTTTGAGGAAGACTTCTGACTTCATCCAAAGATATCTCCCCAAGAGAGGACTCCACCTATCATGAATATTGTAATAACATGATATAATCCCTATGAATATATAGGTAAACCCACCTCCTTTTGAATATTCATATAATTGTAATCAATATAAGGTAATTCTAGAGTTTAGAGGTGTGCGTGTGGCTGGAGCAGAGACTCCCCATGCACCCAGCGCTGTTTTGCTCACTGCAATTTCAATTTCATTAATTAATTAAACCATTAAGTGGAATATTGAGTCTCGGTCATTTTAACACAAGGTTGAATTTCTCCCATTCAGTCTCAATGATAAATACCTGTTGACTGTAAATTGGCTGTATTTTAAATCTTTGCACATGGAGCAAGCACATCTGGTTGTCTGCTGATACTCAGTTATAACCAGTTTGATCTGAGGTGTTTGCCTTGCATGTGGCTGGTCATCAGCTCACATTCCTAGCAGCAAACATCAGTGAGGGAAGAAGAAGCATTAATTAATACTTAAAAGAATAAGTTAAACTGTTTCGACTGATAAGATCTCTTGACCTCATTAAAGTTGCTTCTGATTATAGACAGCTGCAAGTGAGAGCAGGGTAAGTAAAATATTAGAGAAATAACCTTGTCTCAGTTTTACAGTGAATGTATTTGGAAGAATGTCAGGCTGCAATGAAAAATGTGTAGTAATTTATTTGAGAAAAAAATACTTTAGGTTGCTTTCTTGTACAAAATATTAAATGTCAGCCTCTCTGAACTTAAAATACCCAGCTCAGACTCTTACTAGCACTAAACCTAACAGTACATAAAGATTTAAAGTGTCGAGTCTAGTGGCATGTCTAACTTACTGATAAGTCTTGTTTAAATTGGTATATGCATGAAGTACTTCAAGGATAACCCTTTTGCTTCTGGGAAGCAGTAAATACATCTAACAATCCTATGTAAACATTTTAAATCTGTAGTATGTATTTTATGGTAATGAACACTTAGGAAATGAATGCATTTATTAAATTGATATAGAATTAATAGTGAATGATCGGAAGGGAAACTGCTCCATAGTTTTCTGCTTCTGCATTCTGTGATTAAAAGAAGCACAGGAGTTGTTCTGACATGGCTCTCAGGAACAGTTGTATTTCATGTTGGATTTTTCTCATCCTCTGGGTCTGTAAGGAGGCCAGAGCTGTGGGAGGGAACCTGAAGTGATCAAAGCAATTGCTGACTTTTAAAGTTCCTAGCTAGAATTCTGCATTATTATTGCTTTTTTTCCAAAGATGCCTTATCTCGAAAAGGGAAATTTTGTATTTACCAATTTCACTTGAATTTCTTGTTGCAGAAAATCTTCCACAAAGAATATTTATTCAATTCATGCCACACCTGTACTGAATTTCTGATAGAAGAAATACTTGTTCTCTGTGTCAGATTTGGTGAGAAAAATCTGCTGAAATGACCACAGTCCAATGCCTATTTCCCCGTGTCATGAGGATGGTGAATGAGCTGCTAGTTATTTAGTTTAGAAGCCCCAGAGGTGGCAGCACATCCACTGTGGGTCAGGGATTATTCAGAGACCTGTGTCACATTGAGCTTGTCAGCTTAAGTCTCAGCTTTGCAAATATATACGTTTCCTTTGCTTAAGTATTCTGAGTAATGTTGTAGTAATTGGTACCTAATATTAAACAAAATGGGATGATGGGGCAGATGACACTGAAAAGGTTCAGAGCAGATGAAAAAGCAAGCAATTAAAAGCCTCCAATTAGCTATGATTTATATAATGTTTCCTTTGTTGGAATTAGAAAATAAATTGTCTTGATATGAAATTGTTTTAGTTTATTGTCCCAATGTAGATCAGTCTAATTAATTCAAACATTCAGAATTTTTGCTCTTAATTGCTGTTTTTATTACTGCCTTACTAAACCTAACTAATTAAATAAATTACATGAGAAAGCATATGAAGGGCAGGCATGAAATGTGTAAGCATTTATGACTAAAATTTGACCTTACCTGAATAAAGAAATAATAGAACCACAGTTAAGTGATGAAAATAGATATCAGATGCAAGCAATGCAACCCATGGCAAGATCTCATCATCTCTGATATTAAAACTTGCACTACAAATCTCCTTTGTATTTATGGATTAAATGCTATCTTACTATATTTTCTTACACTGAATAGTTGATTAAGCATAAGCTTTGATTCCACATCCAGTTCAAAACTTCTGAGAGCAATACACATTTCAGTAGTGATGCTTAAGGTCAAAACCAATACTTATCTGGAAAACAGTGCCTTGGGAATGACTGGTTGAATTCAGATTTGTTTTGTTCCCTAAATATTGATAGAACACTCATGATATTTTCATACACTTGAGTCTTGGTTATTTATTTCTTTTGTAACTTGCTGATCCTACCCAATTAGTGTGTGTTTACTCGGGATTTGCAGTCATTTAAAGGTGTGCTTTCAGCAGGTAATCTTTCTATTTAGATGCTGTCTTCTCCCCCCATTCTTGATCAGAAATGCTAATATCTGATTTGGGGAACATTACTGTGGGCTTACAAATGCAGTGAAATTTAAGAGATGCCCCAGCTGTGGCAGAAGCTCAGCTTGGTCCTTATGCTTTTAAGGCAGTTATGTGAACTAGCATGAGTTACAAGCCCCAGGGAAAATGTATTTATGGAATTTATTGTCCAGGGAATGATGGATTTATTGCTGCTGGATTTATTGAATACAGCATCTTTCTTGGACTTGGAATAAGAGGGAAGGGAAGGGGAAATGCCTCTATTGCTATCTAGAGACCTTTTCCTACATGGACAGCAGCACCTGAGCTCTTTTCATGGAGCCTTGTCCACACCTGTACCTGGTTATTGCCTGGGCTTATGCAGGATTCCTGCCCTGCACAATATGTACCCTGGGTTGTTCATAAATGTTACAGCAAGCCAAGTATGTGCTGCCTGTGTACAGATACCAGTATCAGCAGTATTCCTTTTAAATGCTCACCTGCTCTTCTCTTTCTTGTCCATTCAAGCTCGTGGTTACCTTGCTCATACACATTCACTCACCTTTCCCTTTCTGTCTCTGTCACATGTAGTATCCATAATGTTCAAGGATTGTTCTTTGTGTGCAATTTTTTTTTTGCAGCTGTTTCAACACCCCCTGTTTAAAATCATCTGAGGTGTTGCCTGAAAGACAACAAATCAATAGTAGAGGTTTCTGCTTTGTCATTACAGAATCTTGCTCTCCTGGTTGGACAGTTGTAGTAGTGAAGATTATTGATGAGATTTCCACACCATTTTATTCAAGATGGTGCATCCTATTCCAAAGTCATTAACAAATGTCTAATGAGACTTAATAATTGGTAGAGCTGCAAAGTTTCACTAACTTTAGAGTTACCTGTAACTTGGGAAATCAAAGCTCCTTTTGAAACAGTGAGGACTTAAAACTTAGACAAGTCTCTGCATCATATTAGAAGTTGTGCAATTCAGAGAAAAAAAAGGGTGTGTTTTCTCTTGATAGCATTATTTTAGTATATACAGGTACCCAGGGTTACATAAATCAGCTGTACCTCAATCTGAAAATCAGGTAGTTAAAAATTAATTAAATTATTACACCAATGTGCTTCAGGCAGGATTATCATCCATTTTGTAACAGTATAGTTGAATGCAAGCAAAACTGTATAGCAGAATGTAAAAGCATTTCAGTATGCAAATAAAGAAATGGTAATGTCTCTTTGAATTCTACTTGGTATATTAATAGGTATGTGTTTAATTTTCATTAAAATTTTACCCATTTAAAATATGATTGCTAGTCAAAATATTTTGAATGTGTGCCTTTGGTATGGTGTAAGTTGGAGACTGGGTCCTTTAAGTCTATGAAGTTACTGCACCAAGTAACTCTGAAAGCAACATCAGGCTTCTCAATTTATCTTGCATCACTCTTTGGAAGTTTCAGTAGCATAGTTGCAACGATTGGCTCATGTTGATTCATTGGAAGCATGTTATATTGGTATTTTTTCATTATTTCCCCAAGAGATTAAGACAAACAGAACGTTTATTAAAAGCTGCTTTTAATAACTCTTATATTTCTCTAATTAGAATTTATGTCTTGTTATTAGCTGGACTAGAAGTAGCTGTGTGATATTGTGTGATTTATCTATAATAGAAACTATGTTGTGGAAATAAGCAGAAAAGAAGGTGACATGAATCAATTAGGCCTTTCAGTCTAGAACTGCTTTCTCACAAATGACAATCTTTTCAGTTTCTTGGCAGTACAGAAGTGGAGCAGCCCAAAGGCACAGAAGTTGTAAGAGATGCTGTTAGAAAATTGAAGGTAAGAAAGCATTTTTATTTAAATATAAATGGAACATATTCTTAAGAGCCTTTCCTAGATAAGACAATTTATAAGTGTTTCTAGGTAAATTTGTTGGTTCTAGAAGCACTTGCTTTTAAAAGGATCTTCAGTGATGTGTGGGCTCTTCCCTATGGTGTCTACATTATCAGATGGTCTGAGGTACATACATTTAGTTTTCTTCTAGATTATGCAGTTATTTAGGGTATAAACTTTGTGTACCTTAATGTGTAATGATTGTTGGAAAACTTCAGGGCATCATTAATCCTAACTGAGGTAGTAACACTTTGTTTTAGCTGCCAGGTTCTATTTCAGGCTATTGAATGCCTTCAATTCTGGCACTCCAAAGGTAATGTCAGAGAATTTAAGGAAATAAATGACCAAATAGTGACCTGAGCAATGCCTGTCCTGCATTTCTCTGGGCTGTGCAGGATTTCCAGCGAGCCCAGATTGGGTGAGTTGCCCCTTGTTGCAAAACACAGAATATCCACCCACTTCTGGAAAGCTCCTGGTGCCAGACAACAGGAGTAGGAATGTCAAACCTTGCTGTAAATGGGCTGTGATAGCTCCACAGGAACTGCCTATCCCTGACTGCTCACTTGTCATATAAAACAACAGCCCCATGCAGCGCTACAGGCTGGGCACAGAGTGGTTGGAGAGCAGCCAGGCAGAAAGGGACCTGGGAGTCTGGATTGCCAGGAAGCTGAACAGGAGGCAGCAGTGTGCCCAGGTGGCCAAGAAGGCCAATGGCATCCTGGGCTGGATCAGGAACAGCGTGGCCAGCAGGTCCAGGGAAGGGATTCTGCCCCTGTGCTCAGCCCTGGTGAGGCCACAGCTTGAGTCCTGTGTCCAGTTCTGGGCCCCTCAGCCCCTCAGGAAGGAGATTGAGGTGCTGGAGCAGGTCCAGAGAAGAGCAAGGAGGCTGTGAAGGGATCCAGCAGAATTGCTGTGAGGAAGGGCTGAGGGAGCTGGGGGTGTTGAGGCTGGAGAAGAGGAGGCTCAGGGGAGACCTCATCACTCTCTGCAACTCCCTGAAAGGAGGTTGGAGCCAGGGGGGGGTTGGGCTCTTTTCCCAGGCAACTCTCAGCAAGACAAGAGGGCAGGGTCTCAAGTTGTGCCAGGGGAGGTTTAGGTTGGAGATGAGAAAGAATTTCTTTCTGGAGAGGGTGATCAGACATTGGAATGGGCTGCCCAGGGAAGTAGTGGATTCTCCGTGTCTGGAGATCTTTCCAAAGAGCCTGGATGTGGCACTGAGTGCCATGGGCTGGGAACCACGGGGGGAGTGGATCAAGGGTTGGACTTAATGAGCTCTGAGGTCCCTTCCAACCCAGCCAGTTCTATGATTCTATGAAAACCAACATGTCTTGTCCTGGAGGTGAAGGCTAATGACACTGTCCCCCATCTTTGATAATTACAGACATATCTGGGAATAGAGCTAGAATGAGAGAATAGGGCTTACAAACCAATATACCAGACTCTTTTCAGTCATGTCCAGTGTCAGGACAAGGAGCAAGGATCACAAACTGGAACACAAGAGGTTCAACCAAAACATAAGGAGGAAATTCTTTATTGTAAGGGCTACAAAGGACTGGAACAGGCTGCCCAGAGGGATGGTGGAGTCTCCATCTCTAGACACATTCAAAACTCTCCTGAACTCCATCCTGTGCAACCTACTCCAGATGAACATGTTTTGGCAGGGGAACAGATGATCTGATCAAATCCCAGTCATTCTGGGATTCTCTGATAAACCTATTTATGGCAAGAGACATTGCTGCCATCTTCTCGAGGTCTTTATGTTTCATTGGAAATGCTTCGTGCCCTCAAACATCATCTGTGTGCTGGTCCACAGAGGTGGCTGAGAAAATCAGACATACACAATTTCTTGGTTTCATGCCCTTGGGCTTGGTAGTCAATTAGAAAGTACCCAAGTGTACTGACCAAAGAAACACAGGAAAATTAAGCATTTTCATGGTATGCAAACGTTTTACCCTTAATGTGTTACTACTTACTAATTCCTCGTTTGTTGAGGGTTGCCAACTACTAAGACAGCTTTGACTTGAATATGTTTAAAGCTTTCCAAACACTGGGAGTTCTGGTAGGGAATGCTGATGTGATTTGTCTGCTGCCTCACATTGCTGGGGGGTTGCACTGTTTCATGCTTAGCTGCTCAGAGGTATTGGAGCAGAGGTTTAATTAAATGTAAAAGTTGTTCTGCCTACTATTGCACCTTCCATAACTTTTTTTAGGGTTTTCATTATTGAATCAAACAGGAGTTCCTTCAGAAACTGACAGAGATTTAGGGGGATACTGGGAATTCTGAATCTCTATTATTACTGTAAGAAAAAAAGGAAGAAAGATGCCATTAAAAAACCTATTTGTGTAGCTCAGCTTGTAAAAGTGAGAATTCCCTGGAAATGATCTATCTTTATGGGACTGATTAACAATTGTGTTAAGGTATCGAAACAGCAGTTCTTTGCCATTATTGTCACTCTACCAAAACAGTACAGCTGCCCTTAAGGATTTATTTAGTCAATTCTTATAATGCTTTATGCCAAAAAGATTTACTGTGCTGCAGTTCATCAGACCCAATTTCCTAATAGTTTGTTTCAAGTGGTTTAGGCTGATGTACACTGAACCATTGCAGGATGCTGCTAGTGGGTTTTGTGTGCTTCTCATACAGTTTCCAGCTTATATTGAAGTGAAGTCTGTTGTGTTAGGCATTTTGTGTTTATAAACTTTCATTACCTTGACCAAAGTGAATTCTGCACAGAAATCTATCAAGATAATACCCTGCTAAGGAAAAACTTTGATTCTGTTTTAATGATGTTTTATCAGGCTCATCATAAGTAAAACATCTGCCAAGTGTCTCTGTGTCCAGGCTAACCTGGGTTCCTGGGGATCACTGGAAGCTTTGGGTGGGTTGGATTGGATCATTTGATACCTTGAAATAGTTTGCTGGGGATGTTGGTCCAAAAAGGGTTTCAAATAACTGTTCTCTGCAGGAAGAACCAGATCTATTTTCATGTCTTGGGAAAAAAACTTTGTCAGCCTAGCACTAAAACTTCAATATTGACATTTTTTTTTATATTCCCCTGGTGTCATTGGAATTTATAGCTATCTAGACAAACTACACGTGTTTCCTAAAGAAACAGCTTTGGAGGTGTGGTGTCTGAATTGGAAGTTTGAAGCTTAGATGGCAAGTGTTGCATGGAATCTCATTTCATCTCAAGTTCATTAGAAAACTCACCAAGTCATTAAAGACAACTTTAGGAACATCTTGAAAAACTTCAAAACAGAATTCAGAGAGCGATAAAGGGTTTTATATTTGAGATAATTTTCAGCTAATTGAGGTCTCAATATTTCAACATTGATTTATGTTCTATATCTGAATTCTTTGAAGAGAAGTCTAGAGGTAATTGATTTTATATTAGCCACACACCTCTAGCTTGGTTTTAGAAAATGTTAATTAAAATTTCAAAGCAGTGAAAAGAGCTTGAAAACAAATATCTTTATTGAAAGAAAACATATAATGTTGGTTTTCTTTTTTTGAGTAGGAGAAATTTTAAAAGCTATGTAGCTTGTGGTGCTATATATATTTATTATATGGATTTGGTTCTAACCACAATGTTTTCCATAATTTGCATTTAATGAAAATTAATGGCAAGCAGAAAAACGTGTCTTCCTTTTAATATTTGGACCTGTTTTTATAACATGTGCATCACTAATAATCTTTTGAAGTCGTGTGCTTACAATGAAATGCTGTCACTGTAAATTATTTTTCTTAAGCATTCATGTCATCAGACTATGTCAAAATGGACATGTGATCTATAGAACTCTGTATGCCTTTAAATCAAGAGCTCTGAACTCATTCAGCACTAAGCCTCTTGCCAAACAGGGCTGTGCAGAACCGCAGGACTCCACTCCATGAGCTGTTACCAGCAGGTGGAGCTGATGTTTTACAATAAAATAGTCACTTGGAGGAAGTTTTTGTACAAGATTCATTGTATTTGCTTTCTCCCAAGTAATCCAACTGTATTTTCTAAACACTTGGTAATATTGCAGGGTCAGTTTCAGTTAGAACATGCAGGGTTTTTTCAAGCATCTATACGTATTATCTTTATTTTTCTATAGAGCCTTGTTTGGTGGTTTTCTCCAGTTGGGATTTCCCTTCTTGTTTTCAAATTTCTTGAAGCTGTACTGCAGGAGCAAGAAGGAAGTTAGCCACTAATCTTTTAAAATGTGTATTTTTCTTTCTAAGATAAGGTGAACTCATTTCATAATTTCTTCCAGAGAAAAATTTCCTCCTTTTCTAGTCAAACTAATTTCTAGAAATAAATAAAAACTAAGGAAAATGGTGACCAGATGTTCTGTCAGAACATGCCTACATTATTCAAAGGTGTAAAATGTTTATTTTATAAAATGAAGTGATTCTTTGCTTTGATTAATGATGGATATAGTTTCTAAATCAGACTGTAGGACTGAATTTGGTCCTTCTCAAAAAGAGCTTGAGGATTTTCCAGAGGTGAGAACAGGAGGAAAGATGGGCACAAGAGATGGAAAGGGCAGCATGATCACAGAGATGTGAAGGGAATGGCATGGAGGGGTATTAGGGAGAAACCAGGAGTAAACACCTGAGGTTTGGGCTGGTTCTTTTAGTCTGCCCAGGGAGGTTTATATGAGGATCAAACTCAAGACTGTTCTCTTATCCACCTTCCAACTCAGTCTGCTTTTGCCCTCCTCTTTTCTTCTGTCAGTGGAGATGACCAGAGATAATGTAAATAGAATAAATCACTGTGAAGCCTCTTGAAATGCTTTTCATCAACTCCTTGACCCAAAAGGATACATAAAGTGAAGAGCACTCTTTCACACACCTCCACACGTTGTGATCCTGATCTGCTGTTCCTGCTGGTCATGGAGCATCCATGGGCGTTGTTCTGAGCTCCCTTTGGTGCTGAAGCTGGATTTCATTTGCTGTTGAAAGGACCAAGGAGGGTGGAGTAAAGAAAATCTTTTAATACTGGGATAAAGGGGTTTCCTGTCAAGTTTTACGGCTGTGACTTTTCCCTTTGAAGCAGAGAAAGCAAAATGTGTGGTTTGGGACCAGCTAGGGACAGCCTGAAGCGGCTCAGATGAGAAGAGCTGACTGTAATATCACCAAAAAGATGACATGTAGTCACTGCAAAGGAAATAGGGCCTTGTTTGGGGTTATTTTCAGGCATCTTTCCTTGTAAGGAATCTTGTAAGGAAAAACAGAGGAAAAGCATCTTTTCAAAGCCAAAGCTACCTCTCATTTAAGAGACACTGCCCTCAGACAGACATCTTTTAGGTGTCCTCTTGAAGTCTGGTGTCTGATCTCCCTGAAAGCCAATGTAAAATGAAGGAGTTGAACCACTATTCCCTGGGCTCAAGATGAGCACCTAAACACAGCCTGGCTCAGAAACATCTACCTTTGAAGTAAGGAGTTTATTAAAAAGCCTCTTGAATGGTGCAGTGAGGTGTAAATGTGAAACTGAAGCAAATAGTTTTGAGATTCATAGCTTAAATTGATGTCCATAGAATATATTTTACCAATGTTTTTCTTTAACTAAAGCTCCTGGCTTTAGTGAAATTTTCCTCATGTAATTTTTGCTGATAAATCCTCTGATTGTGGTTTGCTAAGACTTAATGCATTAGTGTTTAAAATATAATATTAATGAGTCTCACTGTTTGCAATTTTGCCTGCTTACTGTAATAAAAGATAAGATATATGGAAGTGTTTATTTTTAAAGCTAAATTAAACCATAGAAAATAGATTTATTTATGTCTGTGGCTTTCCCTGAAAGATTAAGGATATGTTATTTCCAAAGCAGTTAATTAAAAGTTAGCTTATCCTACTGAGCTGCTTATATTGTTATTAGGCCAACTCTGGGTGTCTTGCCTGAGAACAATATATGTATAAACTAATGGCTTAAGAATTTGGCCCATCCTATCTCTTCCCAAGCCATGCTGTGAATCATTATAATTTTATATCATTGTCCATTTTTATGCCAATGGGAGGCTACAGATTTTTACTTAAATAATCTTGTTACTATGTGAGCTGCAAATATGACTCTGTTAGACTGGGTGCTGAGCAGTGAACATAGCATTTGTACATCTGCCCTGGCCAGAGGTCTCCTGGGGCCTCCCTTAGGTAGAAGGAATGAGTAGCAAAAAATAGAAGAAAAGACCCAAATTGGCTGATCCCTGACTAAGTGTTAGGATCTGCTGGTAAAACTGCACAAGTTTGGGAGGTGGCTGAACTTGGCTTTCTAGAGAGAAGGTCAGATACCAAAGGAATTGCTGATGAGGATCTGTATGGTATCTGTTGCTACACAGAACAGGGAGCAGGCAGGGAAAGCCTTGAGACTGTAACTACACCAGATTTTCTGAAATCATCTCTGTGTGCTTTTCTCACTGTATCTCAGTAAATGTTTGATTCAAAAGATTTTTTGTCTCTCTCGATGCCTCCGTTGAAGAAGTCTTCATATTTTTCTTTCACTATTAGCTTGGTTTTGACTGAATGGAGTTTCTTATAAAGTGTGTTTCAAGCCCTCTGATAACATCTGGGAATACCCAGTGGTCTTTCTCCATTTTGTCAATATCTTTCTGCGTTTGAAAACCTCTGAACATAATGTTTGAGAAGCATCTGGTCTAGTGCAACCATTGTTTTCTTCTTAAGGACCTTTTTGGACTATCCAAGAGTTGCATTAATCTTCCCAACGTAGTTTCACGAGAAGGCCTGCAGTTAGAGGAAAGCCTACCAAGACTTCCTTAATTCCATCTTCACAGGATAGTCTCCCAAGAAAGTTTGTTCCCATAGGTATGATTTGCAAAGTTGGTGTTGCAACAAAGATGGTTTGTTTGCATACAGGCAATCTGGGGGGTCCTGGTTGATGAGGTATTCTCTGGGTTGTTTGAGCCTCCATCAGTCTTCATGATCTTCCAGCTTCCTCTAATTATTCTAGATTTTAGATGCTAAGTTACTTTCTCTACTTTTTCCTCTTAGTTTTAGGTTGGGGTTTTTTTGGGTTGGGTTTTTTTGTGTGGTTTCTTTTTTCCTGCAGATTTTATCAGTAATTATTTTCCTCCTGGTCATTGTTCACTAATGTCATGCTTGAAAAATAAATCCTGCTGGAATACATTAGAAACATATCTTCCCCATGACAAGTTCCTGTTTATTACTGCATCTGGAGACTACTGTAGCTAACATAACTAATACTCTGTATTGCTTCATTTCCTAAATATAATGGCATGCAAAACTCAGTCAAATGCTTGTCTGTTTTGACAGGCTTTTTTTTTTTTCTTTTTTTTTTTAAAATCCATATTGCTCATCATTTATTTCTTCTCACTTGAATTCCCTACTTCTTGAAATTAATGATATGCCTTTTGAGAGTAGAGACATGGTAGGGTCATTTTGTTTATCTTTTTTTAGTATTGGCACAGAATTATCTTCTGGAACTTCCTCAGTGTTGTAAGACTTCTTGACTACTTGGAGCAAGCTTTGGCCAGCTGTTTTCAAACTCATGCAAGTTATGCACATCTTCCTATTTTAAAAAGTCTTCATGTTATAGCTGTTGTTTAGGACTTTGAGATTATTACAGTTGAAAAACCAACTATTTGACCATTGTTCTTAACACACACTATGGCTTGAATTCAGTAAAATCAAATATTATCTGTGCTTTTAAATCACTGCACAGAAATAGTTGTATGCATCTTGTTTAGAAAGGGACATTCCCAAAATGTCAAGGATCATTCAAGTTCAAGGCTGTCCCAAACTGAGACGGGTCCCAGAATTACCTTTTGGATAGGTGTGTTTCTGTGCACTGTAAAATACCACAAATGTCCTCAAAGTTTGGGCCAATAAAAGGATACAATCACATTTCAAATCAGAGAGGAAAGCTGACTGAGCACAGGTATCAAGTAAACAGGATCATGGAAGTGTTTAGGTTTGAAAAGACCTTTCAGGTCATTGAGTCAATCCATTAACCCAGGACTGCCAAGCTCACCACTAAACCATGTCCCTCAACACCACAGCTCTGTCTTTGAAATATCTCCAAGGTAAGTGGCTCAACCAAAGGTGTGAAAATAATCTGAAAGAGCTTTTCTGAAGAAGGAAACAACTTCAGTTGGAATGAGTTGAGAGAAAATGGTAATTTAAAAACTAAAGGAAATTTACTCTTCATGTGATTGCTGTTATGCTTTCCATCTTACAGTTTGCAAGACATATCAAGAAATCTGAAGGCCAGAAGACCCCTAAAGTTGAACTGCAAATCTCAATCTATGGTGTAAAAATCCTAGATCCGAAAACAAAGGTAAGAGACTTCCATGTTTGGAGTGTTAAACTGGTAATTTAATATTATTTTAACCACATTTAATGTTTGGCTTAAAATAATAAAAAAAACCCTACAACGAAAGTCATTCTGTTAATGAAAAATTCTTCTAAAATGCCATTTCTTGTTACAAGACAGAGGTAGCTTCTTCCCAGGAAGGTACATGATACTCCAAAATGCAAAATATAGCTAACATAGTTTGGGAGTTTGGTTTTTTTTTAATCCTTTCACACCAGAACTTTTAAACTTTGAGGAAGATTAAAACACTGAGGTAAATGAATGGAAATACTGCATGTAATAAACAGCCTTCTCCAAAGGCTTCCACTTGTGTAGGTGCCCACATGTTTATGTGTGTAGGTGCCCGAGAAGACAATTTGTTTGCAGTGATTCCTTCTTCATGCTGCAGGGTTGGAATTGCACCTCCCTTTCCTTAACCTGTTTTTTCCCCCCACCTCCTGCTTGTCTTGTGGTTTATAATTGTAATTTTTATGTTGAATGTATCTCTCCTGGAATGCTTGTGTTTCTCAAGTGTTCCCCATTTCTCTGTAAACTTCACATAGCAGACCAGAAGCTGTTTGTAGGCTTTTCATCTGGCCCAGCATGACAGTTCCTGCCTTTTCTGCCATGTTGTCCATTGAGTCATCCCATGCATGGGTTTTCTGTTCTTTTGTTTGCTCTGGATTTTGGAAGGGATTACATAGTAAGCAAAATATTCTCCTCATGGACTTCAAAGAGCAATAATGAGATAAATATAATCAAGCTAACAAGGATTTATTAAATAGGCAGCAATTCCTAAAATCTGAGGACTCTTTAAGTCTTTTATGCATATGTTGAATATTGGGTTTGAATGAACTGTTTGTTACTGCTTCTGACTTCTGGAATCACCACCAATCAGTGGTGCCTTTGGAGAGAAGATAGCTTTAATACAAGGCTCTGTCTACTTACAACTCATTTTTGCTTCAGACTCTTGGTACAATCAGAGTTGAACTGTTCCTAAGCAGAGGGGGCAAGAAATATCCATGTCACCTGGAACTGCAGCTCTTGCATCTGCCTGATGTCACAGGGCAGGAACGGGTCCTAAATTCTATATCCTGGCAAAAAACTGTGTTATCCTGTTGTAAAATAACACCTTCAAATGCCAAAATATGGCAGTCTTCCTAACTCCTCCTGCAGAGATTAACAAAAGCTGTGGGATGGAAGTTCCAGAGGGAAAAGGAAGGTTCTAATCTTTTCCCAATGTTGTTACTACAATTCAAATGGTAATCAACTAGGAGTAGTCTTTTAATCTCCCTCACTCCATCTCTTAAAGCTCCATGTGAAGGTGAATCTCGCTTTCCTTTGCACAAGTTACAGATGCTGCAGGAAATTCTGTGTCATCATTGCTGATGACAGTGTTTTTTCTGTGGCTTTGTGAAACAAACTGGTGTTGGTACAGAGGAATGTGGGATTATATTTCTGTGAGAACTGTTAATTGTGGCAGGAACAGGAGGCCTGCTCGTGGAGCAGGACTTGGTTCTGTATTTGGCCCTCAAAAAAAGGAGTGATTCTGTCCCTAAATGACATAAAGTAGTTGCATGGCTGTATAAGCCTGAAAGAACCAGAACAAACATAAGTTACTGCTACAGAGCTACAGCAGAGATTAAATGGGAGAGAGATTTGGGGTGAGGGAAAAGGTTGCCCAAATTGTACTTGTGGGGTTTGGGTTTTTTGTGTCTTTTTTGTTGTAGTTTGGGGTGGGTTTTTTGTTTTTTAGGTTTTTTGTTTTTTGTTAGGTTTGTTTTGGTTTTTTTGTTTTGTGTGTGTGGAGTTTTTTGGTTTGGTTTTTGGTTTTTGGGGGTTTTTTTGGTAATTAGTTCATACCCTTGTTTATGAGCTGATAGCAATCTGGGAACTCCAGTGCTGCACAGAAACTTTCTTTTTTTTAAGTAGATAACAGTTCCATCTAAGCTGCATTTTTTCCTTTAAATCAAATCCTGCTTTCCCATGTAATAAGCCAAATAAAATAAAATTCCAAGAAGAGTCTGGTTGAAGAAAAGCAACAACAACAAAAAAGTTGGGATAGTTTACTTCAGTTCTGTTAAGCTCTCTCAGCTGAAGAACTTTGCCACTCCAACCTTTTAAAGAGCTGGAGCATGCTTTGAAATGGAAAATGAAATACAGTATCAAAAATACACAAAAAATAATGTTTAAAAGCTGTTTATGTTGTGCTTTAAGTAAAGAATTATTTAGCTGTACAGTCCCAAAGACTGTGGATAACAAAGTAATTTGATTTCTATTTTCTATATTTAAGAACTTAGTTATTTCTCTTTTAAGTACTACTTACTTATTTCAGTAAAACCATTTTTACAAACGCAGGGAGATGATGAAATGTGAGGATGGTGTGCACCTGGAAAAAGAACAGAGTATTTTACATAATCAACCCCTAAATAAATGGCCCAGGGACACAGAGCAACAGTAAAACCAATTTTCTAGAACAGAAATTGCTGTCCAAATAAACACTTCCAGATAAATGCTCTCCAACTAAAAACTTCCATCTTAAATTCAGTCAAAATGGGAACAGTTGTTAGGGGATGAGTTTGCTAACTTCTTACATACTTTAAGCCCATTTTCTGGTGCTCTTGTGTACAAGAGGCATTCAGAACTGTCACTGCATCTTGCCTTATGTACCTGATTTTGTGTGCATTATCCTGACATTTACTTTGTGCCTCTTTGTCCAAAGTATGGTAATTTCTTGTGAACCATCTTTGTTTTTTGCAGGAAGTCCAGCACAACTGCCAGCTCCATAGGATATCATTTTGTGCTGATGATAAAACTGACAAGAGAATATTCACTTTCATATGCAAGGACTCAGAATCAAATAAGCATCTGTGCTATGTATTTGACAGTGAAAAGTGTGTAAGTATGAAAGATGCTTTAAAAGAATTTGGGTGCCTGTTACTGACTTGGTCTGGGCTGCTTTGAAATTAAATAAGAATGGTTAATAAAGGCAGATGGCCTGCCTCTTAATTTAGGTCACTTTTGAGATTTAATCTGGCATGCCAATGTAGTGTCTTGTAATTCAGATGTGTTAGAGGAGAGCCTTTTTTCTCTGTTGACCTAAGGTGGTTTTTCTGGGTTGATTATTCTCAGCTCAGTCTCCTAATTTAAGCACCTACAATACTCTCAGAGAACAGACTGCATCCCACCAAGCTTGAAATGTTTGCACAGCTGTTGTGCAGAGATTGCTACAACCCTGTGGCTCAGATACCCCCCCAGACTCTGCTCCTGATGTGTCTGCTTTAGATTTATTTTTTTTTTAGCCCCTTCTCTGCCTGACCCCATGCCACGTATCTCAGATTTGTTAATGCCATGATGCACAACCACAGAATCCATTGCACCAACCACTGACATTCTCTGATGTCTGAGACAGGGCAGGGTAACTGTTCAAAAATGTGCAGTGGCAGAAAGAAAAACAATAGTTTAGAAGAGGAAACGGAGAGCATGGCATCTAGCTGAAACAGGATCGTGTGTTTACCCTGGCAGAAAGTAATTAACAAATAAAAACACTGGAATCAAGACTGAAAATGGGTGTTTAGGGGTTTTTTTATAACCTGGAGCATCTCTTTTTGTTTTATTATGAAAGGGCAGAGATACCAATACAAAGAAAATACAAAGGAAACAAGATTTTGTTTCCCAAAAAGATGTATCCTCACTTCTGGTTCCATCCAATTGTGTAGCAGTATGTGGTACTTCAGAGTGTTTCTGGTGATATTGCTGTTCACCTGCATTGCTCCTGTGCCTTCAGTAGCTACTGCTCAGAATCTACATATCTGTTCATTTCTTCAGTTTTATCCTGAGCTTTTTTTTACACATTCCCCTGAATTTCAGTTCCCCTTGCAGTCTACACACTAGTGCAATTTTTATTCCAAAGGCACAGGTTTTTTTCTGCTTTCTAGCCCCATATTTCTTACTGTACCATTTTCTTTGGTTTTCTCTTTGCTATTCTCAAATTCCATAGGATCCCACCCCAGTCGATAATTTTAATTTCACCCAATCTTCAGCCTTCCAGGACAACAGTGCATACTCCCTGTGTCCATTACACTTCTCATAATATAAATAGCAGTCCTAATTCAGGTTTGGTTTGGTCTAATCCAATCTAAATTGGTTTAAATAATTTTTTGGGGGGGTTTATCACCACCCTAGCTGATAATTTTAATTTCAATCTTCATCCCTCCAGGAAGACAACAGTGCATACTCCTTGTGTCCATGACACTTTTAATAATATAAGTATATATTCTCTAAAGCAGTCCTAATTCAGGTTTGGTTTGGTCTAATCCAATCTAAATTGGTTTAAATAATTTTGGGGTGGTTTTTTCTGGGGGGGGTTGTTTGTTTGTTTTAAATAGGTGGCCTTATGTTGGGGGTTTTTCACAATAAAAAGATAGAAAGGTTGATTCCCTATACCTGTATAACTCAGGTCTTTGGACACCTCCACTGAGTTGTTGCACTGATGGATAAAAGGTTGGGAGCACCACGTTCTGTGCTATTTTTGTGCCTCCAGCCCTTCCTGTTCTTACAGGTAGTGAAGTAAAAAGTGCTTTGCTTTCCTGAGAAACAGCCAATTGCAGGTTTGCATTTCAGTTAAGAAAACTCTAGTTTTAGCCATATTCATTTTTTTCCTTTTATTTTTGTTTCCCTGCCAAATTATTTTGTAAAACTAAGTATTTATTAAAAAGTCTTAACGTTCTCTCTAAAGTCCAAAGGGAAGTGTTTTATCCATATGTTCACCTCTTATGGGTACCTCCTGTAAGTCAGCATTTTATTCTGAAACCTTGGATTATCTTCTTGTACACTTATTTTTACCCCTGTTATTTTTAAAGTAGGTTTTCTGCACCCATTGTGTATATATGTCATAAAATAAGATGCAAATCAGCATAAGACAACAGAATTATTATATTTGGTAAATAAAATGCAGATTTTACTTGATTTTTGTAATTGGAAATACTTATGAAGATAAATATTTAAAGGCTTGAAAGTTTTATTGCACTTGTAAAAATAAGTATGGAAATCCAAATTTAAAAGCAATAGGGTCACAACATTGATTAACATGCAAACAGTTTTCCATTAGAATGTATTTAATCAAATTTATTTAATGACTTAAAACCCTGTATTTGCTTCAGAAAGCATCAGAAAAAGAGATGCTGCAGCATGCTATCTGTGCTTACAGAACTTAGAGGCAAAATTGATATTAAAAATCAGCTTTATATTAAAAATGAGCTGTGTTCTGCCTGCTCAGTCTCCCTTTCAGTCTCCAGTCACTTTCTGTCAGGGTATTTTGCTGAAGAAGTTTTGCTGTGCTCCTTTCCAGCACTGACTTCATGATGGAGGGAGCAAACCCTTTGGACATTGGTGGTGTGAAGTATTTTGTGTTCGTTTGAAATAAAAGTAATTGCAGGAAATGTGCTTTAAATACTAATTTCCATCTTGTGTTTTATGTAAAGGCAGAAGAGATAACTTTAACAATTGGTCAAGCATTTGACTTAGCTTACAGGAAATTTCTGGAATCCGGAGGAAAAGACGTTGAAACAAGGAAACAAATTGCAGGTTTACAGAAAAGAGTAAGTTCTGAACTATCTTTCTTAGACAGACACAAAATAGTCTCCTGTATTTGTGTTATCTGCACTCTATGGCAGCATCTCCAGCTTTATAGTGATTGCTCAGAATTGCAGCAGATACTAAAAAAGAAAACTGAAAAACCCCCTGTCAACCAGGAAACAGTATTTTATGTTCTACTCTCTTACAAGGTCATCAAAGAGAAAAGCAAGCTTGAGATTTGCAAGATAGAGGAATTTAATGAGGTTTTGTAATCAGATAACTAGTTAAATGTTGCCTCTAAATCAGCAGGTTGTGGTTAAAATTCAGTGCTGTTGTTGAGCCAATATCCCAATAGCTGTTGCAGTAACCACTTGCTTTGTAGATTCAAGAATTAGAAACTGAAAACACAGAACTGAAAAATAAAGTTCAAGATCTGGAAAACCAGCTGAGAGTAACACAAGTCCACGCATCTCCAGTAAGTACATGAGTATAACTTCCCTCTGAAGTTGTTATAAATTCCATAATCATTGTGCTGTGATAATTATTAGCATTCCAGCTGTGTGCAGTGATTGGGATTAACATGTGATTAACATCCAATGATCATTTAACCTCTTGAAATGCAGCATTGATGTAACAGTAAGATTGTGACAAGCCACCAAAAGTGCACATTGCAGGCTCTCAAACTGCAGTTATTTTATCCCCTTGTCAGACCTGTTTGTTGCTGCCAAAAGCCAGCAAGTACTGATTGTAGCAGACATCTAAGCCTGCCAGCTAAGGGTGAAGGTTTGCAATTAAGGGGTCTGGTTTACAAATGCTACTTGGGATTTTTCTGGTAACTTGCTGCTGTCACAAGCATATTGTCACAACTGACATCCTCTAAATGACTTCTTAAAATCTTGTCTGTCTTTCAAAGGAGTCATTAGGTCTCAGGAACTAACAGTGAGTGGGTAGATAAAAAAGGAGAGAGTGTGGTTTACTCAGCATTGGAAATTTCTGATGCTTTCTGCAGTTCCTAGAGATCATCATGGCAAAAGGATTTGTTACTTACACCTAGGCAGGGCTTCTAAAAATGCATTGTGGAATGATCCTAATGACTCCTCTCTTCTTACAAGTGTGTTCTTTCTATGAAGAATTAGGTAACTGTGAAAAGAAATAAACTTTATTCATGTATCTGTAGCAAAATCTTAGGAAAAGATGGACTGCTTTTAAGCTGTGCGTTTTGGGCCACCTTATTCCTGCCCTGAGTGTGCACCTCCTCACTTGAAATGGATGTTTAGAAATCTGGGTAATGTAAAAATATGTTTGTAATAGTGATGGAAATTTTTCAGTAGTGTTTCTACACTCCCATGGCACTGATACAGCTGTTCCCATGAGGAATTGTCATTTCATTTGACTAAAATCTGCTTAGAGGGGAGAGCACCAAAAATTATAAATACTGCATTAACTGCCTGTGAGAATGTTAAATTATGGATGACTTCTCACTTAGGAAGCATTCAGGGATAGGTAAACAACTTCCATGCTACATTTAAAACCAATTTAGTAAATTCTTTAATATTTTATGTTCCTTAATTGGCAAGGCAAATAGTTTATTTTTATGGCTATAGTAACTAAACGTACCTTTGTGTTCAAATAAACAGAATTCTAAATCTCTTGTGATAGACGAATTTGTTTTATTTCAGTTAATAACTTGATAACTCCATTTAGCAAAAAAAAAATTGAAGAAAATTAATACTGACAAATACCTTGCATTTTGTTCTTTATGTTGGCTTTTTAGGCAATGGTGTCTCATTCCTTATAAAAAAGTTTAGATCTAAATTTGCCAGCCATTTATACATTTTCTCCCAAAATAGTGTTTTATTTTTATTTCCTGTTGGTGCAACCAATATGCATATTGCTTAAATAGCACTTAGCTACAACAAAGTTACACAATTCTGATAATGATACATGAGAATTGATTTTAATAAATATATATCAGATTTATAGAAATGTATCAGATATATAGAAATTCTCTAGATTTCTATAGCTACGCTCTAAATAAATTTAACAATGCACTTCATAAATCCAGCTCTCATCCAGTTTTATTGCTTTATTTACACCTTAATCTTGAAACAGAAACCTGCAGACATTTCCTGTCACAAATTTCTGATTTTCCTCATTATTAGAATTCCAGTAAGTGCCATCTGACAGCATAGTTAATACCTAAAGCAGTTTGGCCAGAAAATATATTTATATAAATGCATAAGTGTTGGAAGAGGTTGCCCAAGGAAGTTGGAGCTGTCTGAGCTCCTCCAGACGTTCAGAACTCCCCTGGGCATACATAGTCCTCAGCAGCTTCAGCTAGTTGGATCCTACTTCAAGCAGAACTTTGGATTCAGTTACTTAGATAATTCTGTGATCAGTTGTGCAGCCAATAGTAGAGAAAACCAAACAAACCCTAACATATTTCTAGGAAACATAAATCTAGGAACACAACTGTATCCACCAAACACAACTGGTGTCCCCTACCAGGAGACATCATTCAAGAAGGGCTGTGTTAAACTGGAGGGTGGAAATCCTAGCTCTGAGTTCTGCTAGCCTGAAAGTACATGGAATTAAAACTATTAGGTGGAAAATAAATGAGGGAATGGAGTGAGGAGGTTATGACTCCAGTGTAGGGAAAAGGAAGCAGAAACGTTTTGAAGGGATCATAAGTCAGAGTGTCTGGAAGAGCAGCTGTTGATGCCTGTGTCATTTTTACTCTATAAGCAATAAATATGTGTGGAAGGAGGAAGCTGCAAACAATTCATAAGAGAACTGATTGCCTCCTACAGCTCTCAATTAATTTTATACATTTCTGGTTCAAATCAGCTGTTATTTTAAGCATGACTTTCCAAAGTCTCAGCTCTATGGGAAAAAAGCAAAAGTGGAACAAAGAATATTTTCCTGCATTTCCACGTGATTTCTGCAATGAAAAGGATCACTTTAGTTTTAAAAAATATCAATTTTTTGCTGAATTCTTATTTAAAATTTTCAAATAGCATATCATTCACAATATCTGTAGAAATGCTGCTCTGCATCTTCAGATTCAGAAAACAGCTATAGTACTTCTATCTCATCTGAAGTTTTGAAACTTCTGATATTTTGTTAAATACTGAAATAAAATAGCTTACAAAAGTGAAGCAGAGTTCCCAACATGGGGAATAATACCTCATCTGAGTCACTTGCTGAGCACATTTGGTTAGATGAGGGAAGACTTGCTTCCCTCCAGATATTCTCCATGGTATGTGTAATGAACGTAACAGTTCTCATGAGTTAAAACAGATTTATTAAATTTCAAGGTTTAGGTTGTCTCTCAGCTTTCATATCCAAGCTATTGAGTTGTAAGATGTGCCAGTGCCATACAAGGGTTTTCTGAAGCTTTTTTTAGACATAATACATGATTTGATTTGTTTATATTAATTTGATACAGCTTTAAGTCCTTATCTGTCAGCTGGACATTATTCTGTGTGCTGAGGTCTAGGGAGGGATTGTTTAATGATCAATGGCAATTTAATCCCTGACACTTGATCCCCAGTGATGATAAAAGTACATGTGACATTAGCTGATGTCACAGTCATTTGTGAAGAAATGTTGAGTTTCAGGATCCAGCTACAGATGGTTATAAAGTTCCTTCTGTTTGTGCTTAAATAGTACCTTGGGTTTTCATATCTTATGCTTGCTGGTTGTACTTTCTCAGCGTTTGTCTGATGTGCTGAAAAAGGTTTTCCTGCCTTTATAGGTTGTTGACTTTTCCTTTTAGGATTAAATGTGTAGTCCCAGAAGCACTTGGTAATCAGCAATTAATGTAGCTCTTAGGTCAGCACTAGCAACTTGATGAAACAAGTATGTACTTAAGCAAGTATATACCTAAGTATATACTTATATAGAAGTATATACTTAAGCAGAAGCTGTTGCAGGGGCCTGTGATGATGGTTCACAGGACATGACAAATACAAACACTGACATCATGTGTACTGCATCCCCTTCAAATCCCAGCCCTCTCCAAGGTGGGCCACAATCCACGCAGTCCAAGCAGGCATCATTTCAGGCTGGCAGGGGATGTGTTACAGGGATTTTCCTCCCTGTAAGAGAAGTCTTGGGAGTTTGGGCATTTATTGCAGTGTGAAATGCTGCTGGTACAGACACCAAACAGCGTCACCCTCACCCTTTATTTGGTATCATTTGTATGCAGTGCCAGGCTGTTAGTGCTTCACTCCTGCTTCTTCCTTCTGAAACTGAGTGATTTCTGTGTCTCTACTTACTCTAGACACATTGGTCTTCCCATTAATTTTGAATGAAATGAACTAGGTTGAAAATAGCTTCTGTTCTTTTTGTGTTACTTCAGTGACCCCTGACACTGTCAGTTTGTGGTGGTTTGTTTTTTTTTTTAAAAACCATTTCTGCTTTTTCTGACACTGAAGCTAAAGCTGAAGTCTTCTGATTCCCAGACCATTTTTCCCATGGACAGGACAATATTTCATTTCCTGTTCTCACTAAAGTGTCAAAAAGACAGTAGAATCTGAAACCCTCTTTAAACTGGGGATGGATAACTTAATACATATTTAGTTTTAAATGTTTGGCTCATTCCACATGTAAAAAACAAACCCAAACACACTAATTACAGTATGCTTCAGTTCTAAGTAGGTCCAGGCAGATTGTCATTTAAAATAAACTTTCTTAACTTGCACTTGTAATTTAAAGTTGCCTTGCTACCTAAATGTGAAGACCTACATAAAGCCATTTACTGGAATTCATGCTCAGGATCAAATATAATAATATAATACATACTATTAGTGTATTACTGTATATTATAAAACTTTTCAGACTTAAAATTCAAAGCCTCTTTTACTTCGAAAATGTTTTTGAACTATTTTGCCCACAGTTTATGTAAGGTGGTACTTAATATATGTGATGCTCAAGAACAGATCAGACTGAACTGCAGTCCATGACTTCACTGACAAATTTGTTTCTCTGAAAGGAATTCGTTTTGTTCACATATTGAACTCTTGGATCATAATGTGCAACAACTGATTTGCAAAGCAGTGATAAAAGTCTTGATTTGCTGATCTCTGACATCAAAATGTGTATAAAAACTATTACCCAGGGTGTCTTATCCAAAATCCCTCGGTGGCTTAAACTAAAAGTTAGTGAGTTACAGTGTGCAAGCAGAGAACTGGAAGCTGCAGCTTCATTTTAAGCTAACAATTAAAACTATTTTGTGTGATTGATATTTCACATATGAGGATTTTTCCAGCTGAAATACCTGTTACTAATTGTTTTACTTCAATTAGTTTTTAGGCAATAATAATGACATGTAATATTACAGTGTGAGTTGTTAGCCCTCAATTGTTCTATGTTTTAAAACAACCACTCACCTCTAAAAATTGAAAATAGCTTCAAAAATCAGGGATTACTTTTCTCTCTCCATTTCAAAAATAGTGCAATTTATGGGCTTGTTTGGGAAACGCAAAGAGAAATCTAATCTAAAACTACTTTCCATGCTCTTGCTTGTATTGCAGATTTTGGCAGGCCATGTAAGAGTTCATTTGAGGACTTATTTTAAAATAACAGCAGGCTGAAAGAGGTGCAAAATGTATGCATGAATAATGCAGTTACTTACCCTTTACATTTTTGCAGTATGCACATCCCTGAGAGCAGTAGCCTTCTGCTTTTAAAAGACACATTTCCTCTCCAAATTACCTTGTTTCTTGGTTATTACTATCCCTATGAAATTTTTTCTCTTTCTGTTTTAAATCCAGCCATGTGGCCAAATGAGCATCAGCCTAATTTAGGTGGTTTTTTATCAGTTTATAAGCTTTATGGGGAAAATGAAATTTCTTTCTGAACCTATCAAAGATGCCATTAAAGCAATGAGGTTGTAGTTGAAAAAAAAAAATGAAACTAGTTTGTATTATAAAATGCTTTCACATCAAATGTATTGAGGTATCAATATTCTGCACACTTTTACTCTCAGAGTACAGTAACTATTTAGATTTAGGTCTGTTCAATGTATTCAGTAAACAGGAAATTGCTCAGTAATATTTTTTTCTACTTTTGGGTGTTTTTAAGTTTGCTAGCCTTGCTAAAAGTTTTCTTAAAATTAGTCTCTGAAATGTCTGTATTTGCCAATACTGAAGTGTTATGAAATAGAAACTGTACCTTTTTTTCATTTTCAAGGACATATTATACCAAAGTTGGAATTCCCTTAGAGGAGTTTGTCTTTTTTAGAGCTGTTCTTCCCTGTGCCATGGGAAGTGTTGGCACGGGAACTTTCTTTTGTTTCTTACTCCCCTGCATGTACAGCTGAAGTTCCCATGACTTCTATATCTGTGCTGTTTACTTTTCATCTCTTTAAGTGGCTTGGCAACACATGAGTCACTGGGGGTCTTCTTTGCATTTGGTCTTGATTATGAGTGGACAATATGAGTTTAATTTTGTTGTTTGCTTGTGATGACACTGCTTAAGTTTGTATCACAGCAAGGATTTGGGTGCTCCAGCTATGTATAAATCCAGCCTCCAAAGATCAGTGCATCCCTAGGTACACAACTTCACATGGCATTTTTTCTATTAATATAAGTGCTTTTAATTATAACTATTATATAGTAAGTATAATTATTAATTTTTATTAATATTTCTAGTGTTGCTTTAAGCATCCTGGGTTAGCTGTACACACAGTCTATGTGTGGCTTAGCAGGGAGATAGAGTTAGAACCCTTGTTTTTTTTAGTTGACTGAACAGGAAACCATTGTAGGCCACCAAGGAGCCCCTGATAAGAGATTTTTTATTCTGTTTTGGACATGGCTGGATTTCATCAGGCATGCCCTGGTTTTGGGTAACATATTTAAAGCAGAGAGGAAGTTGTGACAACTGCATGACTCTGAAATTGAGAGGAAAACAGGTGTATTCAGGAAAAGAACTTCAAAGAAAGAACAGTGAAAGACAAGAAAAGCAGAACTGAAGGGCAATCAAAATGGTAGGAGGAGAACCAGCCCCAAAAGGAATGGTGTTCATTCACTCACCATAAGTGTCATGGCAGTGTTGCAAAACCCCCCTCCATTTTGATACGGGACATTAAAGACATTGATGGGTTCAATTTCTTTAAAAAGTTCTTTACTTGTGACTATGAAGTATGGGCCACCTGCAACTATTGCCCTCATTAAAAATCTTTAACACACCCATGAGACAAGCCCAAGATAGACCTTGGAATTGTGTGCACATTTCAGAAAACAGTTTTGGAATGTGCTTAGCCATATCACTTGCTTCATGTTTCCATTAGCACTGCCAAGTGGGAAAATGCACATGTTTGTTCTTTGTCTGTCTTCTGCTCTTTCAGTTTCTAAAATTCTGTGTTCAGTGTCGTGAGCTTTTCTTCCTGAGGTTTTAAAACTCTATTGTTTGGGATGTTAAATAAATTTGAAATTGCCAATGTCAGATTGCATTTTACTGGAAAAAAATACTAAATGAACTAAAAATGTAGCAGTTAATTAACGAAACTGCTAATGCTTGGATAGTATTTTATGAGTTTATATATCCTTAGTAATCCCAAATTTCATGTACCTTGTAATCTTGTAAACTGCTTCATTTCCAGTTCCAAGTTCCCCAGGATTCCCTGTAGCACTGCAGTTATCCACTGTGACTTCTCTGTAAATTACCAACTTCAATGTTCTAAGAAAGAAAAACATTTTCTGATCCAATAACACGTTTATGTGATTCCTCTGGGGTGTGGCACAGAGATTGCAATCAGGATCTTGAGACACTTAGTGAAAACAAACCATTTTGAAATTATTTCTTGATTAACAATATCAATCATGATGTATTTTCTGGTATGATGCAGCCAAACAGTGAGTGCACCTGCAGCATCATGAGAAGTAGAATGAGTCAAAAAAAACTTCTTTGACAGGCACATAATAGCATCTAATCACAGTAGAGATCAAGTCCATTTAACTATGTTAATTTAATTAAGAAAGATTTCATATTGTTGTCTTGTGATGATGAAGTGGCCCAAATTGGAAAGCTATAGATCAACCTGAAAACTCAATGTGTTCACTTGTACAGTGGGAAGCTCAAACAGAATACAACTGCCACATAACGTGGCTATTTAATATATTTTTACTTTATGTTTCCCATATAATTTGGTATAAGAGCACTAAGTTTCAGAAGCTATACCCTTTTTTGTGTCATAATCTTCAGAGTTAGGGCCTGTTCCCTTCTCCTGAACTTTTTGAATTTGGTGATATGTCCTATATTTTAAGAGCCTGCTGTGTAATCCTCTGAAGCTTGGCACCCTGGCTGGTGTGAAATGTCCCCAAGGTTATAGCTTATTTAATAAACAGGAGAAGACATGACTGCTCAATGTTCAGGGATCAAGTGATACAAATAGCATATATTCTGGCTGTGTATTGAAACCTTTCATTACCTGGATGTGATATTTCTTCATCATTCTCACAGCTTTGCTACTTTGCATCCTATATGCATTTTGCTGGTTTCTGAATGATTTTTTTTTTGTGTCATACACATGCTTTCTTATGGAAACTACTCATCCTCTGCTCTTCTGCATTTCAGGGAAATATCTTCTTTCCTTGATTTGACTGTATTTAGTATCTTCCAGTATTTATTTATGGTTATGAGATCTATTTTTTCCAGATATATGTATAGCAGCAAGTATTACATGGTAGCATTGCAAGTCTCCTACCTGTAGTCTAATAAGACTCCTGAAATCATAATCAAAACCTCTTGTAGTTACCACTTAGTTGTCCTAGCTGAACACTCTTACCAGCTGTATTCTGGTGTGGATATTGGTCTTTTGGCTCCTTTGAAGATGTTTTGTAAAGTCCTCAAGAGATCCAGAGAATATTACAGTCCTCACTATTTTAATTTCCCCAGAAGTGAAGTTTTATTCTCCTCCTGCATCTTGACCAAATGTTGTGGGGATATGGGGATTCCTTTGTTTTGCAAAACCATGGTTCAACTTTTGAGATCTCTACTGAAAATGCTGCATTCCATTAGTTATTCATTCACACAGAGGAGATGGCAAGGAGTTATCATTGTCCATAAATATTTAAGTCTTCACATTCTATAGAACAGTCTGCTATTAATGTAAACATCAATATTTGTGCACTGTGAGCTTCAGCTTTAAGATTGTAGTTAAATGTTTAGTTTTTCTTTAAATATTGTAGGGATATGAATGGTAGGTGTTTCCTGGTTTGTAGGATGAAAACTGACAAGTGCTTTAATCACCAGAGTACCTCTGCCCTTCAGATCTGTGCTTACCTGCAGCTTTACACACACAGACATGAGGTATTGCTGAGATCTTGGGGATTTGGACATTTGTCAGTGCACCTGACACATTTTCCCATTTTGGGAAAGATGTGTGTCTCCATTTTATTGGGTGTAATTATCAAGGAGCAAGTCATCTTCATTCTACTTAGTATTGAGCTGTCTATTACTCTGGTGCATTTTTAGGTTTTCTTTAATGTATTTTCAAGTTATTTATCTCTTAACTATAGCACTGAACAGACAAACTTTTTAAAAGTATGAAATGCTTTGTGGTGTGTTTGTTTTTTGGTTGTTTCTCTTTCTTCTTCTTTCCCTGTTGTTACTACGTTCCGTTCCTTAGAATGTTTTATCTTTCTGTGATTCCTTTTCAGCTGCTGCACATAAAATGTGATAATGATGAACATATGTTTCAAAGACCCTCTGCTTTTTTCTGGTGTAACAATGAGGATTCACCTCCTTGTTTAGATATCTCTTCCATTACGCTTACTCCTAGGAGTTCTCCTGACTCTAGGCTACCACCTGGATTGTTAATACCACCACCTTCAAAAAGTGGTCTTCCAAAACCAACCAGTGAATACAGCTGCCCAAGACCTCGTGTAATCCTGCTGTGCAAAAGCAAAAGCTTTGTCACTTTTTTTTTTCTTTCTTTTTTTTTTGGCTTTCCTGTGTTCTCTGTTGTGTATTAAACTTGTGTTTAAAGTGTGCATTTTGTACAGTAGTTAAAGGACAGAACAGATGTGTCTTAGGTTCTCTAGGGATACTTTTAAAATGTGGAATTTGCAAAGATTTGCTCTTATTTCTACATAGGTTTTTCTCTCCTGCTTCCAAAAGAAAAATTCTTATTTTCCCAACATGTTTAAATTAGCCCATTAATTAATTGCCTCTGCATTATCTGTCAAGATTTTTAAAAAATTCTTTATATTAAGAGTAGTTATTCAAAATAAGCAGTTCTGAAGGTCCAGTTTCACGGGATCCCCCCCCTTGTCCCATGGATTATTAGAAAACCAATTGACCACTTAGTACCTTTTAGCATACTTTATAAAAACTCTGTGCAAAATGAAGGTTGAATTCTTAAATACTAAGTGGGCATATTGCTTTTTCCTAGCAATATGCTCATATTCTCAACTTTCCTTCCATTTGCAAGTTAACATTGGGCTGTATTTGACAATCATCGTGGCTTTCTGCATGTGTTGACTAAATAAAAAATGCTTCTTGTGCTCATATGTACTGAAAAGAATTTCTCAGAATTACTAAATCATAGTTTTACTTAGATAAGTTGTGTCAAGAGCATTAAAATGGCTGGTGGGTCCAACAGAATGGCACACAGAGAGGAACTGGCAGTGTAGTTTGGGCTTGCTTTTTTTTGCCTAAAAGACTTATTTTAAACCAAACAAATACTTTGTGATTATTGACCTGCCTTTTAGGTAGCTATAAACACTTAGCAAAGATGGAGAATCTGGATCAGAACTGATTATCTCCAAGACATCCATCAATGCTGATGGGAAACATAGGTTAATATACATAGGTTAATTGTCTTCCTGCTGAAGACAAAGCTGATCTGCAATCAGGGAGGGATTGGTTTGTATGAAGAACAGGATTTGAGATGGATTTTGTGTTTACTTTGGGTCAAGCTTTGGGTGGGAGCAGACATCCAGTGATCTTCTTAACTCTATACTGGTTCTCTGATTATGCACAAAGGCACCAGGTGGTTAATGCAAGATCCATGGACACAATAATAACAGCCTGGTGTGTCTGAACAGCATGGACTGAGATCTTCCCACAAGAGATGGGAAGAACCCTAACTCATGTTGAGATCACTAAGAGTTCTGTATCAGTAAAAATCTTAAAAATCAGTTGTTTTATGAAGTTAATTTACCTGTGGTCTTGCCAGGGAACAACGTGACAGAGAGAATTTTATTTTTTAATTACAAAAACCCAAACCCACTTGTTAATTGTGGATTTTTAATTTTCTTTTAATCCTTCAGTATACCTTAGGTAAAAATATTCCAGATTTTGGGGGATACTGAATTCCTATAGAGCTCCTATAGAACTACAGATCTCTGGTAATCCAAATTTTCAAAATGAAGTCAAGACTCCTAAGAAATAGAAAATAGAGGAGCTCAGAGTCCAGTTTTCTCTTTATGCAGTGTGTTCAGTGTCAGGCTGTGGATCAAGTGCAGAGAGAAATGGAGGTGGTTCAGGGCTTCCTATAGATTTGGCACAGGAACCTGTGGGATGAGTGTCAGGGGCACCTTCAGTTGCTGCAGGAGAAGCACTAAGGAAAGCAGCATTCCAAAACTAGGATTAATTCCATGGAACTCTGGTGGACCAGCAGTGCTGAAGGCTTTCTTTGCCAGGCTGTCCTATTCATGTCTTCTGCATGAAAGAATCCATGTGACTAATTTATCTTGTACTATGCCCATGAGGATATTTTGGTGCCTGGCTGGGGGCAGTCTTTGTAAGGTCAGGGTGTAGGGAGGCTCTACTGCCTAATAACATTAACATGCAAACTGGTTTTGCATATATTTTTTGGCTTCAACTCATCAAAGTTTTAATCTATTTCATTATTTGTCTTTAGTGTTCAGTTTACTCTGACTTCACTATGCCTCATTTGTGTCCTGAAGGTGATGGACTGATGGCAAGAGGAATTAATTACTAAGAAATAAATATGGCTATAGAATGATACTAATTGTCAGATTTGGGGTTACTTTGCTTATGGTTTTTTGAACCCTTCCAAATTCCTGGCCCTTACTAACAAAATCTCTTCTGTTCCATGTTCAAGGATGAGAATTTTATTTTGGATATTAAAATTCAGTGTATTGCATGTATAGGTTATTACTCACCAAAAAGTAATAAGGTCAGTAATAAGTAAAAAACCAGGCCAGGCTTTTTGCTTGCCAGATAAGTGATCACGTAAGGAAGAATTAGTGAATGAGAAATACTGAGATAGTATCTTTCCAGTTGAAACCACTGGTTCTGTGTGCTCTGAAGCATAGTGTTTTGTTGTTGCAGTATTAACTTCAATGGGCCTTGTGAATGTGTCTGTATTCATCTGTCTGCAATATGGAACTGCTTGTCACCAGCTTTTTCAGGTTTAACCGAGATACATTTCTGGCTAAACCAGGTGGACTATAAATGGAAAAATTATAATCCTGCTTATATGTTGGAGAGTTTTAGCATGTCTCAGACTCTGAACTGCAAATGCCATTTGCTTGGTTGTCAGGAGATGTTTTTGCATGCTGATGGTTATTTTTCATGGGTTTGAAAATGTGGCTTTTCTCTGCATGCTGAAGAATTCAGTATTGTGATCTTTTTCATGTGAAATATTGCCCTAATATTTATTGTCCTTATTGTAGGCAGGCAGTGTGACACCTAAATCACCCTCCACTGACATCTTTGATATGGTTCCCTTTTCTCCCATATCCCCTCAGTCATCAACACCTACTCGCAATGGTACACAGCCTCCTCCAGTACCCAGTAGATCTACAGAGATCAGTAAGTTTTGTAACAACTGACCTAATTTTTTGCTTACATTATTAAGTTTTTTGTTTTTTTTTTTTAGTAAAGCATCTTTAAAGATTTGAGTACATTTCGCATGGAAAGCCAAATAGAGTTTTTCTGTATCACATTCAGTAATGCCATTTCATTTTTATCCCATCTTCCCAAAGTCATTGATGTTGCTACCAACTTACATTATAAACAGATCTATTTCCTAACTAAAGCTATTATATAAACAGCTGAAAGGATTTTGGTTGGGGGTTTTAACTCAGCTTTTCTTTTACAGTATCTCTTTTGTACGTACTTGAAGAACTATTTTTACTCCTTGTTAGTTCTTTGTCAAGCTGCAGTTGTAGTATCTAAAGCTGGGGAAGACAGCAGGTGGAGTAAGTATGGTGAAGACAATGCAAAAGGGAGAGCTGAAGAAATCCCTCAAGGTGTAGGTTTTCTTGGAATACTATTTTTAATGCTACTTTTCATAGAATCTCCAGCTTTGTTGTTGAGTTACAATTGATGGACCCCTCCAGATACGTGGACCACTCCTAAAAGATGTTCACAAAATTATTAACAATGACAATTTCACTCTCCAGAGCTGGTAGGGTAAGGTTCTGGGCTCCAGTGGAAATCTTCAGTGAGTTCACAAAGTATTTGTAAAGACTTTGGAAATCTCTTGGGCTAAAGGAGAGTAGAGCATCCACAAGCAATGTTAGAGGTTGTAGCAATATTAGTCTGTGCTTAGTATCTTCTATTTCTGATGCCTGTTTTAGTAGAGGTAAGGAGGTTGGGGAAATGCTGCTAATATGTAGAATTTTCAGTTGTGAATGAGAGCTGTGCCCAGTTATAAAAATGCATTGTAAACCAAGTCAGTGTCTTCCCCAATGCCATATCCTCCACACCTGTCACTTCCATTGCTCAGAACAACTGTCATGCCCTACAGAAAAAGTAGGTGTGGAGGTTTTGGTTAAAAAGAATCTGGTTTGGTTTTGTTGGTTTTTTTTTTACGAGATTTTTAATTAATTTAGAAGAACTTCTGTGGGTTTATCAAAGTGCATATTAACAGAATTTAAAACAGTTCTCTTCAGAATATTATTAACTGCTCATAAATCCCATAAAAGAACATTAGAATGTTCAAATGAAATTGTTCTGTTTAGAGAATTTGTATCACTGAGTAAAGAAAAATGCAAAAATAATTCCAAGAGGCCTCCTCTGAGAACTCCTTTTGTGATTTGAAATTTGTTGCACTGAAAATACACAAAATGCCATAAAATAATTCTCAATGTGCATACCCAGCTTCAAAAATAATAATAACTCAACTTGAATTTACAGGACAAGTTGGGGTTTTTTTCTAAGCTACTGCCCTACCTTTTGAAACTCTGGCTAGAAATCATGTGGGAGTGCTCTTGAGAATTACAGCTGGGTAATAGAGAAAATACTATAAATAAGATGCTTTTTAAGTGATGTTATTTTAACTAGTTTTTTTTTTCTTCTGCACTTGATTTGCATTAAATTACAATGATGTAGTGCAGAGATGTGGGAGTAAGTGAATGGTAATGAAAGTGTGCTGGGCTTCAGAGAAAGATTGCTCAGGTGCATCTCAGTCTTTATGCTTTTGATCCCTGCTTTTTCAGTCTACATCATTAGTCCTTTAGATGTTGAAAATTGTTGCATTCATCAGCTATTAACAACCTTTGTCATATTTCAAAAGTGCAGCTTGAAAGAAGAGTCTTTTACTATCAAAGAAGGGCTTATTTGCTTAGATGAGAAAGTTCAGCTCCCATGAGTCTCATTGAAGCTGTATAATGTTGCATTTCTTTAATAAAGTACAAGAATATGTTGTTTTATTTGGTCTTATTGCTGCCAGTGTAAGCAAACTGGCATTTCTTTCTCCAGTGCAAGTTAGGTAAGTGGCAACCAAGAGGAGTCTCCCATTTCCTGCACAGCTTCTCATGCTCTTACCTCTACATTGTCTCTTCACTTAAGCAGTTTTTTTCCATCACTTTTAATGAAATAATAGGGTGATTTTCTTGGATTTTATCGTTTTTATAACTTTTATCACATTCAGTAGTAAACAAGGTACAAGATAGGGATGCACAAGTTATTTGCAGGTGTCAACTCAGTTGCTCCATTCACCAAAGTGAAGTTCATCTGCCTCTTACCTGGGGATGGTACAAGTGGTCTGCTCAAAAAAAAAAATGAGCTTTTCAAAGGCAGATTTCATCTTACTCATCCACTGGCTAAATTAACAAATCACCCAATGCTGCAGAGGAAAAACAGGAAACCAGTAACAACACCAAGCACTTTGTATTGCTCCAAGACCTTCATAGCTGATAACTGGCATCAGATAGTTCAGCTTCTCATTAAAAGAAATGCCTAAGAGTTAGAATCTTGCTTGCCAGCTCTCCTTTTGGCAGTTTCCCCAGCAAAAATCAGGGGTTTTTAATTGGTATCTTTTGCTTTGACTAGCCCACTACTAGTGGTATATAGTTCAAGAAACCTGGCATTCTAATAATGGAAGAGTGCAACATGGATCTTCTCTCAGGAAGGTGGTGATTTCAAAGCTTATAAGCTTTAAAAAAGGGAGATGTTTCCTCAGCATTATACCAATATGGCTTCTCAGTAAAAGTCTCTTCACTACTGGATATATCAGTAGTAGCAAATACATTGGGTTCACCTATTTCAAAGAAAAGAATTGCATGATTTTTGGACAGAAAGTTGCAGATTGGATGGATACGTGATGTCTCTTTAGGTAATAATTGCAAAAAATTCTTTCAAACACAAGAGCCCTTTCCAAAGTTGTATTTCTACTCAAAATGGTGCTGAGAAATATTTCTTTTAATACAGAATTTCCAGTAACCAGCTTGCAGGCTAAACATGAACATTACAGTAACTGCTTCAGTGAACAGCTGGCCAATGCATAGTTAGTGCAAACCAAAATGCAATGTCAAAGGCCATCCCTTCTGGAGTAAGGGATTGCAAATGGTCTTGTAAATTATCAGAAAGGATGGAACTAATTTATTGTTTTTATTTAGTTAAAGGAGGAATTAATTTATGTATTTCTTGATGGCACAGCATTATCATAATCTTTGGGAAGAATACTGGAGAGGAAAGTTCTCTGTTGAATTGTTCAAGATTTATTTCACTCAAATGAGTCTTCAGCAATTCAAGGTCACAACTGGCTGATGTAGACATCTGCTTTGAGATGTTATATTTCCAGAGATATTTAGGAGTCTATTGTGAGAATAATGATGGAGCCATTTTTATTGTAATTTTACTGTAATAATTCCAAATGAAAAATAAATGGAGTAGCCTGTGACTAAAGGAAAGGCTTCCTGGACTTCACTACCTCACATTATTCCAAATATTTTCTTGGGTGCTTGTCTCCAGTGTGATTAATTTTTAATTGTCATCACAGCTGTTCCAGGACATCTGGGGAAAGTATACATCAGCATAACTCTGTGCCTGGGTGATAGCTAGAGTAAAGAAGATTGGGATGCAAAATACAGCAGAAAAGACAAATATTTGTGGTTTGGTTCTGAGTTTATTACAGAGTACAGGTTGCTACTCTCCTGTATTATGTGCATCTTGTCCAGGATATCAGATAGGTCACAGAAACAAGAATCTGTTACCTGTTTATGTCCTCTGTGGGTTGAGCTGCAGACATAAAATGTCAGCATTTCATGGTCCTGAATTTGTTGGATCAATGCCCAAGCTGTGGATTTATTTCCATCCAAAAATTAATGGAAAAGGAAAGGAAGTACCTGTGCTGTTTGAAAGGATTGTATTCAAAGGCTTGATTGTTGCTGTGTATTGGAGAAAGAAATACCTGTCTGTGCTGCAGTTAGTTTGAGGAGTGTTCCAGGCAAGGTATTCTTGTTGTAATTAATCTTCATGCAAATACTCTGGCCTGAAATTAAAAATTGACTGATCTGTCCCATCCCTGCTAAAAAGGAGCTCCCCCTGTGGGCAGTGGGGTGGACACTAACAGATAAGCTTCTGGAGTTCTTCCCATGCAATAGTGCATGGGCACTGGACATCTTGGGATTTGTTCTGTTTCCACACGTTCTTCACCTTCTGGTCAAAAGAGAAATACTGATGGTGCTGCTGCAGATATTTCATGGAACTTTCTCTCTCCCTGACTTTGAGCACAGCAATCTCTCAAACAGCACACAGACTTTAAATGCAGAAAAGCAGTTCTGCCATTGACTCTTTAAGCCACTCTGCTGAAAAGCTGAGCATGTTGTAATAGACATGGTTCCCAAAATAATATTTCATAGAAACTCAGCTAGGAAACACTTCTCTGTTTTGAATCTGATTCTGTAAAGGCTTCATCACTTAGAACAGGATGCGCTCAGGTTAGTTTTAAGGTCTGCCTTGAATAACAAATATAAATGAAGTAATCCTTCACCTGAGAACAGGTGACATTAGAGGAGGAAAAGCTTTGCCATTCTCCTGTTCATGAGCTCCATGTTGTCATTAATAAAAGACAATTAAGAAGGCATAGATGGGGCAGTATCTATAATAGTGCACTAAATACTTGCTTTCAAAAATACTAATAAGTCATCTTTTAGTTCTAAGAAATGCAGAAGTTGTAGTCTTTACTCTTTTTTTCTAAATGCAGAAATACATTCCTTGAATGTTTTCTAAGGCTTGGTTTTGAAACTGGCTGCTTTTAGCTGTCTGACCACACAGAAAATTGTCAGCTCCTTTTAAGGATAGGAACAAACTAGAGAGGAGAGGGGAAGGGGAAAAAAAAAACCAGAAAATGTATCTACATAAAGAACAAATAGATTGGTGAGAAGCAGAAAGTATAATCACTTTCTGCCCAGTAGAGGTTTAGCTTGAAAGTCAAAGCTGCTGCACATCTGAGGGTTACTTGTTAGGAGCATCAGAGCATGTAAGGACATGAGTTGTACTGGAGCAGACTCATTTTGGCTGTGAAAGAGGCAAAGGGATGAGGTAGATCATCATTCTTACATTCAGTTATCCCACTTAAAGTCTCTTTTGCACGCAGAAAAGACTAGGTTGTGGTGGGGTTTTTTGGCTTAAGTGAGCTTTTGGAATAAGGCTCTCTGATCTGGGCCATCTCCTGGTCCCATGTGAGAGTTTGTAGCTTTTTAGTCACAGTTTTTGTATTCTGTAATTTATCAAGTTCCTGCTTGTCTCTACTGTATTTTGGGAATAAATCCGGGTAGCTGCTAATAATTTAAAACTCTTGTTGTGCAGCTTGGTAGCACCTAAATGATGGATATGGTTTTAATGTTTTCTCCACCAGTGACAAGACTGTATCAACTTTGTACTCTAAATTTTGCAATCATTTTGGAAAGGTTGGGACAGCAAAATTGTTTTCAACTCAATAGAGCAATAGAAAAAGTCTGTATGGATGGCACTTTTATATGTACAGAGAAAAAAATCCCATTACTGAGAAGAAAAAAAGAAAATAAAAACCACCTCAAAATATTTAGTCTGTAGGATGTGAAGAACTTGTGTTCTACTAAGAATAAAATGTATTGGAGGTCTCTCCTCTTGTCCAGACAAGAAGGAAATACAAAAAAGCCCTGACCACTAGAAAGTTAAGAAAATTGAGAAGCTGTATGGTACTGACAGAGAGTGCTTTACAGTAATGCTATTTATGGATCCAGATTTAGTGGAAATTTTGGGTAAGGGACCTTTCAGGGGCCTGTGCTTTTTTGATTCTTTCTTGGTGTGATCATATCGAAGACCTTAAAACCCTGGCAGTTAGTTTTAGTTGCAAAAGGTGTATTTAACCGGTTGGTAAGGTGTGGCAGACAGTGGGCATGAAGGCAAGGTTGCTTGCTAAAATATGTTTCTGCCTTCATGGTAATCTGAAATGTGATGTCCTGTCCCCTTCTCATTTATGAAATACCTATAACACCACCTTCAGTGTCCTTCAGCAGAAGATGCCCTGTTCAAATTGGAACTACTTCTTCTCATCAGATCCCTAGAATTCCTACAGAAGGCACAAGCATTCATGGAAGCCAAATTGTCTTAAGCAGAAGTTGATGATGTTCTTGGAAAAAAGTCTTTTGAGTCTTAACCTTTGGAAACCTCATCAAGATAACAGATTTCACATGTGGATGTTAGAAGTTGTGCTGAATCTGTTGCCTATCTAGAGGTGCTGTTATTCAGCTTGTGAGGACATATAAGCTGAGTTTTTCAAAGAGCTGTTGTTGTAGCCTGTACTTTTTCTCTCAGTGACTCAGTTTTCTGTTGTTCCAGAGAGAGACCTTTTTGGAGCAGAACCTTTTGACCCTTTTAGCTGCGGAGCAGGAGATTTCCCTCCAGACATTCAGTCCAAACTAGATGAGATGCAGGTAACTATTGGGTTCTGTTTTCTATGGCTGCATGAATATTCTTGAAGTACACACTTACAGTACCAGTGATTCTGTGATGTGTTTCTGAAAATGTGTCCCAGACTGCACATAGAAAAAACCCCACCAACTTCTGGCTATTTCTTTTTTGTCGTGGCCTTTGAGTTAGAGTTTGAATTTGTCTGCCTGAAGGTCCTTAAAAATGTTAGCCCATGGTATTAATACAGATACCTGCACTGATATAGGCTTTAACAGCACTGTAATAAAAGTGGATGCTGCTGCCCTTGCCTGGGAAGGGATTGAGTGAGCCAAAGACAAGAGCCCTACAGACCCACTGATGCTGTTACTCCTCAGTTCCAGCAATCTACACCACTTCACTATACCCTAACCTTTCCCCAGTAGCATTAGTCTGGTTTTCCACATCATTGCCATAGATAAAGTACGTGTCTAAGGGGCCAGGGCAATTTTTTCTGCCCTCAGAAATAGCTGCATTTTACTATGTCACTCTGGGACAATTAAACTGTCAAGAATTGATTCAAAAATTCTAATCTGGTGTGTTTTTATTGGATCATGTTTTTTGATTTTGAAGCACTCAACAGTATCTGTTCAGTTATTGACCTAGTTTTGAGGCAATTCTAGGAGAAAACCTTTGAATTTTGGAATAAATCCCTCCCTTCAGTCAGATTTTCCAAAGTGCTAGTTCCTTGCCAGCTTGCTTATCTGGCCTTTCCAGCAGCTTGCCAGCAAAACAGAAGGCTGAAAATACTGAGAACTTGAATTTCTAGGATCCTGGCTCCTCATCAGAAAATGTTCCCAAGGCTTCCAGCCCTCTTTTATCTCAGAAGCCTACAGAGTCCAACAGATTGGTTTCCTATTCATTGTGAAATTCTATTTCTCAGGTTTAGGATGGTGCCACTGGCAAAACTCCACTCAGAAACTGAGATTCTTGTTCACCTGTACTCTGGCCCACGTAGTTGCAGATAGCTAAAAGCCAAAACTGGCTTATTTGCAGTTTCAGTAAAAAACCTTATGATTTGTGAATGCCATAGTGTTAGTCCCTTTTAAAACTAAACCCCCAAAGCTTTTAGCACCTCACATTGATACATATCAAGGTTTTCCTGTTTCAGGAAAAATAGACTGTAGTAGCTGTGGATACTAAGAAGGATCCTGTGACAGTAGCTAAATGTCACAAACCAAGAGTTCTTATCACAGTTCATGTTTGGGCAGAACTTTGTATTCTTAGTATACAAAATACTGCAAAGTGTTATCAGCTCACAAAACATCAGTGAATGGAACAGTAGAAATCTTTTTCAAAGATATTTGAATTCATAAAATGCAAAACTCCTATCATCCTATCATTGTATTTGGCTTAAAAAAAAAAAAAAAAAAGAGACAGTCAATAAAAACCTCCCCAAAACCTCAGCTGTTTCCCCCCCTGCACATGTATATTTTATTTTTTCCAGCTTTTTAATCTGCATTATAAATCAGTCTCACAATCATAGTGTCTAGTGTACCCTGACACTTGAATTGAGAATTAATTTGTAGGTCTTTATGTAAGCACAAACCTTATTCATATATAATCCAACTGAGAACAAGAGTGAAATTCTCAGGTTATGGGGAAAAAAAATTGAGTTTCAACAAACCAAAAGCTCAATGCAGTTACTTGTTGAGGTGGTTGTTGCAAAATACAGATTGAAACATATTTTTCCTAATATCTCTTTTGTCTTCTTGTGCTTTCCTGGGTGCCTAGCGTCAGCGATGGTTGGTATATCCTATTTTAATCATGGTATTGAAAGTATTTGTAATTGAAATGTGCATGTGTTCATGTCTGGTTGTTTCATTTTTATGCTTATGTATCTGTGCACATATAACAAAACTCTTAAGATTTATATTTTGTATGTCCAGCTCGAGGTCTGAGCCATTTGAATTTTATGGGCCTAAAATGTCTGAGGTATTTTAACTTAGTTTAGTTTTCTTTAGTCAGTCCTAGCAGCTGCTAGCACTAAGCCTTCATTTTGGCTGCTGTTTGTTTTCCATGGGTAGTAGTGAAAGCTCCAGTTCTCATAATTGCATTGTCATTAGTGAAATGGTGGAAGCCAAGCCTTTGATTTCTGTGTTAGTGCAGTCATATTTGGGAATGCTTTTAATTGGAAGTAATTATTTAAAACATTGCTTTATGCAAAATACAGCTGTGCTAGAGGTCAGCAGTTGTTAGACACATACAGGGGAATGTGAAATGAACCTACAAAAGGTAAATAGGCAAAGAAAGTGTCCTTTAGGAAATCTAATATTAAGAAAGAAACAGGAAAGAAAAATGTAGCCTTCTTCTCTGGAATTCCAAGTGAAGGAATCTGTTATCTTCACATTCTGATAGTACAGCCTGGGTTTCAGTAAATATTAATTCCATTAAATATACAAAGTTAAGTGATTTACAAACACATCTACCACTTCATAATATTAGGTCATTCTTATCATATGTCTAAACTTCAGCAAGGCTCCAGATTTCACACTGAAGCTCTTTCTGTTCCATTTTCCAGTCCAATCTCTGATCTTTTTGGAGAGCTCAAAACTCGTGACATGTGCTGAGATATGACTTGAACAGCTCAGGTTTCTGATGACTTTCCAACCTCCTGTTTTCCCCCACCCTTATGCCTAAACTTATTTTCATCCTCTCTATTTTGAATGTATCCAGACATTAATAAAATTAATATGTCTGTATTCCCAGAAATCTTGCAGTGAGGAGAGGTTTTGTTGGATCATGAATCATACCAACAACAGCTGCTGTAATTTGTTAAAATCTCAAGGTAGTTAATATCATAAAGCTTCCAGGAGCTGCAAGCCATTCTCTGTTCATGGCCTAGAGCAGTCAGTAGGATTGACAACTTTCCATCTGAAATAAGTTATTCTCAACCCTCTCAATTATCTCCTCAGAGATGTGTGAATTTATCATTGGTTCATTGGGTTTGTGCTGACTTTAAGCTCATGAAGTTAAGTGAAGTTACAGGGCAGGGATAAGTAAGTTAAGGTTGTCTTTGGCAACTTTATCTTCTGATAAAATGGAAGTTCTTTGTTTTATACTAGAGCAGCTCATGTCTTACTGCTGTAGACACAAAAAAGTGGGAATTTTAGAAGAGGGATTATTTTCAGGTTACTTTTTTCCTGTTAAAGTAAGTTTTGCCCCTTTGTTTAAGAGGCTAATCACATATGTTAGTTATTATTTTTCTGAATAACAAAAGTGTTCAGTTCTTGAGTTAAATCATCTTGGAAGTAAGGAAGCTGACACTGTCATGGGGATGTGAACACAGAAAAAACCCACACATTACATCCCTTCCAGTTCCCACTCCAACATCAGAGGCTGGCCTTCTGCAGTCCCTGAAAATCAGCATGTTTGAGAAGTTTTCTGACCTGAACCTTTTAAGTGCAGAAAGACATGGCACAAATGGTTTTTTTTAATGAACAGACAGTGTGCTATGCTAACAGCAAGTTATTAAAAGCTGAAATATCTGCATGACACAAGGCAAAATATTTTCAACCCTGCGTGTTAAAATGAATGGTACATGTTTTATGTATACATTATGCAGTGTGTACCAAGTGCTGGCTATATATTTGATTTTTAAAGAAAAAATATTCTAACACATTAATTGGGCTTCTTAGAAAAAAGATTAAAAGAGATAATAATTTATTATCCACTCAGTCATTCCAGCTGACTTCATTATTATTACAGCTGTGAATGATGGAGTTTAGGGTGAAAAGCCAGAAGTGGGCATATGCTCTGGAATGGATGCTATAATAATTACCCTGCAGCTTCAAGTAGGAGCTATAAGACTTGAGAGCTGTCTGGAGTTCAGGTGTATGTATAAACTGTGTTCCTGAAAGCAGACATAAAGCTGAAATCATCCTGCACTGCTGTGAGAACTGCAGCACAGGGTACTTTGTTGTCTGCATTAATCAGAGGTCAACTTTGTCTGTAAAGGAGAATCTTTTCTTAAAACCTTGTCTTCACACAGCTTGCTCCACAACAGCTTATTAGATTTTATTCTTTTTAATCGTATCCTATATTTGCCAAAGTATAGGTTTGGAGATTCCAAAACTTACGTAAGAATTTGGAGTTATTTTGCAAAGCTTGAGGGATTAGTAATGGAGATGGCTATGGGAGACCTGAAGGTCCTTCCTGATTATTGCCAATTTGATTGCAATCACTTTGCCAAAGAGTCTGCTGGGCACAGTCTTCTGATTTCAGATCTTCTGATTTATTTTTTTTTTTCCACTTTTGAGGGTTGCATTTAATTTAATGGGAATATTGGCTGAAACAGTAGAGCTTTCTTTGGTTTATATTCCTATACATTTCTTGTCTAAGGCTTTTTTAAACAGTAATGATACATACAGTGCAGCAATCTCTTGAGGGATAGGCAGTGATCACATTACAATTATGTTAAACTCTGACTGCTTTCCATGCAGAATATCACAGATTAAATGGGGAGGACTAAAGGTGAGGAAAGTAGTCTGGAGTGAAGTTGCAGAAAGAAGATCAAAGAGACCACTTTTCTTCAAAAAAGTAGTAATAGCTCAAAGTCATAGAAAACACAGGTGACAAAGTGTCATTTTGTGTGCAGTAAAAAGAAAAAATAATTAAAAAAACACATGATCAACACAGGAGCAGTGAGATGTGTGGTTCCAAATTGCATCATCTCTTTTGCTCATGGCTAGCCAGAAGAAGGGCATTGGAAGTGCAGCTAGATAAGACACTTAAATATACTTTACATATAACACTGCTTAAATGTCTGAAAGACAGCTAAGAGCATGAAGGACATGACTGAGGTGCATGTTTGGTAAAAGGACTCTCCAGATTGCTCAGGGGGAAGCTGCTTGTTCTTGCTAAACCAGCAACTGTTCTACCACTGCAGCTGTGTCAAGTGTCTTCAGGCAGAACCACAAACTATCCTTCTTACAACCACAAAAATGGAAACAGCCTGTAAATACCTGGAAAGATTTCAGGCATTTCAGACACACTCTGTCTGTGGGGTTTACAGTTTTAACAGGCTGGACTGTGTAGGGCTAATCCTCTGAATTGTCAGCTACATCAGTTCATAATAGCCTTTGGGTAAATGAACAATGTCTGGTTATAACAGGATGTGTTTGACTTGGAAACTCATATAGGGTTTGCCTGAAATCCCATTTGCGTTGATGCTCTTTGAAAAATACAGAGAGAGGGGGGAAGAAAATGTCAAATGCACCACTGAGCTTTGGCAGCACTCTGTCACCCAGGTTTGGCAAACTGGGATGCTCAGTTGGAAGAAGTTTGCATCCCAGTAGTGCTGCTGTTTCATCATCTCATAGCACGAATCTGCCTCTAGAAACATTCAGGTTTTATTGGGAACATCTCAGATTGCTTGGTAACCATTGCCAGGAAGTTTACTCTGCTTCTCAGCGTTACTCATTTGATAGCAATAGCCAGTGGGGTGATTAAATATTCATATGGTTTTAAAGTTCTAGCCTATGGTTTGGATTTGCTTAAAATTAAGCTGGTTTGACTTGGGATTTGTCTTTTAAAACAAAAAGCTATGTTTTTGAGGTATTGCTATGCATTATGAGAAAAGACTTGAGTTCGTATCCAGTCCCAGTACAGATTGCTTTACAAAGAGATGAATTTTGTTTACAAGATCTTTGCTTCCTGAAAGCACATCTTGTGGATTTCATAGCATATGATCAGCATTCAGTGTTAACACTGAACTGAACACTGAACAGCTGCCACTGGAGCTGATGTTGGCATTTCTATTCAGAGTCCATATTTCCAGTTGCTTATAGTTTTACAAACTTTCATGTCACATGAGTTGCTTGACTCAAAAGCTACTTTGCTCTTGAAGATCAAGCCACAATTATTATTCACCTTCTTTTAAAGCAAAAAGAGAAATTAAACCAAGAGCACTTGTCCTCTATCACAAGTGCTGTTATTATACTGGAACTGGTGCAAGCAAAGTACGTTTTGTAACCAAAGCACAGATACTTGCAGAGTGAATTTATTTTCAATATAGGGGTGGGAGCATTGAGCTTATGACCATCTCTTTATTTCTGTTAAAACAATGGGAGTAAACGGAGTTTTGACTTGAAATCTTTAAGAATTTCTTTATGCTTTCTAAAGACCATTGTATTTTCTTTCACTGAGTTATGTGCCTTTGAAATGCAGTTTGTTGGTTTGCAATAGTGTTGGAATTATTTTATTTGCCTTTTAGTGAAGCTCAGAACCTCTGAGACATGTTTGAATGCTATATTATTGTTGGACTGCCTCTGTGATAAGGGATTACTGAATTAGGAGCCACCTGTTATCAGTAACAGTAACCTGTTATCAGTAACAGTATCCTTGACTTACCAGAATCCTAAAGTGTAAATATAATAAACCCTTTGTTCCTATAGCCCTAATCTTTTCTGCTAGTAAATAATGTTGAATTTTATGTAGGAACAACAGGAACAAGTCAAACATGTTTGTTTTAACAACCTTTGTATACAGATAATCAAGGCTTTTTTCTACAATATTTTCTTTGGTTTATATACATACTGCATGTCTTTTGTTCTATGTGATACATCCTTTTATAAGTTAATCATTACAGCTTTGTAAAAATCAGATGACAAACTAATGTAAATGTCCCTGAATTCATTCTGAAGTAGCCTTATGGTTTATCTGCCTAAAGAGAGACTAAATTGAGGTGGTTTTAGACAGCTTAATTCTCAACAAAACACTCCTTTCTATTAATGGTGTCTTGTTTCATTGCAGGAGGGGTTCAAAATGGGATTAACTCTTGAAGGCACAGTATTTTGTCTCGATCCACTAGACAGCAGGTGCTGATGAAAAGGAACTAAACATGGAATTCCTACACAGTGGGGGTTTTTTTAATTCTGAACACGTATTCACAGATATTACCCATGTGCCAAAACCTGCTTTTTTCAACATGTAAACTCTTGTGAGGTTTGCTTCTGTAAAAGCCCCATTTAGCTCCACCTTTCCCTGTACAAATGTAAAAAGTTGTATTTGGTTATGAAATATGAATTAAATTACTCTGTTGTCTTTCTTTCTCTCCCAAATTTTCTGTGCTATGACCATTATCCTGGAGAAGTTCTTCAGGCAGCTCACATGTACCTCTCTGTTTGCAGGACTGCAAGCATGATTTTTGCATTCTACTATACTTGGCAGCATTCTGAAGTTACTTTTTTAAGCCTTTATTTTCAATTCAAGCAGTAAAATGATTAATCTCTAGTGCAAAAAGTTCAAGTTGCAGTGAAAAAGCAGAAAATAATGACCATTAATCTGTGCTTAAAAGGTAAATCTGGGTGCCATGTAATTGATTCTCATCACTGTGTATTGTTTCTGTGCTGTATATACATAATTAGTTTATAAAAAACAGATTTATAGGTCCATAATTCATGTTTTAGAAACTAACAGATTACTAGTCTGCTAATTAATGCTTAATGAAGATAGAAGAACTGCTGCATTGCAGAATGGGCAAAGTAACTACCCTTTGTTTTGATATCTTATAGCTGAACTATAAATTACATAATTTGGAAATCATTACCTGATAACCATAAGTTGAAAAGTAGGTTATGGTCTTGCATTTACTTAGGAAATGATGTCATTTTGTTCATGAACAGGCCCAGTCCACTGAGCTCAGTTCTGTAAGTTCCTTTCAACACCTGAATGTTTACACTCAGGCTCTCTTAAGTATTTTTTCACTGTCTGCTTTAAGGTGATAATGTCTTCATTTTGAAGCTTGCTGCAAGAACTCCAAGTTAGTAAATCCTTCATAGCCCCTGGCTGTTCATGTTGCAGAATTAACTGCACACCAGATTCTCAGCTGCTGTTAAGTTTAGTGCTGACCCTTCTATGCATACTCCTCATTAATTTTTAACATAAGCAATAAAATACAAAGTATTATCATTAGTGTTTTGATGCCCAAACTCCACATTAGCTCAATTCAAAAACTTTAAAAATACTTTTCCCTCCAAATACACAGTTGTGGAAACAACAAACACTTCAGGATTTTTAAAATACATTTTCTTCCTTTTTTCATGAGAGTTTTTCCTGATACCTTCTTGTCCTTAGCTATTACAGTTTACACCAAAAATGCATTTTTAAGTCCCTCATCACATCTTTATTCCTTGTTCAGCAAAGTACTTTTGCATATACCTTTGAAGTCCACTGAAATGAAGGGGATTATTCCTCTGCTGAGGTTGGCATATGCTCAGGTACCTTGATGAATGGGTGTCTTAATGTCCTACACTACATTAGTCTTCCTCTTCCTTTGTTCAACATTCATATAGAGTATTATATATAAATATATATATATAAAAAATATATATAAATCACTAACAAATAGAATAGTATATGTTTCATAAAGAAAAGTCTTTATAATTTTGTTTGTCATATAGTATTTTGGAATTTGTATAATGAGGATGTTTAGCAGCCATAGCAATGGCCTTTTGTAACAAATAGATTTTGTATTTTTATTGTACTTTAAAAAGCTTTACATAATAAGCATCTATTTAGTGGTCATTTATTATCAATGGTAACACAAAGATAATATTTGCACATTTTAAGAAACCTTTTTCTTTACTGATTTTTATGATAGCTGATTGCAAATGGCATGGTTAAGTGTTACATTACTGATCAACCCACACAAAAAATACTTAAATCAACACACCAGTGCATTTTTAATCAAAAGGTTATGTGATCCAATTGGAAATTGTATTTGTATGTAATCTCCAATGTCTGCTTAATTTTGCCTACAATAAATGTTTTTAAATAAACCACATTTTAGAACCTTCTGTTCCTTCAGTAAAATGCCCAGTGGAAGGGAGGGTGGGGAGGCACTTAAATTTGGGGCAGAACTTGCCCCAGAGAACGTTTTAGTGCTGAAAGGTGGCAAAGTCACTTTCCAGCAGGAAGGATCTTGTCTCAAACAGTGTAAAACAGCTCGGGGGCTGCTCTTTGTTTTGTGCTTGGTCTCATCTGCTGTCTGAGGAAAACCTTGTTGTATGTGCAGCTACGTAACACCAGTAACTCAGCAGTAGCTCTCTCCACAGTGCTTTGGGAATTTCTTAGATACTTTTTTATTGTTTGAGTTCTGGTGGGGATTGCTTTGGGTGAGTTTTGGTTTGGTTTGGGTTTTTTCACTTAGCTCCTAAATATACTTAGCTACTAAATGACCCTGATGGTTACTTAAGGAGCAAAGATGTACCTGAAGTCCTTCTGAATCCTAGAAAGCAAGCTCCATAAACCAGCTGTGTCAGTGGGGCAGGCTGCAACATCTGGTGGTGATGCTTTTGGGAAAACTCATCTTAAACCCTGTGGTAATCATTTCCATTGCAAAAATTCTCTCTGAGCTGATACTTAAAACCTCTGGGGCCTGGACATTTTATGGGAATGGATGGTGCCAGTGGGTAAGGGGGATGTGTGATCTGTGAGTTATAAATGGCATCAATTCTTTCTCTGCAGTCATCTGCTAAACCTTCAAACTACCACTTTAAAAATGTGTTTGAGAGTGGTACAAAGGGTCTAGGTGATCTCTCTTGCTCTGTTTAGAGAACACAGGAGTGTTCTTTTTTTATTCAGAACTTAGACTGCAGAAGCTATCTTGTTAAAAGAAGTTCCTGCTCCTTTCAATTACCTAATGAAAGTCTTAACATTTAAGCTTTCTTAAAAAAAAAAGCTGGTTAGACTGGGAATCTGGTGGTGATTCTGCTCACTGTGTGAGAGATGCAGTGCTAAAGGAGTTGAGAACAAGGCTTTTGTGATCACCCTGCTGATCCTCCTGTCTTGGGCTGTATCTTTGTGGATATGCAATACAAGATTTCAGTTTCACTTCTCAGCTGCAGAGCTACAGCCCTAGTGTGCCAACCCAAGCTATATGAACCTTCTGCTCCTTTTTTTGTATGATATGGACTATTTTTCTCTTCCTGCCAGCTTATTACACCATACCTAAGTAACTGAGGTGTTTAGGTTACAATTCTTAAGGAAAATGAGCTGCTGCATGGTAGGTTTTTGTGTTTTCTTTTTTTAACCCTTGATAACACAGTGAGCATCACTGCAGGATGTTTATATGCTTAACCCATTGCCTTTACTTCAGTTTGATTGCCAAATGGCTGGTTTTTAACTTCCATTTAACAGGTGGGATTTGCACTAAACTTATAATTGATCAAGTTGCTCCAATTGGCATCATGTGGCAAAAGGAGTTATGTTTCATTTTGGCTTCACCAATGGAAAGGGAGAAAGGAAAAAGAAAATTATCACACTTGCAGAAGTAAGTGTGGGTTGTGTAATCCCAGAGGTGATTGAGCATGCCAAGGAATGGGGCTGGCTCAGAGACTTCATTATGATGATTATTTTTCAATTTGTGGAACTAAGCATAGTCTTATTCTCAGTGAAGAATTCTGCTTCACAACAAGAGTCTCTTTTGCAAAGGAAGAGAGTGACACTGCCTGAGAAATCTCTGGTTGAACATCCGGAGTTCCTCTTTTCATTATATCCCAACAGTCACTAGGGATAATCACCCTCTGGATACCCTCTTAAACAAGAAATGTGATAATAAATTGCAGGCAAGCTGTCAGCTTTCCTGATTTGACATGTTGGCTTTTTGGTGCTGCTTTGAAAATCAGAGCTGCAGAGATCATGCTCTAAAAAGAATAAAAAAAAAATAAAACCTGAATCACAGACTATGTTTTAAGAGGCAAGCAGACAAAAGTACCTGTTAGTGGGTGTTCTGTAAGCTTCAGCTAAAGGACAGCAAGTAAACTGATATTTAATTGGCATTTCCCCTCTAGTAAGACATACTCTTAATGAGAGACTGAGACATCCATTGCATTGTCAACTGGTTAAAAGTACACAGCAGTTCTCATTAATAAAATTAAGAAAAGGATTTCAAATGTATAATTTTGTTTAATTACTCTAGAATGGTAGGTGATGTTTATGAGAAGTCTGGCATTTGTAATATATGCAGCCTTCTGGAGATGCTTCAGCATTCTGTGCATGCTGGGGCTTAAATAAAATATACTACACATTTGTTTGTTCATCAGACCAAAACACTTCCTCAAACTGCAGTCCCCTTTCAGTGGGTTTCATGGACTGCATACATAATAGTTGTGTGTGATGGAGTAAAGGTGACTCCATCTCTAGGTGTCCATACCTAAAGGAGTTTGTACCTAAATAAACACAAAGTTGTGCTTGTTCTCATATTGATTGATTGATTAAAAATAAAAATAAAAATAAATCTACTGCTTATAAATAAATGATATGAATTGATCTCCTTATGATAATAGCTTTCCCAAAACAAGAATCTTAGGACAGACCCTTAAGAATTTTTATTCCTTACAGCTTCATCCTACACACAGCCTTTTCTGACTGAACCTGGAGTTCTGCCATATGTGGCACTTAAATTGCTGCAAGTTTTACTTCTTGTTTGATTGTATTCTGTTAGCATTTTATTCAGTAAAAACAAGATGGGTTTTGAAGCTTCTGCACAAAAAAAAAAGAAAAAAAAAATGGAATGTTTTGAGCATGTTTCACTGAAAAATAACTGAGTTCTCTAGGAATCTACTGGTTTGCTTTTGTAAATTGTTATTAAATTTGAAATAGTTTGGTGTTGGATTTTTTTAAGGATTTTCATAGTTTTCAAATGAAGTGATCCTTGGTGCTGTGGAAGGCCTGGGAAAATGCTTAGCTTGTACTGGGATAAGATTCTAATGAAGATGTGTTCTTGGGGGAAAAGAAAGCAAAACCTACTTTAAGGGCCTTGATAGACTCTAAAAATCTGTTCTTTTTTTATACTCAGCTTTTTAGGGTATGCTAGAATGTTATCATTCAGATACATACTTTACTGATGGTGTTGTAGTGTAAGAGACATGGAGGTTGCTACTATAAATGCAGATTGAAGTCCCCTGCAGATTAAACAATGCAGGAATGGGTTCCCCATTTCTTGACAACCTTATTTTAGCATACATTGGAGAAGCAGAATAGATCTGAATTTCTGAAACTCTTCAGTCCTCTAAAATAATGACATGGCCACGGGTAATTTGTGGCAGATTAGCCTGGGATGCAAAGTGAGCAGCTACATTTGGAAAGAAAAATAAGGTAAGAGAGTTTTCTAGATAAGAGAGAGTTAATGAGAAGTTTTACATGAGAATGGAAATGGTCAGTGGGATTGCTCATCTGGGCAAGCTCTGCTCTGTTCCCAGGTAAAGCGATATTTATTCAGTTTTAACTGCTGATCGTATCTACTGCATCAGAGAAATAAAAGAATAATAATAATTAAAATGTCTGATGCTATTTGCAGATTATCAACAGAAGTGTGTAATGATCAAAAGCTTTAATCTTGACTTTCCAAGTCGTGTGTCTGTTTTCTCATCCTTAACTCTGAGTCTATCAAAAAATTTCTTCAAGGTGTTTATGGATTGTTACCGTATGCTGTGTGAAACCTGGTTTGATGAAGAGATTGATGAATATTGATTTGATGAGTATTGTAAAAGAAGCTTAGACAAGGCTGGGATCTGTGTCATCACAATTGGATACTGTCGTAACACTACTGGATTGCTGTATGAAACGGAGGCAATGTAATGTCATAGTTCCATCATTTAATGGCCCTTTAAAAATGCACATGTTTGAAAAGAACTGAGTGTTATTTAAAAGTCAGAAATATGTCTAGTGGCCGAAGTAAACAAGATAAATTGCCTCTTGGCACTCTAAACCAACTAACTAAACCAGTAAGGCCACTAAAGCCACATGAGTCATAGCCATAATGAATTTAGTTGAAACTTAAGCAAACAGGGATTTGTTTTCTCAGGACCACAGATTCAGGCTCTCACAGACCTCCCCGGTTAAAAAGTTGAATGCCAAAAGGGAAAAAAAAAAAAAAAATCCCACATGGTTTTCTAAACAACATCTGACTCTGATCCCATGTATTGCTGTAGGTAAGTTTACATCAGGGTTGATGATCACGAGCAGTGGTGCAGACTGCATGTTGTGATTTCACCCTCTTAGAAGTAACAGTAATAATGACTTGTAAAAGGCATTTGCTGCTGGAAAAGTGTAAAAGGATCTTATGATGCTAATAGTCTTGCTTTAAAATATGCATGGAAGGATTATCCTGATTCTTGGTATGTTCAAAAGTAAATTTGATGTTCACAAAGGACACTGGGAAGCAATGAGAAAGTTGTTATGAAAAGAGAAAGCTAAGGTAAGTGAGTTTATCAACAGGAAAATCTGAATTTGCATGCCAGCACAGAGCACAGGAAACACTCACGTGATGTTTAACTGGGGGCATAAGTTGTCATATTCATTGGCATTAATTTTGGGGGCAATATTGTCAAAATACTGCTGTACCACCATGTTACTGGTAGGCTTCACTGTTGAGAGAAAGATGTGAACAAACTGTACAATATCTAAAGAGCCATTTCCTGGCTGATCCGGAGAGGCAACACCCATTGCTGAGCCCATGGCATCATGCAGTGTGCAGAGTGATGAGCAAATGGATGTGCTGGAGGCATTTCCTACAGCTACAGAGGCTCCAGAAGGCAGCTCTGGAGTCAGGAGCAGAACCTCTGGTGGTTTAGTGGGGAGGTGCTTCATACACTGCAATTTCTGGAGGGGAATAGAGAACATGAGAGCTAACAGGGTTTGTAGGAATTTCAAGTCAGTCTCCATCAGGGCTGCAGGCATGATGTAAATAAGGGCTGGCAGATGCTGAAGGCATTCCAGATACTGCCCCTCTCTCAGCTGTTACTGCACAGAACATTGAAAGCTTTCTCTTCCTCAGCTGAGAGTACACACCTGAGAAAAGGCACCTTCAGATAAATTCTGGATTTAGATTAAATAGGAACACATTCCCCATACTGAAATGAAAGCAAAAAGACTGAGAGAGTTTAATGCTATATATGAAAAATACATTATCCCAATGTTTTATAAATGCAAGCTTTTGAGACTTGGAGTATATATTTGTAAATAGAGTGTTCTTCTGTTTGTTTGCATACTACTTGTTTTTCTTACAGTTGCTTAGATTTTAGGAATTAATTTTTATTTTTTCACAATTTTACTTTTCCTTGAGAACTTTCTGCAAAAGTGTGAAGGATGCAGGCTCAGTACATTTTACTGTTCATATGTTTCTGCCTAGAAATAATGCCAAGAAACCTTTCTAAAAGCTTTTTCTTAACAGCTTTCGGTCCATTTTTCTTCCCAGGAATCACAAACTGCATGTTGATGTTTCTAAGGGTAAGCAAGCCTACCAAGGAAAGTTGGAAAAAATATTGTGGTTGGCCCCAAGAAGTGTGCTGTCTTCCAGGAATGATGAATTAGTTTGTAATCTACAGCTCCATGTCTCCTTATGCTTGTGCTTTTCTTTCCACATCTTATGCAAGAGCATCACACGACTTGAACATTGACTCAAAATGATCCAGTGTTACATGCTTGGAAAGTAGCACTGGTGGCTGCTTTTCAGGAGAACTCAGCTTCCAGCACAAGCTAATGGGGATTTTGTACCCATTTAGGTGGAAGCATACTGAGAAGCAAGCTCTGTGTGTGCTGAGGGAGCCAAAAGGTGGGGACAATTCAAGGTTTTTAAAGATTGGCAAACTCCTCGAAGAGCCCTGCTTCACTTTTTCTGACCCACAATACCAGAAGCAGGAACTCCCAGTGCTGAGATCACCTCTGCAGGTGGAGTACAGTGACATCTCCACTTGGGAGACTGGGACAGGACAGTAAGAACTTTCAGACAGTGTCACTGCAACTTGATGCACAAACTATTTGTACAGAATGTTTTGAATTCTGCACAATACACTAAGACCTCTCCTTTTTTTTATTATTTTTTTCTCTTTACTGGTGTCCAAGTAATGTCTCTGAACTCCTGCTCTAGGACAGTTTCTTTGGGCACTATTGCTCCCACCTTGTAGTCTATCCTTTTTTAATCCAGCCAACTGCTGACTTTTAGTTTTATTCTGGTGTTACAGATTATGTCCTAACAGTGCATAATGAATATATGCTAGAAAAACACTCTCAAATCTATAAATGAAGAAAAGAGGACAATGCCATACCTTTGCTTTATAGTAATGGTTTCACACCAAAATTCTCAGGTGCTGCTCTGGGATTGTCTTCTACACATAGGCTTTTCAAAGCTGATTTTTTAGGGTGTGTGTTTACCTTCCAGTTGCACTCCTGAATTGGATGTTTCTCAGTTCCTTTACTGTTAATGTGTGGTAGTATAAAGTCAGGAAAATATTCCTGGTCTTTTTATATCTCTTAGTGTCACTGGATAGCAGGTCCTTCCTGTTTCTTCAGGTTTATCTGAACCAGTTGAGATGTTGAGATACAGACGTAGATAAAATTATATGTATAAAATGTATCTTATTTTGCTTCATCTCTGTGTTTCTTATTCTTTCAAACTAAAAGATGATCAGAAGTTCACAATTAGGAGATTGGGAGACTGGGGGCCCTCTGCAGTGGAGCCAAATTCCTCAAGACCACAGCATCCAGGAGATTTCACCCTGGGTTTCTGGTGCCCGAGCTGTCTCTGTGCACCCCAAAGGCAGCTGTGAGGTGTCACCTCTGGACTTGAGGATTCCATGTTGGTGTCCAGCAGCAGACAAGCCCATTGGCATGGGCCTTTACAGTCACCAGCAGAGTAACAGCCCCGTTATTGGGCATCTCTGCAAACAAATATCAGGGACAAACAGCTCCGTGGCAGCCATCGACTCAGCGCTGTTTGACAAAGCCACTTGTCCCCTGCTGGACCTGCAGAAACCCAGGTAACTGGAAAATGTCATCTCCTGCAAGATAGACACCACTGTTGGTATAAAGGTTCATCAGACCCAAACATGCAGGAGGCATTGCCTGGCCCAGCAGGTCCGCCTGGCACCAGCTCCCCACAGGTTGCAGGCAGTGAGGAGCCATTCCTCTCAGAGTATCAACAGGGTGAGGGCAGCCCAGGAGTCCCTGCCCCAGCTGCTCTCTCTGACTGTGACATCCTTTACACACTAGGATGGCCTGGACACACTGAGGGGTGTCTGTACCCTGCCTCCAAACTTTAATGAGCCTTTAATGCATCAGTTCTGGATCCCTCCTTACTCTTCCAGTTCTCCTCTTCCTCACCCTGTGCAGGCCGCAGGCTTGCATACTCACACCACATCCAGGAGTCTATTTTCTTGACTGCTTTATACTGATTCTTCTCTTTCTGCTCTTGAAAAGAAATCCTGTCTTGAACCTCACTTGATAGGCCTTCATTTTTTTTAATTCCCAACCCTTAATTGCTTCCTGTGGAGCGTCTGTCTCTGGCGGGAGAGAATCCAGGCTGCCAGGCAGCACTGCTGCAGGACCTGTTTGAAGTGTGAGGATTTAAACCTCATGAAAGGCAGACTGGATACTTCTTGTGAATCAGTCCCAGCTTCCTTTTAAAGGCTGTCTGGAGCTACTTTCTTTGTGTGGCTGCCATCGTGGTCCTCATCAGTTCACTTGGTGAGGAGGTGCTGGTTGAGGCCAAGCCAAATGTACTCTTGATTTCCACATTGCTCTCTCAGGACTGCTCTGTGGCTCTGGCAGATTAGATGCACATGGAAAAGGGAATTGCTGCCCTGCAGGGTTGGCTATCTTGACCCTCCAAAATCTGCCTCCCACGTAATTCTCCGTGACCAATATTCCTCTGAATATTTTCATCCTCCTGTGTATTGTTGCAGGCCCGTGTGCTGTGAGGAATTATCAAAAAGGGACCAAAGGCAGCGAGTCCTCCAGATTAACTCAGGACAGGGCCACACATCCAAGCAGTGCTCGCAGCTTCATCGATGGATTCAGTCCCAAATGTGCCACTGCCACTGGCTGTCACCCATCAGCCATCTCCAGTTCGGGTAACTCCAGGGCATGGTCAGGAGCCTGTGTGAGGGATTCCCTTGGTGGTTGGAGAACACAAGTCAAGCAGCAATGGAAAGACAGGCTCTCAGGAGGTTCTTGTGGCCAGGCAGGCTCTCAGGAGGTTCTTGTGGCCAAAGTCCTCCCACAAATCTCTTTCCTCTTCAACTCCGTAAGGTCGCAGTGACCTCAGAGTCTTTGCCAGTGTGACCAGGGGCTTTCCTGACTTTTGCTGTGGGTAAAATACTCTGTAGTCAGAAATGGTTCTGGTAGAGAGAAGGGCTGTGTGTGCTGCAGCCCATCCTGCCTGTGCACAGCCTGCCAAGGCTTGGGCTGGGGCAGGCCAGGTTGGGGCAGCTTTATCAGTTTCCTTTGGAAGCTGGAGCTGGTGGCTGGACAGGCTGGCTGGGCAAACAAGTGTGAGGATTGGTGGGAGAGAAGGTTTGGGTTGAGGACAAAAATGACAGGTTTTCACATTAGCAGTCTGTTTTCAGAATTAAAAGGGAGAGGCACAGGAAGGGCTTAAAATTGAGGACAGGGCAGGGAAAAGGCAAGGGAGAAATTTGTGGAATTCTTTTTTTTTAATCACTCTGTCATGTGTCAGCATTTTTAGCAGCTGCCAGAGAACAGATGAACCATACATCATGTCAGTTTATGTGTACAGAATGCATCTATGTCAAACCTTCTGTGACACTTAGAGCATCCTTTTGGCTTCCCCAGGACTTGCTGCGTGGCTTCTTCTCCAGTGATCAATGTGTGTGGAGCCCATGGCAGTGCAGAGAGAGAGCAGTCCTGCTCCAGTCACTGCTGCCTTTCAACATCATGAAACTGCTAATAGTGAGGAATTGCATGTGTTAGGGCAGGAGATTACATTTTCCTGTGATCCTGTTTATTATCAACTGCCCTAGAGCAGGAGTTAAGGGCCATTTATTATGTATTGAATTTAGTTGTTTGGTATTGTTTCATAATAGCCTTTATTGACATCAATTATCTCAAGCTGACAGTGGTTTCCCCTGTGATTGTCCCTCAGATCCTTTCCAGGTAACATATTTCCTCCATTTTTAGCAGGCATTGTTCCTCCTCTGTAATAGTTAACATAATTTATTTCTAATCCTATCTCTAGGGAATTTAGTTAATTTTTGTTTTCTTTCCCCCCCTCTGGAATAAGGAAAAATGTTTAATTTCATAATAATGCAATTACCTAATTTTATATGAAGTCAGCCTGCAATTTGGAAAAAAAATACGAGCAACAAATACATTTAATTCCATCTCTTGGCATTATTCATGCAAATATTTACATATGCATGGCTCTAAATGCAAATGTATATATATAGGAATAGTTACACCTTTAAACAAACAAAAAAAATGAAAGATCTTCTGGAGGAGCCCACAGTAGCACAGCAGGTGACCAGATGAATTAGGTGCAAAATCTCTGGTCTTCATCACTGCCAAATTAAAGCTAAATCTTGAACTGTTGTTCACCCAGACTTCTCCTGTGACACGCTGTTGTCCTAAAATGGCTAAGGCTATCTAGAAACCAAAAATATTACAGCTTCTCAGGCACTTTCATCAAAATAAAGAGGTTTGAAGAGGTTCTTCTCCAAGAAGAATCAGCACATTTCACAACTTGAGCCAAGATAGCTGCAATGTTTTCAGACATGTACAACCTAAGGCTTGCTTTTCATGAAACAAATTATTAGCACTGTGAAGAATTACTTAGTTAAATTTCTCTCTTGCCCAAGTATTTCTGTGGGTTGGATGTTCCAGCTACTCTATATGGTGGTAAAGAAAGAGGGTGCAGCAGAGATGTGACTGCACTTCTCAGGGCTCCACCCTTCTTCATTCCCCACATCTGCTCATCTTCTGATATCCCTCTGGAAGACTTTTACCCAGCATGGCACTCCAGGAATGACTTCTAAATTTGCCAGAAGAGACTTCTAAAGGTACCATTTTGTAAATACTCAACTTTCTTGACTACTCTTGCCCTTTTTAATGTAATATAACAGACTTTTAGGTGGCACAGGGAAGAAGGGATGTTTCTGGGAAATGGGATAAAAACTGGCAAATCTCCTAATCAAGTCTCATGACACTATTCTTTCTTCAAAGAATAATATCATTCAGAGCCACCACAAATAATGTTAAAAATTCTACAGAAATATGGTTTGGTTCCTCCTATCTGTCTCAGGAGCTGTAAGGGTCACACTGGCATCTAACTCACTTAGGAGGCTTCCCTATATTTGATCAAATACCAGAACCTCACGCCATATAAATATTTGCAGGAAAAAACACCATACCAATCTTTTAGGTTATGCAGAGCTGTGTAAGTTAAAATTTAGCTGTGTTGGTTTCATGTTTTTCCTATGAAAATTTAAAATAACTGATGGCTGGAGAAGCCTTCTTGGCCTTCACATTTCTCTGTGGTGAAAAGATTTAAAAAAAAAATAAATCAAAGGACATTAACGTAATTTATATTTTATCCTTTCTGTGCTTACCAATACTTCTGAGCTAGCCACCAACCTCAGAGCTTTGCTCATAATAAGAAAAGAAAGAAGGATAATGCTTAGAAAGAGACATTCTGATAGTCCTACGTTTCTAATATATAAAGTTTTAAATCAGTCTATGGTTGTCCATTCTGAAGCAGATAAAACTGTCATTAGCTAGGCCAGAGTGACTCAGTCACATTTTATCTTAGATCCTCAAGCAAATTTCAGAGGAATAGCTGCAGGCTTCTGAAGAAATAAGCCACACAGCCAAGGACAGACTCTCACAAGCAGGGATGCAGCCTTTAGCTGATTTTCTGGCCTTCAGCTTATTATCAAGTTGAGCAAATGAGAAAGAAAAAATTGATGTGCTTAACAAATGCCATGGTAGCATACACTAAAGTGGAAATAAAAAATTCTGTATATTTCAAAAGGAAAATCAAGTACAAGTATTTATAAGTGAATTATATTACTAATGTTCCAAATACTGTGTTTCTTAAGACAAAAAATATCGTTTTTAAAACAACGTATTGAAATTATATAGATGAATATGCAGCCAATACTTAAAAAAGCCCAAACCATTAAAAGCAATAGAAGAGACATTCATTTCCTGTTGTGCCAAATCAGTTTGATCTCTGGGTCAGTGTTTTGGCTGTCTGTAGCTATCTTTTTAGCAAACTTGAAGATAATTTCACCAATGCTACTAATAATATTAATGAGCTTTTTTTTACTTTTCATTATATCTGTGAGTACAGCTTTGAACAGTTACCAGTGACCAGAGGTTCTTTCACATGATATGACCACAAGCTGAACCCTGCCATGAAGCTTTGACTTCTTTTGTTTTGTCTCTGATCTGAAGTGATATCAAGTTTCCGTTGTTTCTGGAAAAGCTCAAATCCAAGCTGAACTCCAACATGCTCTGTGGTTTTGATCTTAAGTCTGAACATGTACTTTGCAAATCTCAGGCTGCTCTGCTAGGAAAATCTTAACAATGTTCTGCTTCACTTTGCTGACCAAAATCTTAGATTAATTTTAGCCACTGGCCTAGCTTCGCTGCTGCTGGCACAACAGAGGAGTCAAATCAGGCCTGTCCCGTTTCTGTCCTCATTTAGCAGCTTAGAAGAGAGAGAATCACAGAATCATAGAATGGTTTGTGTTGGAAGGGACCCTAAAGATCATCTGGTTCTGATCCACCCCTCCGTGGGCAGGGACACCTCCCATAGCTTGCTCCCAGCCCCATCCGACCACTTCCAGGGAGGGGATGTATTCAAGAGCTTGTATTGAATTGGTGATGATTTACTCTGTGGCCATAGCAGCAGTGATTTGCTGTCATTCAGGGTGTCCCACCTGATCTGTGCAAGAGGCTAAAGAGGGCTGAGATACCTACATCTGAGCAGACCCCAGAAACCTTTCCAAGCCACGTAGGTGCCTTCAGATGTCTGGAAGATAAAATAACCTTGCCTGAGCAGAGCAAGAAGGGTTTCGTCTCACCTCCACGGGGCATTCCCAGGCTGAGACAAGGCAGAAGAACTCCCAGGACCTGGCTGTGACAAGTCTGTAAAAACCTGGGCAGCATTGTGTTAGTCCAGAGCAAAGCAAGAGTAGTCAAAACCCCACAGGGGAGTTTAGGGCAGGCAAGAGAGGGGTGAGGAAAGATGTTAGGTTTAGCAGCTCCAATCTGTCCTTGTTGGTATTGAGATTGTCTCCTGGGAAGTGGCTTCCACATCCCCTGGTTCAGCATGACTGCTTTGGGTGCCTCCTGGTTCCTTGGGAAGCCACATGTGTGGCAGGACTGCTGATGCTGCAGGGGTCTTTTTGTTTGCTTGGTTGGTTTGGAACTTTGGGTTTGTTTTGGGTTTGGTTTTGTGTGTGTGTGTGTGTGTGTGTGTTTGTTTGTTTGTTTTAGCAGATGAGGAAGAAGGATCCCCAAGGCATTAGGAGTGAAGCAGTCTGAAGGGAGGATGGCCAGGCAGGGATCTTCACAGGGAGGGAGGACAGACATGGTGATAGATGGGAGTTGGACAAAATAGCCAGGAGAGAGCTCTGCCACTCATCTATACCTCTCACTAGAACTGTAAACAAGATAATTTAAACCAGATTGCTGATAAACAAGAGATCTCAAATCCTTCAGATCACGAGGGCTCAGAGAGTTAAAATATTTTTTAGTACAATTTTTTTTCCTCTCTTCTTGAAAAAATTTATCATTTTATGCAATGCTATGATACTTGTGCTTCCTGTCATTATTTAACTACAGGTTAAACAGGGATTAGTAAGAAATACATCCCATAAGAAGCATCCAGTATATTTTTGTGGTTCTTCCAAGACACTGAAATACGTTAAGGCCACTTTGTCCTACCAGTTCAAACAGTGGGTATAAAATGTACATAATGTGTGAGCTGAGTGCAACTTATTGCCATACTGCAGCTCTATTGCTGTTCTCTCAGGGGATACAATTGTGAGTGATAGCAGGCAAAGAACTGGAAGGAGAAGTTATGGGGCTGTTGGCAGAATTGCTTGCTAAACCCTGGAGAGAACAAGGATCTTCACTTTGGTTATTTCTGTTTATTACTTTACAGATGTTGCCTGTCCAATTCCATCGCTGTGCTTCTGTTCACTAAAGCATATCACACAGCCATGATTTCAGAAAATTACATGGGCCCCATATTTGCAGAAACCCAATCCCAGCAGGAGCCTGCAATGCTTTGTAGCAGCCTTTCTGAGTGATTGCCTGGTGAAATGCTGACCACAAGACACTCAGTTTCGTTTCTATTACATGCAGATGACTCTCTGTGTGGTTTACTTTGCTGCAACAGCATTCTGTGTCAAGGTGACACTGTACCAAATCACAGCAAGAATTAGCAGGAAACTCAGTGATGTGCTCATTTGACTCATTTGTATGGGAGTTAGTTTATTCTGGTTTTATTGATGTCCTTGGGGAAAATCCAATGTGGTTTTTTTTTCACAAAATGTTTTGGCTCTAGAATTAATATTGCCAGATATTGTTTTATCTGCTGTTTCTATCTGTTAACAGAAAGTGCAGCTACATGCTTTTCTTCTTGATGGTTGACCCTGTGTGATTTGCTTTGAAAAATTTCTATTTGCAAGAGGCCTTGCATTGCAAACCTCAAACACCCAAAAACTAAACATCATCAAAACTGCACTAAAAGATACCCTGTGTAGGTGTGACCTCTCTTAGATCCCCTCATTTACATGCAGATAGATTTTCCAATATTTTTTAAGTGTTTTTTCTCAGGAACCAGGGGGAGGAAATGAGTATCCAAATTCCACAGAAATTCAGTGGAAAATACCAGCAGATAAAACTCACTGTAAGTTTAGACAGCAGTAGTTGAGAGACAGAGGAGCAACTCAGAGTTCTGCCAAGAAGGACCTGAGTGCTTCTGGGAACTTTGAGCCACTTGAACCTTGCTGGTCCTCGTCTGATCTCTGGGTTTAATTTGACCATCTCCAAGTCCCCAAACCTGTGTTAAATCTTCCCCTCAGTGCTCTGAGCTGAGGGTTTCACCTCCATCCTCTCCTCCAGGGTTGAGAAGAGCCTAACCCATGCCAGGCCCTGAAGAAGTGGTTGCCATTAAGCTTTTTTTGGCCATCTTGCTCCATGCCTGAACAGAGGGAATTCTACAAAAGCTCTGAGGGGTGGCTGCGTAAGATTTAGGATCTGTAGGCTCCCTTAAACTGCTGGAGGTGATGTAAACTCCCCTGGATTTCAATACAGGCTTTTTCACTGAAAAAAAAAAATAGCCAAAACCCACAAACCAAGCAACAACAACAAAACAAAAACCAAAATATACCCCACAAGCAAGCAAATAGTTCCTATGATAAAACTAGACACTTAGATTTTTGATTTTGATTAAAAACTTCAGAAAATACCAGAAGAGAGCTTCTGAGTCACATCTGTGGGCCAGCCTTGCTGTGTTGCAGTGCCAAGTGCCTGATGGTACCAAAAGAGGAGATATTTGTTTATTTATTTATTTGCTTTTAATCCATGCTGTGCAAAAAGGGTCTTTTCCCAGCTATTGTGGAACACAGTCAATTTTCCTGCTGTCATGAGGCAGAGATGGAATTTTATGCTGCAAATCAAGTTACTGAAGTGTAATTGAAAAAGCAGCATTGCCACTCATCTGTACCTTTCACTACAGCTTTAAACAAGATAATTTAAACCACCTTGTTATTTAAAAAGGGATTTTAAAAAGCTTTTATAAGGCAACAGCTCATAAAAACAAATAAGAGTAGGAAAGAAAAAAAGCAAGTGCAATGTTAAAATACTTATACTGAGAAAGACTAAACCAGGGATTTCTTGGTTTGGACAACTGTAGAATCAAAATCCACCATGATAAATCCCAGTTTCTTTTCTGAATTAATCATTAATTAATTAAGTAAGTAATTGAGGCTTCAGTTGCTACGAAGCAATTCTGTCTTCCTTATATATTGTGAATCTCACAGTGCAAAATGTTCTCTTAATGAACTTGTTTTACAACTGTATATCAATCTAACAATCACATGTGAGATTCCACCAGTATCTGATGTAACCATTAAATAATTCTGTGCAGGTACTAAGACTCTCTTATTGTTTTCCATGTATCTTGTTTTCCACATAGCTTGAATCAGTGTACATCACCCGGAGCATCCAGCTCTTCATCTGAATTTTTCTCTGACCTCCCCTCTGAATCTTTTATGACAATCCTTATTTCTTCCCAACCTCTTAGATTTTCTGCCCCAGGAAGTGGTTACATCTTCTCTCTCAGGGGGCTTAGCCTGTGCTCTGAGCCTGGCTTAGTTCACATGTAAATTTTTCTTTTAGTGAGGTAAAACCCACTGCAAGAATAGAGACAGAGGCTGAGGCAGTGCAGCTGAATTATTTTTCTGAAAGGATAATATGATTCAGGCTGTGTGTGGACTTTGACTTTCTTCTCCAGGTCCATCTAGCAGTTGCTTTGCTGACCCCTGCCATTCCCATGAACCATTGCCTTTAAAAGCTCTCTGCATGGCCATACTTTGATTTGTTTGAAAACCACTGAAAACTGTAAGTAAGGTGACACATTGTCCCTTTAATTCACTCTAAAGTTCCTGTGACTGCAATAGTGTGATTGACTCTGTGATGAGCAGAGTACACACAGGAGAAACCTGAGCAGAAAACGTGTGAAGCAGTATCTAGAAATCACAAACAAACAAAAAAAAGGTGATGTAAAAGTAAGTGAATTAATCTAATGATTGTGAACTTAAGTTGAAATCAGATTTAAGAACTGTAAATGAACATAGTAAGCCAATAGAACAGCAAATAACAAATGTAGTTATTCCAAGGACCTTTATATTTCCATACTTCTAGAAAATTATCCTGTACTTGTTACTCAGTGTCTGTTTTATGGGGTAATATCTTATAACTAAAAGAGGAGCTCTGCATAATTGTGTATTCAAATGCCAGTAGAAACATGCAAGAATTAAATTCTCTTAGGACTATCTACATTAAATTCTATGGTCTCCTGTAATATTTCTGTTGAATATTATGTTATGTTATTTGGTTTTTTGGTTTTGCTTTTAATAGAACTGAAGAAAATTCCCAGAGGGGATCCACTCTCAAAAAACTCCATATAGCATTGCAGAGGTTATGGTAGATGTCCACAGATAATAGCAGCCATCCTGTGATCTCTTGTCATCATCCAGATCTCCAGTTACAGACTGAATACTGGGAAACACTTTATACAATTATAAAAAAACCCACCAGTTTCTAAGGCTGTTTTTTCTTTTCTGGTTTTCATGGTTCAGTTTAAATAATTTATTTTCCAGTTTTCTCTTGTCTCTGAAAAAATCTGCTCCTGAAAATCATGAAGCTCATTCCTTCTTAAAACAATGAGCTCTTCCAATGATGGGGACTTCCTTACTTAACAAAGAAATCTGATGTGTTTTTCTTTTTGAGAGATTGTACTTTTGGGGACTGTCTCTTAAGTCTGCTGATACTGATTTTTTTGTGTGTGTTGTGCAAGAATTAAGTGGTGTTGGTAAGGAGAGGGAAGTTATGAAATACAGTCAGAGATTTATGAATGCCATGTGAAAACAGGGTGCTGAAAATCTAATAAAAAACAGGAACTGGGATCCACAACAAATTTTTTTTGCAGACTTCTGCAGGATCAGAACAAAACCCTGATAAAATAATTAGAGGTTGGCCAGTCAGTGCAATTCGGGTGGAAGGTGTGGAAAGCCCCAGGACATGATAAAGAATCCAAACCAGTTCAGTCGAAGAAACTTGAGAGGATGACAAAAAACATATCATGCTGTCATGTTTGTCACTGCATATAGAAACCAGAACCCTGGTCAGCCTCCATCAGAAGTATGAACTGGTTTGAAAGTGCCAGGAGAGCAGCCAGGGCATTGGCAGGTAGGGTGACAAGAGCACTATTAGTTTAGGAAGGATGTCAGGATCCCAAGGCAGCCAGGATTTTGGGAGCTGTCAGCACCCTTGTTCAAAGCAAACATAAAAAAAAAAGGAAGAAAAAAAGGAAAAAAAATATTTTTCAGACTTGTGTGCAGTATATCTGGGACGAGGTAACTTATGAAACAGAGAAAACTCAACAGAAAGCAGATGAGAACAAAAGATCCAAAGAAAAGGATGTAAAGGAGGACAATCAGAAAATAATCAGATGCAGGGGGGAGTTAGATCAGTGGAACAGAAGGATTGGGGATTTTAAACAGTCCCAGGTGAGCAAATGGGATCTGGCAAATGACTATTAAAAGGATGAATTTTAAGTAACAATAGTGAAAGTTTCCAGTTAAATACCAGTACATGAGATACCCTGATGCCTGAAGATCCACTGTTCTGGGTCTATGGTAAAAGTTCATGGAAATGAAAAGCAAGAAACCACGTATCTCAATTTTATACAAAACCCATAAAACTTTCAAGGCTCCAAAAGAGCATAATTTGCACTTTCTGGAACTTTTGTGAAGGATAAGGCCCAGTAAAATTGATTGAATTTATCAGAGTAGCATGGTCAATGTGGCACAGTATTACTCTTTAGTAGTCCTAGATGGATTATTTGCCATCAACAGTACTCATTCTGAGAAAAAAAAAATGTGTTTAAATTGACTTTTAAGGGTCATTTAAGGAATGGGATTTATAATAGCTGCTTTACACTGGCCTTAAATAAACAGCAAATGTCAAGAAAATTGTTAAGACTTTTGCTTGTGCCAAAGATTATTAAAAAAAATCTCTTAGGGGATCATGTCAGTAAAAAGAAAAAAATTAGCTCCTTGGAAAAAGTGCAGATAAGCTTAGACAAGGGGGGGAGGGAGTGGGGAGGGAAAGAGAAAAAAGAAATAAGCATCTGGCTATGTCTCAGACAGTAAGAATACATTTGTGAGATCTCATTTAATCAATCCCTTTTCTAGATGCAATGTATTTTAAACGAGTATCTGGCAGATGGCAACAGTTTAGTGAAGGCCTCAACAGTTTTCTGTGTCAAATGGGGTGAATTCAAAACATTTTAATCTTCAACCTAGCAGAGTGGTAAGAAAAGAAAAAAAAAAAACCCAAAATAATTGCTTACCAAAAAAATGATGGCAGAGGGATGTGGATATTTTGCATAGCACTGAGTGATGGTGCCAGCACTAAGAAAAAGTTCTGTACAGTCCCCAGGGAGTGCAGCAGCAAGGGGCAGATCAGGCAGAATAAAATACAAGAAACTGAGTTTCAGGTGCAACTTGTGTTTTATGAAGGTTGCAGTCCATGCTGGGCTGGTGGGAAGTGGCTGTGCCTTGTCCCCAGGGTACCTGGTGTGGTGACACATCTGGAGGGCTCCTGGGGTGGGAGATGAAGGTGCTCTGCAGAGGGTGCCTGTGGTGTGGTGGGACATTGCCTCTCCAGGAGCTCCTTGGTGTCTGTCAACCATGATGTTGGGAGGCTTTTTGGGAAAACAGGGGGTAGTAATCCTGGCTGTAGAGTATTCCTAATGAATAGTCTGTGTGGGGGTATTCAGGTTGTTTACTGTGGTAACTCTGGCTACCCAGATATTCCTGGGGATGTTTGCAGTGCCATTCAAAAGCCCCAGATCCCACATCTCCTGCTCCTTGCCAAAGGAAGCATCTCCTGGTTTGGGGCAGCTTCTGTGAGGTGGTGTAGAGGGACTGGAGGCATCAGAAAGTGCTGCCCTGTGTCCCTGGCTGCTGGCAGAACCAGAATGCTCAGAGGTGATGAAAGGGGAAGAGAGGGGAAGAGCAATGGGAACAGAAAGCATTCAGCATTCTGGAAAACGTTCTTCAGACCACACCAAACCAAAGCAAGACAATACAGTCAGTATATGAATGTGTATATGACATTTATTGAAGGCACATTCTTCAAAGGTCTAATTTTTGATATCTACAAGGTGTGCTGCTCCTGCTTCTTCTCCTCCTTTCATGTCTTTTAGTGCTTTCACATCCCTCTTCCCTTTCTGGGTTACCCTTGCCCCAAGCAGCCATGTTCCCACCTCCCTTTCTTCTTCTCTTCCAAACCCTCTCCATTTCTCCAGGCACTGGACATTTCCTCAGAGCCTTCAGCTTTGCCACCACAGTGGTGACTTTCAGCTCCATGGTGACTTTTTAATGCTTTTAAATGGGGCAGAGAAGGTCACAGCATTTAGGTCAATTTTCTTCTTTTCTTCCTGTGAAGAAAAACAGCAAGTTCACCCACAGTGGGGTGTAAAGTTCATGGACACAGTGTGAAATCAAACAACTTACTCATTTCTCTGGATGAATAACTCTTGGATCATTATTTATTTTTTACTTTTTAATTTTTTTGGGGGGTTATGACCTGTTGATGCATTGCACATCCCTGTGTCCAAGTGGAAAACAATATAGTCACAGCCCAGATTTGCAGTGGATATAAATTGGCATGGTTTTCTTTTGTTCAAGTTTGAACAGGGTCTGGCAAAGTGTCTAGAACCTAATAGCTCTACAGCCTTTTTCCTGCTACCAAAATATTAATCTGGAAATATATATATATATATATATATCCATAATTGTGTATTTTCCAATCAACAGATGAAATAATGTTAAGATGAAAGGGATTTTTGTTGTTTATTTTAATTGTTAGTTATTAAAATAGAGTATAATGGTTATGTATATTTCAAATCTTATTTAATAATGGTATTTAAAGGAGATAGAATTAGTTAACTCAAAACCCTGCCAGAAATTCAGCTCTCAGAATTTTGTAACAAGTGACTGGACAAAAAAAAGTTATGACTCTAAAGTGAATTCTACACTCACACAATTTGCTTCACCAAAATCTGCACCAAGTGTGTTCTAGGAGGTTATAAGAGAAGGCTGTGCCATTAGTGTAGCTGCCTGCTGGATCATCCACATTTCAGATTATCATGCAGTTTCCTCCTCCTTCTCCAGGAGGTGCTGGTGCCTCAAGGAAATGTCAGACAAATCCATATCCTTATATTTCCTCAGGAGCCAGCTCTGTCCCTTTCTAGTGCTCAGCAAAGCTTATTGTTCACAATAAGAATAGGATCTGCTTTTTGTAACCCAAGTTTATGCATTTGCAGTTCTTATTTCAGTCAATAACTGTCCCTTTGTGACTTCAAACCAGGCAATGAGCTGCAGGTTAAGGTGTCTGTTGCTAAGAAGTGGGACCACTTGGACTGGAAGGCAAGTATGTAAATGACAAGGACAGAGCTTCTCTATTGTCACATTTTTAGAGCTCACTATTAGCTTAAGGCAATTCTTTAAAACCAAGAAGATGGAGGCCAAACTGTAGTGAAGTAGAAGCCTTGGGATGACCATTAGAGGCTAAGTTATGGCTTCCATGATATATCAGGATCTTTCATAGCCATGGCAGCTAGGCATGCAGAAACAGGAGGGGAGAGAAGAAATCCTACTTTACTAACTGCAGCTTCATTATTTTTATCTTTTTTTCCCACTTTCCCTGCAGATCAGCCCACACAAAATAAAAGCAATGTTTGTCTGCTCAGATACAAAACTATTATCATTATTTGCCATGAAAGTCAATATGCTCTGGGGACAAACTAAGCTAGTGAAGAGTGCCTGCTCTCCTCCTTTCCCACCACCATGGCAAAGGCAACATTACCAGTCTGCTTTTGTTACTTTCCAGTCCAAGCACACACCTTCAAGTTCATCTCTGGTGATACCACCCTCCTATTGAACACCATACAGTTAAGATTCCCTTTCCAGCCATGCTCACGGCAAAGCCATGTGGATTTTCTTGTACATGTTCATACTTTGGGGGTCATTACATAAGCTGGCACTAATGTCTTGGCTTTTTAATCCCTGGGAACTGTGGTGACCATCTGTAGGATCTGAATTGTGCAGCTGTATTCAATAAGGCAGCCTTGGACTAAATCTTGGAAAAAAGTGGCTAATGCCAAACTGTCTATCACTGTCAGTTTGGCTGTGCTTTCAACTTACAAATATAAATTTCCCTGAACAGTTGGGAAACAATAATAAAGTCTCAAAAATGTCTCATTAAGCAATAGATGTCTCATCGTAACCAACGTATCGCATATGAGATAAAGGATGGAACTTAATTAATGACACGCATGATAGCACAGAGATTGTCTGGACCATCCTGGCCTGTCTTTCAACTTTAACCCTTGCTTTACATAAAAAGGGCAAGTTCCTCTGGGGCTTGTCCAAGCCACTGCTGCCAAATAAACTGAATTATGACACTGGTGTCATGCAGATGGGAGCTCACTGCAAACTGGCCTTGCCTAAGGTCATTAGACATGAGAAAGTTTCTAATTTACTTGCTGAGGCAGATAGGGGAACTGTGCTCAAAATCAAAGGCAGCAAGTCAGTGCTTTCAAATGATTCAGGCTTAGGGCAGTTCCTGACTCTCCGAAAAAAATTAATTTATGGGCAACAAGTAGACTTCAGATCGATGAAATTTAAGGCTGTCAGATTATGCCAAAAATGACTGCAAGAAGGTATGAGTTGTGCTGATCCTAAATTGCTTGATTGCTTGAGGGTTGGACTCGATGATCTCTGAGGTCCCTTCCAACCCAGCCAATTCTATGATTCTATGATATCAATGACAGTTTTTCTATTGACTTCATGGCCTTGTATTTAGCTGCAGCAGGTTCTTTGCTTCCTGATGGCTAAAGCAATGGATTATAACATGGAAACATAGTCTAGTAATACTCATGGGGGGAGGAAACCTGAGTGAAATGGTCTTGTTTAAAGAGTTGTGTTCACAAACAAAACTGTTGTTTGTGAACATTGGACCATTTTGTACCATTTACATTGAAAATCTCATGTAAAATAGGGGGAAAATTAATAGTAGTAGTTGGGAATTTAGAAACTAATGTTTCATGTCATTATTTCTTTCAATAGATGCTTGGATTATGTACCATATCTTTTGAAAATATTATTACTGGAACTTAATAAGCAAGCTTAGCCTATAGTATAATGTTAAATAAAGCACAGAAATGTAAAGTATTTCACATAATGTGTATTTTCAGCATTAGATTTCTTTTTATTCCATTACTGAAGCATCCTACTCTCATTATAAAACCCTAGCAAAAATGCTGCCTTTCTAAATGTTGCAAAGCTCAAGCAAAGCAAGAAATCTAATTTTTAAAACACAGCAATAATCTTTTCTGGGAGGAACTGCACTAATCTTTACTTTTTTATTATTCAGGTTGTCTATGATATGCAGCGTGAGGTTCAGTTCTGATTTTGTTTGTTTGTTTGCTTCATAGAAAAGGTCAAACAACATTTCAAAACCTTTTTGATTTATTTATTGATATGTAATTGTGCTTCAAGCATCTAATGAGTGGAGATTGTTTCTAACTGAGACAAAAAGCAAGCCTGGCATTAATACCAGTAAAATTTGAAGCACAGGCATTCTGACTAATGCAGGGAAGAAGTTTTTCAGGATTCTCCACTTTTCTCAGGACAGCCTTCAGGTTTGATGCTAATGAGCAGCCTGAAAGTCCTTCCAAGCCAACCTGTGATTTCCTCTCCCCTCTGTCTGTCCCTCCCTTCTTCTGTGAATTCAAAGTAGCAGGTTTTGGGGCTTTGATGTATTCTTCTAGCTCTCTCTCCTCTGCTCCTTTTTTTCCTTTTTGTTTTTTATTTCTTTTAGGAACATGGAGCCCCAAGCACCCTTCCAGGCAGAGGCATGATGGAGAAGCAGAAACAGCCTGCAAGGAGCATCAGTTTGGGAGGTGTCCTAAATCATAGAATCATAGAATTAGCCGGGTTGGAAGGGACCTCAGAGATCATCGAGTCCAACCCTTGACCCACCGGAGCAGTTGCTAGACCATGGCACTGAGTGCCACATCCAGTCTTTTTTTAAATGTCTCCAGGGACGGAGAATCTACCACCTCACCGGGCAGTCCATTCCATAGCCTGATCACCCTCTCCGTGAAGAAATTCTTTCTAATATCTAACCTAAACCTCCCCTGGCACAACTTAAGACTGTGTCCTCTTGTCTTGTTGAAGGTCGTCTGTGAAAAGAGTCCAGTTCCCACCTGGCTACAGCCTCCTTTCAGGTAGTTGTAGACAGCAATGAGGTCTCCCCTGAGCCTCCGCTTCTTCAGGCTGAACAGCCCCAGCTCCCTCAGCCTCTCCTCATAGGGTCTGTGCTCGAGTCCCTTCACCAGCCTGGTTGCCCTCCTTTGGACCTGTTCCAGGACCTCTACATCCTTCTTAAACTGAGGGGCCCAGAACTGGACACAGTACTCGAGGTGTGGCCTAACCAGCGCTGAGTACAGGGGCAGAATCACCTCCCTGGACCTGCTGGTGACGCTGTTTCTGATACAGGCCAGGATGCCATTGGCCTTCTTGGCCACCTGGGCACACTGCTGGCTCATGTTCAGCTTCCTGTCAATGCAGACTCCCAGGTCCCTTTCTGCCTGGCTGCTCTCCAGCCACTCTGTGCCCAGCCTGTAGCGCTGCATGGGGTTGTTGTGGCCAAAGTGCAGGACCCGGCACTTGGCCGTGTTGAACCTCATCCCGTTGGAATCGGCCCAGCTCTCCAGTCTGTCCAGGTCCCTCTGCAGAGCCTTCCTGCCTTCGAGTTGGTCCACACTTCCTCCCATCTTGGTGTCATCTGTGAATTTGCTGATGATGGACTCAATCCCTTCGTCTAAGTCGTCGATAAAGATATTAAACAGCACTGGGCCCAACACTGATCCCTGGGGGACACCACGGCCGCCATTTTGGACACCACGGCCGCCATTTTGGACACCACGGCCGCCATTTTGATGCAGCCCCGTTCAGCACCACTCTCTGGGCCCGGCCCTCCAGCCACTTCCTAACCCAGCACAGGGTGCTCCTGTCCAAGCTGTGGGCTGACAGCTTTTCCAGGAGGATGCTGTGGGAGATGGTGTCAAACGCTTTGCTGAAGTCCAGGTAGACCACATCCACAGCCTTCCCCTCATCCCCAGGCAGTCCCCTGATGATAAAAGGAGCTCAGGTTGGTCAGACAGGACCTGCCCTTCCTAACCCCGTGCTGGCTGGGTCTGATCCCTTGCCCATCCTGCAGGTGCTGTGTGATTGCACTGAGGATGATCTGTTCCATGACCCTGCCAGGCACTGAGGTCAGGCTGACGGGCCTGGAGTTTCCTGGGTCCTCTTTCCGGCCCTTTTTGTGGATTGGCGTGACATTCCCCAACTTCCAATCATCTGGGATGTCCCCCGTGAGCCAGGACTGTTGGTAGATGATAGAGAGAGGCTTGGCGAGCTCTTCTGCCACCTCCCTCATCACTCTTGGGTGGATCCCATCCGGTCCCATAGACTTGTGGGGGTCCAAGCAGCTCAAGAGGTCACTGACTGTGTCCTTCAATATTACAGGGGGGCTGTTTAGATTTTTATCACCTTCTACAAGCTCCAGAAGCCTGCTGTCAACAGGATAACCTGTCTTTCTGTTGAAAACTGAGGTAAAGAAGGTGTTAAATACCTCAGCCTTTTCCTCATCTTTGATAACTATATTCCCACCCATGTCCAGTACAGAATGAAAAAGGCAGATCCCTGATGGAAAGGCATGAGCTGTGTGACCTCTGGGGAGTTCATTACCAAGAAGTAAATGGCCTGGGTGCTCACTGGCTGTTTTTAGAAAACTACAGGGGAAAGGAGAAGAAAGGAGGAAGTGTGTGAACAAGCAGCTTCAGCTGCAGGCATGTGCATCCCTCAGTTGTACAGAGCAGTATCTAACCAAGGGCATTTAACAAAACCAGTCAAAATCTATGTTTCTGCACTGCCTGAAGGCAGGTGGGAAAAAAAGAGAATCTTCAAAGTTGACAAACTAGAGGGTAGGTATCTGGTATAGTTGAGAGACAATATAGGTTTAATAAATCAGATTTTCTGGAGGAAGCCAAGCATGATTGCCTGCACAAGAGCTTACCTCAGCAGCACTTTTATAAAGAAGCATCCCTGGTTTTTAAGTGCACCAAAGGTCTGGTGGCTTAAGATACCACCAGCAGCCCTTTACAGTCCTGTAAAGGCAAGACATGTCTCTGGGATTAAGGTGTCTGTCCCATGTAGGACAAGATGAAGCTTCACCAGGTACTGGATATTTCTGTTTATAGCCCAGAGCTGAACATACAGGGATTGCTTTTGTTACAGGAGTGTCAACAAGAACACTACAATTATTTTGTGTTGCTGTGTTTCTGCATTTAGAAGCAGCGTGGCTCAGGTGATGAAGAAACACACCCTTCTGCTAGAGCAGGGAGGTTATTTGTTCAGATTTCAGTCCCAGCAGCAAGGCTGCATTACAAAAAAAAATTACTCTGCAGTTACTACACAGCTGAGATGTACTTTTACAATTAATCCCTTTCTGTTGCAAGACCTTTCTGAAGCAACATCACCACAAGAGCACGGGACATATTTTCTGCCAATCTTTCCTAATGTCCTCCATCTTGACAAGAAAAGAGGCATGCCAGAGTTAGGGAATTTCTGTGGCTTGCTGCCAGGATGAATATAGCAACCTGATGACTGCCCACGAGCATTAAAAATTGAGAGCTTAGAGAAGTCTTTCATATGGCAATATTTGGAATACCACAGCATTCCCTCTTTGCAAAGCAGGGGGACTGTGGGGTAGCTGCTGAGGAACAATGTTTCTATCCTAGAACCCCTCTCATTATGTCTGGAATTTGAACTGAGCTCTTCCATGCATTAGCATAAAGATGTGCCATGTGGCCATGAAGGAAGCTCATCAGTCACTGACAGCTTCTGAGCTACACACCATGAGTACAAAGAATGTGATGGGGCTGGGACCTTGTCAGGTAGACGAAAGATAAAATTGAGTGTAGACTCCAGAAAGCACAGGCTAGAGGAAAAACATCTCAAGGCACCCCAAGGCAGGAGGCAGAATGCAGATTGGGAGGAGCTGGTTTGGGTTGTTTTTTTGTTGTTTGTTTGTTTTTTCTTGGTTTTTTTTCTTGTTTTTCAGAATGCTGGAAGACAGTCTGAGAGCACAGAAGCTGGAGAGTGGCCTAGACTGACCCCCAGATCTTCAAGGGGTGCTAAGATAAACCAGCAACATTGGGAGCCCAGACGTGGCCAGCAGGTGGAGGGAAGTGATTGCTCCTCCCTGTGTGGCTTTTGCAAAGGAGTGTGTCCCCTTTAGGGCATCCCAGGCCAAGAAGGATGCTGACAAATGGTGTGCTTCCAGCAGAGGTGCTCCAAGATGGTTGAGATGGGATCATGTCAGGTACAGAGGGGCTGAGGGAGTTGGATTTGTTGAGCAAGGAGAGCAGAAGGCAGAGAGCATCCCATTGCTGCCTTTAACTCCCAGGTTACAGTCAGGAGGATGGAGCCAGACTCTTCTCAGAGGTTCAAAACAAAAGGATGAGACATAAAATCACAAATTGCAGCTAGGGAAGCTCCCTGCAAACCCACAACTGAAGTGGCTGAGCACCTTAGCAGGTAGCCTGGAGAGTTTGTGGTCACTCCATCCTTGTAGGCATTTCATGCTGCATTAGGCAAGGTCCTAAGAAGCCTGACCTAACTTTGGTGTTAGCTGTGTCCTGAGCACCTGGTGAGACCATACAGAACCTCCCAGCCTGAATTATTCCATTTGGAAAGAAACAGAAGTTACCAACTAAGAAATACTCAGTGGAGGAAATCATGGGGCCCAGTGAAATGGAGCATGCACTAAAGACTGTACATGGTATTTGAGGGGTTAAATAGCTCAGCAGGGGGGAGGTTTGTGTCAGTCCTAGGTTCAGAGAGGAGGCACAAGGAGTAATGCACTTACAAACTTGCCATATTTATAGGTAAGTCAGATATTTTATTTTATTTTATTTTATATTTTATCTTATTACTAATACCAGAAATAAAACACCCTTATTTTCAACTTGCAAAGTGAAATGCCACCTGAGCCAGTTTCTGTTTCCAATGGGGTTCAGGCAGCATTGAGGGGAGGGTCACCAGTTCTAGTTTGGCAAAAATGAAGATGAAAAAACCATTTTCACAGTAATACTATTCAAATAACCTAAGTATCTGCGTGGCATTTTGCTTGTTGTTGTTTGTCTGTGTTTGGTGGTGGAAGCCTAAATAGGAACTTGGCTCCACTTTGAACACAAGTGCAGATGTAGAAATTGTATTCAGATAATTTCTAATATGCCCAAAGAATGCTAGCCACAAAGGTATTCAGTCATTTCACTGGAATTTGGTCTATTTTTTACCAGAAATAGAGAGATTTATAAACGGTGTGTTTATAATTTGTGGCCTCATATCTAGATTTTACCTTTTTTTTTTTTTTAAGGAAAAAATCAAGAGGAACCTGCAATGAGTCTCTTCCATTTTGTTTCTCAGATGAGTTTTCTTTGGGTTAATTTATTTAACTTCTCCTTCAACTATACTTCTTTCTGGAAAGCACTTGAGACATGTTTGGAATGCTTTTGTTTAACCTTAGCTGATGCAGCCATCTTGAGAACACATGCATTCCTCCAAGTTTATAGACCCAGGGTACACATTTTGGAAGCCATATGTATTGCTTCCAGACTAATTCAAAAAAGCTGTTGGAGCTTTGCAGTGCTTTACTGAAAGCCTGGCTTGGGGTCTGATGCTTTAATTGTGTTTTGTTTGCAGACTGATTTCCTTTCCTGTGTTTTGTTGTTTTCATTCTGTGAGCCAAAATTGTTCTTCAGCTCCGTTTATTTCCTTTCTTTGTTAATGGAAAAGTTTTCAAGCATATAGGTTCCTATCTGTGAAACAGGCAAGTCTTGACTCTCTTAAGTTACAGTACTCCATGTTGTGAGCTGCTGCCCCTTAGAGTTTTGTCTCTGCTCAGTCCAAACCTTCCTTCCTGGCACAACTCACACCTACATTTGGAATACTGAGGCAAGTGGTTGTGGCTTGGGGGTCAGTTTGGAAACACATTTTCTGAGTTTCAGGGGTTTCCACTGAGGACCAGAACAAGCAAAATGCACAAAATTCTGTGATGTGAGTAAAGCATTTTAAAATGCTCTGTTGTAAATCAGAGCTACATGACCAAAAAGAGGCTGAACATAGTGGTGCCATGGTCTAAAGTCTGTGGCTTTGATTAAACTTTATTAAGTTACACAAGGACTTAGAGGTAGAAAGCATTGCTGGTCAGGAGAATCTTTTTCTCACAGTCTGGTAAAAGGAAGAAGGTTGGTAAAAGGAAATGTTCTTATGAGAGGTGGAGTATATTCACAATAGCAATTATTTCTGTCAGCCACAGTTAAGTGAAATATGGTGGGGTTTTTTTGTGAAAGACATCATTAAGAAACAAGGCTATTATTTTCTGCTTCAGCATCCAAGAGTGCTTGGATAGATCAATGGCTTGTACTGAATGCAGATCATTTAAGTCCTGATCCTTTTGGTTTTTCTAGAAAACTGGCAAACAGTAAATATAAACCACTTTTCTGGCAACTAAACCTTGTTATGAGTAGATAGGCATAAACATCCAAGAAGTTCCTCTTGATGGAGTTTCTCCCTAAACATTCCAGCCTCATGGAAGAGGGTCAGGTCCTGTGGAAAATGGGCAAGAATTTGAACCAATAAACTGTATAATTGTCCTTAATTGTAGGAGGCCAGAGCTGGCCGTGGGAAAGAGAAGTTGCTGGGTGCCAACTGGGGTTGCTGGCACCAAACACATCATCTCCCAACAAGCAGAAAATCCTCCTCTTCATCAGAGCCCTGCATCTATTACAGCTACCACTAAAATGGCTTCAAGGCTTGCAGTCCTCTAGCAAACGCTCAGCATAAACAGAGATTCCTTTTCAATATCCCAAAGCAGTGGGTCCCATCTTTTTTTTCTTTTCTATCTCTGCTCATTTTTATGCTTTGCTTAATTCAGATTACAAGTGAATTCAATGCAATTGAATTTGATAGATCCAAAAAATACTCTCAAATATATTTTGCTAATGAACTGGATACTTCAGCTTTATCCTTTAAATTAAAAAAACCCAATCAAGCAAAAAACCAAAACCAAACCAAACAAAAAAACCCCAAAAAACCAAAAACCAAACTTGCCATCTGGGACATGATTACACTGTTTGTAAAATCTAAGTGGTTTAGTGCAGTAGGAGCCAATTAGAGTTGGTTTTTTTTTTTTTTATTTAAATCCTGTCCTAGAGCTGAGAGAAGTCTTGGCTACAAACTAAAACCTCTAAATCAGAATCTCCTTTGGTTAAATTCACTTATGATAGGGGATTTCAGCAGTGATGAAGAAATCTACATGTTCGTGTTCCATTCATGACACAATCCACATGTTCGTCTCCTGTTTGTTATGTTAAAAGCATAAAGAAATACAAATGGAAAGCTGTAAAGATGGAAAATGGTTAATCCAGCCATTGCTTCTACCACATGGTAGAGCAAACCATCAGCATTTGTTTGCTTTTGGTCTTGAAAAGTAACATTTCATTAATCCTGTTCATTACTTGTGGTTAAATCATTCTGTAAAAATACTGATGCATACAAATACACTCACTGGCCTCCTCCCCACACACACACTTTTCCACTCAGAGAAAAAGAAAAAATAAGCAGCATTACACACAGCATATGCTAATGGGATCATTGAAGGCACTTGTGGGACCTGCTCAAGCTCTACAGTGAGAGAACATGTCATTTTTCCTCCCCCATTTCAGACCAGATCATGTCACAGAGCAGTCACAGGGATCAGCAAAATCCAAAAAGCTTTAAAAGTGAAAGAGTTATTATGAAAGCTGGACCTGGGGACCCACCTGTGGCCTGCAATGGCCCACCCTTCATCAAATCTTCCATAGCTTATATCTAGTCCAAAGCTTTTAGGAGAGAAGGGGAATCTGGAAAGGCAAAGTTTTTATAGCCAGAATTACAAGCTGACCCCAGGGAGTTTTCTTTCCTGGAATTGGTGAACATGGGTTTGACTGACTGACTGCAGCAATGAGCAGATTGCTGAGGGCTGAATATGTAACACAGAATGTGTGATAGTCATCCACTTTCCCAGAGAATCTGTACCAACCCAAATGAATCATAGGATAAGAAAAGAACAATAGTTGGCATATTTATAGGAAATTTGTCCTATTGCTACTTCTGACTCTCTGCTGTGTGTGACAGAGATTTTGCACTTTGGGGCTCCAAAAAGAAGGCCTAAAAGTGCAGTTTCCTTCAAAGTGGCAGCCCTGTGCAGATGCTGGCTTTGGGCAGCTGGAGAGTGAGCAGGCAGAGATTTCACTGCCCCAGTGCCAGACTTCTGCTCCTGGTTCCCACAGAGATGTTTGAGTTCATTCACCTTGCCTCTCAAGGGAACACTTGGATTTTCTGGCTTGCAGTAGAACTACAGCTACCCCGAGGACATGTTTAAGTTCTTTCTGTTTGTAGGTCCCTTGTTGAGTAGTCAGATGTCATGCTTTCACCTGTGAAATTAGCCCATGTTTTTCTGCTTGAACTGATGGTTTGAAATTCCCTGTTTAGCCTCATGTACCATCTCTGACACCTCTGAGATCCCATGGGATGGGCTGATCCCGAGATTGTCTTGTATGCTGCTTTTCCATTATGCCCACTGCACGTGCATTGCTGCCAACAACATTTAATAACATTAAACTGTTTCAAATGCCATCCCAGAGCCTCCTTGGTAAAGCAGTGTTTCATCTGAGGCCTTTGACATCAGGCAGGAGAAGGCTGCCCCTTGAAACAGTGATTTCTTATGCTGTTGGCTGATATTTTGCTCAAAACCACACCTAGGACAGCTAAATACTGCACCATCCTTGAATTTTTCACAGCAGTTGTGTTTCTCTCAGGTGCCTGGCAGCCAAGGAGACACCCATGGATCAGCACACACTGATTTAGGTCCTGAAGCTGGGAGTGTCTTGCTTGCCCTTAAAGAAGATGATATCTGGAAGGCAGCTTCATCATTCTGACTTTCTTGATTTACATCAGCCAACCAAGCCTCCAGGAGGTAGGTGTGACAGCATCTGGCACACAGCTGTTTGCAGTGTCATCAATCTTGTACCTGTTGCTGATTTTTCTTGCCTTTTCTGTTTGGGATAGACCTGTGCTGCCTGCAGCCCTGTGCCTCTACCAAAGCATCCCTTTGGCAGTGCTAGTGGGAGAAGGTACAGTAGCTGCAGCTGGTGAGCTCCTTGTCCCAGGAACATGGTCAGGATCTGTGAGAGCACCCATGACAACCTCCAACCACAGTGTTACTGAGCACATTCTGCCATTCTCTTGCCTCATGAGATGAGCAAAACTGCTTTGTTCCACTCCCTGGTGCAAACCCGTGATAGTTTTATCAGTCTCACCCTGTAATCTGCAACACTATTATCAGCACAAAGCAGATCTATTTCCAGAGCATCTGAAGAGCCAAAATGTTCACTTTGTATGGGCAGTTGGTTAGATCACTCATGCAGTTTCCTCTCTAAATAACATTTGATTTTAGTATCTCCAGTTTTAATTCCTCCAGTTGCTAGTGAGCACTAATTCAATTAAAATACAATTATTTCCTAAGAAGAGTGACACAGTCAAATCCATTATATAATACTAGGGCCAGTATTTGTTTACAGTTCTATACCAGTGTTAATCCTATGAACTATGTACTTTCTAAAGAATAAACTTCTTCAGTCTGTGAGCTGGGGATTGTGAGATCTGTTTGTCCCCTGTGAACTTTTCAGCTATGGAAACCCTTGCTCTGTCCTTTGTTCTGCCCCCACAGTAGAAAATTGTTTCACAAAACTCTTTAGCAGTAGATAGTTGGGTTCTCCAGTCTATAGTTTCCTCTGAAAATGAACAGAAATCTTAGAGGCCAGAGATTAATCTCAGAGATCAATTATATCTATAGAAAAAGAGTCTGTCCCATGAATTTCTTCTAATCATATTGTTCAACTGTGTGAAGCAGTTGTGGTACAGAATTCATAGCACTTTCTTCTCTTTCTCTTCTGTCCTCTGAGTTAAAGATATGCTTCATTTTTACCTTTTATGGACCATTTTATTTATCTCACAGATTTGTGAGTTGTATCTTCACATCCCTTCATGTACTTCTAAGGCCTGGAGATCTTCCTGACTGGGACAGTCACCTCTGGGTTTATGCTAAGCTGAGCTTCTGGTGGCTTGATAGCCCTCCACACAGAAAAAGAAAACCTTCATTTCTTTCAGTGTGACTGTTCTAATTTACTTGTCTGGTAAGCTTCATCGAAGCAGGGATTTGGTGGAGGTGAACTCTGCCTCACATGTTGAGATTCATTAGAATCAATCAGAATCATTAGAATCAATCAATTAGAAAGATGTGATCTCAATATAAATGCTGCAAGACCTGAACCCTTTCCCTCTTTACCTATAAAACTCCCTATAAGCTGAGACAGCTCTCAGTAGTATGACTGTAGCCAGGCAGCCAAGACACAATCTATCAGAACCCTATGAAAGGACATTAATCAGCAAGATAGATGTGATCTGGGGTTTTTTGAGTGGGTTTGTTTGGGGTTTTTTAGGTACAAGACCAGGCTGAAGTATCTTCTCAGGCCATACGTAGCATAGGAGTTTAGGAGCTTCCAACTCCCAAGGAAGTTTTAATCATGCAGACTAAAGTAAAAATACTTTTCGGGCTGGGTTGCTTCCAGCAAGCAATTTACTTCTGTGAGAAACAACTACTGAAGCCCAAACAACCTCAGAGCTTCCAGCTTTGACTGGCAGAGGTGTGATCCTACACCCAATGGGTCCAGCACAGAGAACCTGGATGAGAGGTCAGGGACAGAGGATGCTAAAGGGGCACTGGAGGTTTCTTCTGGGGAGCTGATAAGAGAGATCTCAGGGTAAATGCAGGATGAATCCCAATATAAGTAAATTAGCACTGAAGAAAAAGCCTGGAAGAGTATCCTTAGCACTATTGTTTATGGGATAGTTGGATAAAATAGTGAAAGATTAAAGAATAAAAAGTGAGCAATAAGTGGCAAGCAGGCATTTCATGCTAACTCAAAAGAGAAGTTTGTGCTTAAAAAACCAAAAAAGTAATTGCCAAATTAAGGAGCTACAATTTAAATGCAATATATAGCATATGTCCAGGTTTTGGAAAACATCAGTCCTTCCCCATATCACAAGGATTTTCATGAAAAGGACAGATTAAGTAGAGACAGTGGGTTGAGGTGGAACTAGGGAAAAAGGAACAGGATCATGCTCCAGAAATATACTTCTTAAAATTGTCTTCTCTTCTCTTTTACTGTGCCTTTGTGTTTCCCCTGCTGGGATTACACGTTTACATGTGGTTTCGTGAAGGTGAATGGTTGTTGGTTGTTGGTTTGGGGGTTTTGAGGGTGGTTTGTTTGTTTTTTCTGTATTATGTACAGCTTTGCAAACAATAACAAAGCAATGGAGGATGGTCACAGGATAGAAACAACATCTCCATGGGGTTGCTGCAGAGGGGACAGCTGTAAAATGGCTCTTTAAAAGGGACAAGGGAGCATGAAGAACCACTGTGGAGAGTAAACTAATTCAAGCTGAAGAGGTGGAGTGCTATCAGAAAAATACTGGTTTGTGTTGAATAAGGCAGATCCTAATAGGTTCATGAATGTATTATTATTTTTTTTTTCCAGTTTTAAAGAGGGAATAAGGTTGACACTTCCTGGAAACCAGAAATCCCTCCAGACACATTAAACTCCAACTCATCTTTATCTTATTAAATTGCTAATATCATCCAAGCATCTAGATCAGCAGAGGAAATGCTGAACACAAGGAAAATAACTCTTGGTAGTGTGAATAGGATTTCATTTTGGACTTAAGGGTGTCCTTCTCTGCAGCAGCCTATGGAGGATGTGAACTCCAATAGCCCCAGTTTTCTGAAAAAAAAAACAACCCAAAAAGTGAAATACACAGTTAATGTTAAATCTGCTTGTGGCTGTTCTACCCAGGCAATGCCAGACAACACCGTCATGGACACAGTTATTCCTCTCTTATTTTTTGAGGAATAAATAAATAAATTTATGGTACAGAAGGTGTGCTCCATCTGCAAAGCAGGCAAGTGAGGCAGTGGAGTGTGGAGGAACCCAGTCCTATAGGAAAAATGATACTGTCCTGCCATCCTGTGGGTTTAGAAGCTTCCACTTCAACCCAAATCAATGCTGAAGAGCATTTTAAAGTACTCTGAGCATAAGAAGCACTGTGCAGCAGACACCTCCTCTCACCTTGCTGATTTGCTGCATTTGCTTTCTCTTCCTCACTGTGTCTGCCCTGCTTAGTACAGGCAGAGCCCATTGCTTTGCTTCATGAAAACATTTTCTGTCCCAAGCTGTCTTAGGTGGAATCACTGGCTGTGTGTTTTGTGTCCTGTTAGTCACTGTCTGCTTTTTTTTAAGGGCAACTTTAAATGATTTAGTCATATAGAGATTAATTGTTAGCCCTACACCCTCTTCCAAATGACTTCTACACTCTTTGCCAGTAGGGTTAGGACACCTTTACTGCAAAACCATTTCCATTTCATAAGTTATCCATTTCTCTGTATGCCTTATTTAACAAACGACATTTTTCTTTCTGTTAACAAAGCTTCACCAAGATAACAATGCATTTTAATGACTGTTTTGGTAGGATAAATCCTAAGAAATAATCTCTGAAAAAATCTTGTCATCACAATTGTCACTTTTTAAGGACTTGCCTTGTTTAAGAACTAAGACCATGTTGCACAATATTTTGTTTCAACTCTGAATCCATATTTTCTGTAGTCCCATCCTCCTTCCTCCCAGGCTGCAGCTGTAATCAAGAGGTCTGAGTTACAAATGGGTGATGAGCAAGTAGAGGTCTTCCTCCTGCTACTGGGTGCTGGCGACTGATGATTCCACCTCAGTCTTCCATTTCAAAGAGGCTGAGCTGAAGAAAAGAAGTGTTTCCATGAGAAATAGGTATGGAAAACAAGAGATGCCAGTAAATAAACTTCAAAAAAAAAGAAGCTGGTTATCCTCTTTTAACAGAGGAAGAAAAAAGACTATTTGCATCCCTTAGTAGTAAAAGAATATGCCTCCAGTCTTACTTCTTTAGTCTTCCTTCTTCTGATCAAGGAAATAGTGTCCAGAAGTTTCATTTCTAATCCCACCACGACTGAAGTCAGAAAGAGTTATGTATGGTATGTGACCCCCTACTCCAGTCTGTTTTCTCCAGGATGATTGGTTTTCCCCCCAGAGAAGATGGGCAGGGGTGAACAGGAGGAGTCAGAGCAAACCAGATCTGGTGAGTGCTTAGGAAATATTGCAGAGGACAGGTAGCAAAGGACTTTCTGCTCCTTTTTGGTATCAGTTGGCTGCCACAAGAGGAAATCTAATCATTCAGTTCCCCTTGCTGCATAGGAAGGAACTCTAGAGCAAATAAAGGTTTTATTGGATCAGCAGGCTGTTCCCTGGTTCTGTTAGGTCTGTGCCTCTTTTTGTCAAGACAAGTTACAGTTTATGCACAAGGAGAGCAATGAAAGTCCCGAGATTTGCAGAAGTTGGGTTGGGAAAGCACATAAAGAAAGGATTTAAGATCCCAGATACAAACTAACATGTATCGATTCTTAATAAGGTAAAAATTCAGCACAATGTTGTGTTTCCATTCTTTGTTATTGTCTCTTCCTACAGAGAGAACTCAAATGCAAATATTATTCAAGTGGGGATTTCAGTTTGGTCTCCAGCAACCCAGTGTTTGGGGAACAGGATGCTCATTCCTTTATTTGAAAGATACAAGGTATTATTTCATCCTGCAAGGCAATACCACTGTCAGAGTGGATATTTATACATTGGGAATGACCTGGTTTTCAAAGTAGAAACAATTATAGCAGAAACTGTGGTTTCCTCACAGGATTTTATGATTCAGAGCAACAATTCATGCCATACAAACAAAATAGTTTCCAGCCTGAGAATGTGTGTGCATCAGTTTTGTAGAATGATGATCCCAAAATGGCAACTGGAAGTAGAAATTAATCTTATTTTTAATTTTCCTGTCACTAACCAGAAACTGTATAATATGTGCCATATAGAATGAAATAAAATAGCATATACCAGGGTTTAGTAGCTGCATTGTGCCAGAAGAATGCAACTTGTATAAATAGTATGTCTCAGCTAGAAGGAATTCAGCAGTGTTCTGAGAGGAGTATTTGTTCTATGCAAATGAAATTGGATGTAGAGAACTATAGCATCACTTGCTGCATCAATCTTGTTGCCTGACACCCTCGAGTCCCTCAGCAATGTACGTGTCTGCAGCAATGTTCGGGCTTGCTGGGTCACTGGCAGATATTCAAGGTACTGAGTCTGACATGGAATTTCTCAGTGACTGCACCCACTGGCAAGCTGTGTCTAGCTGGGCTCCTTCTCAGCAGCTTCTCCTACAAGGGTCACACAAGGCCAGAAGAAGTTGGCTCAGAACTGGCTCCTGCCTCACTTGACTGCACTGGAAGAAAAATAAAAAATAAAATCTAAAAAGTGGAGAGGCCCTCTGGTATGTTGCTTGTGGGGGAGAAACCACCTAACCTTGCACTGTGATCCCACTTAGTGGGAAAGTTCTTGTTTACATCCTTTCTTTAAGCTTCTGCTCACCATTTGGTTCCCCCCCTGGCAATAGACATCTGTTCTTACCATGTCCTCAACATCTCATGAAGGTGGAAGGTCAGGAATAAGCAACACCTGTCTTGCTCCCTCCTAATGCTGTTTTTTGTGGTGTGACCTCATCCTTTGGTACATGTGTAGTGTTCTTTGGGCTCATAGCATCCAGCTGTTGGACATCCTGTGTGTCTTGCTGTTTATGTGACAGTCACACAGAGATAGAAGGGAATAGTGGGATGATTCTGGCTTGCAATCTGTTCTGAGGGTGCTTAGTAGTCCATGATTTGTGCTGGAGCTCTGAGATATCAAGCCGTGTTGGAAAAACCTTCAAGGACCAGAACATGTCTCATAAAATGAAAAGTGGTTCTAATAGCTTACTATTGCTAATTTTTATTCCATATTTATTTTCTTTAAGCTTTAGCAGTCACTAATTTTACATTTCTCTGATGAATTAAGAATGCTTTGCTACTTTCTTTCTTACAGCTCATGATCAATCTCCTGCAAAGCATATTTTTAATATGGCAACTCATTGGAGCTCCATCAGTATCCTGCAAGGTAGGCTTTTCAGCACTTGAAACACTGTTGTCATCCCATTATGGATCCTTTTGATGGGATAAAGACCAAAACTGCACAGAGAGTGGTTAAACTGCCATAACCAGAACGAGCTTCTCCTGATATTCTGTATTTCCTTCTGTGCCTCTGTTCCTGTTAATTTTATTACTCTAAGTCTTTCTGAGTCATATTTTTCCTAATGTCTTACATACTTAATTATGCAATTGGAGGGTAGACTTCTGGAAATTATGTGCTGGGGAACTTTGAACAAGTTGCTGTTGTTCCTGTTCCTTGGGTAGTCTGTGGATGGAGGAGGTCCTGGGGTCAAAGGGGGAAGAGAGCCTGAGTGAGAATTGCTTTTATAGAGAGAGAAACCCTAACATCACCTGTGGGATGTCAGCAGCATGGGGTGTAATGTCCAACCACTGTGGTTTACAAGGTGGTCCCCTCAAGCATGCTCACTAAATACTGTTTATACCAAAAAAAGAGAAATCTTCTCTATAAAATGGTGAGGCATAAGGACTACTGCACTTCAAAATAATGCTTTCTTAAAAGAGATTTTGAAAATGTTTGGCTCTGTATGTCCTCTTTTGTCCTCTTTTGCTGTTGTTTCTTTTTGGTCAGGTGAGTTTTGCTGAGCCACTTCAGGTGTGAGGCGTATCTACGTTCTTAAGCAAGTTAACATAATGAAACCATTCTCCCCAGAAGATCAGTAGAACTGACAGGGTACAATTTGTAGTCAAAATTAAAAATCCCCTCAGTTTATAATTGCATTTTGTGAAAACACAGACCTTAGTGGCTCAACCACTCTGACAGAAATATAAAGTGAATCTCTACGTGATCCTGCTGGAGTGGGAGTTGGATTAGATGATCTCTAGAGGTTCCTTCCAATCCTGCTAATTCTGTGATTCTGTGAATAATGTACAAGATTTTATTTTCAGGGGGACGTTGACATTCAAACTGATGACAACATAAAGTTGTTTCAGAGATTCAGGCAACCACCATTAAATAGAGGGAGTGCCCTTGGAGAAGGGGACTTGTTTCTGAGCATGCTCTTGCATCCCTGGATCACAAAGCACTGGGTGCTGCCTCAGCCATCTGAGTTTGTAAACATCTAAGCTGTCCTAGAGGGAAGTGCTGTTTCTCTGGCTCCAGTGCAGATGTTTTCCATACAGGAAGCCTCTAAATCTGAACTTTCCCTCCTCTCCTCTTGCTGGCCTCACATGGCCTCATTGTGCTCTTTGCTCATTCTGAAACAATTATATACATCTGAGTGGCAGCCAGGCTGGCTACAGCCTGTGTTTTTCAAAAAGTCACCAATTCCTCTGATTGCTGCATTTTGCAGACCATTCAAATCCACCAGGCTGCAGGTAGGAACTAATTTCTTTTTTGTTGTTAATGAGCTGAAGCACCACGACCCACTAAGCAAATCCTGTTTCTTCCTCAACCATTTCCATAGGTCCTACACTAAGGCACAACTCATATATATATATTCACATCTTTATTCAGCCTAGAAGATACCCAGAATTGCACAAAGGAGGTATTTGTTAAAGCATTTCTCTGAAGCTTTTCTATTTTTGAACAAACACCCAGGTGAACCCTGGAAGATGCTGTACAGCACTTGGCTTGTGTTAAATCTTGTTAAAACCCAGTTCAACAAACGAGTTTTCCTGTGAGGAAACGTTGCATTCTTTCTGTGACAGGTTGTCAAAAGGATGTGAATAGCTTAAAAAAAGCTTCAGAGCAGAGCTGAGGCAACTTGTTGTAAAGGGTATGTATATTCCTCCTCTTTGCAGAATTCAGAGGCAGCTTTGTTTTTTAACCTCATGCCAAAAGACACAGGAAGGCATGCATGACTGGCTGGAATATAACAGGGTAAGTGAACCTTCTGGAGTATTTTTTAATTTAGATTTGTTGTTTGTTTGGGGTTTTCTAATGGATCTGAGCTTGTGCTTTCCCAAAATTTGTATAGTCTGGGTTGTGTGTTTGTGAGCACGTGTGGTGTGCTCAGCACTTACTTTCTTCTCAAGCCAGGAAAGGAAATGTGTGTACATATAAGATGAAAAACTTCAAAACTGCTCTGAAGGTGAGCAGGGACAATCTTATCACTTGAATGACTGGAAAGATCTCTTTAATATCCATCCATCATTAATCATGGTTTTTTTTCTTTGCAAATCTCTGATGTGCCCATTGTGTGGCTTAGCTAGGACATGCTTCACACAAACTGGTGATTTATTAAAAAGCCAAAACAGGTCTATTAAAAAAACCCAGGTTTATTCCCTCCTTTCCATGTTACTGAAAGACAGACTAGTGCCAGTAGATTTTTAATTACTCCCATGGAGATTACAGGACACCAGTAAGAGAAGATCTAAATTACATATGGATCATAAAACTCCTCTCTAATGCATGGGTCCCCTTGAAATGCTGCTACACCTCTGGCTGGCTCTGTGTCAGTAAATCCAAGCTTGCCTGGGAACATTTCCAGAGTGGGAATGTCTGTGCTACTAAACACAACTTTACCTGGCATAAAGTTATCTTTTTCCAAACAATACTGTGCCCAAACCATTCCTGGGTACATTTTGGCACCTCAGTGATTGTGGTGACCATTCCCTGTAGTCAGACCTGCTGGAACCTCTTCTCTGGGAGCTGGGAAGCAATCACAGAATCCACTCCTTCCCTGGGCAGCCCATTCGAATGCCTGATCACCCTCTCCAGAAAGAAATTCTTTCTCATCTCCAACTTAAACCTCCCCTGGCACAACTTGAGACCCTGCCCTCTTGTCTTGCTGAGAGTTGCCTGGGAGAAGAGCCCAACCCCCCCCTGGCTCCAACCTCCTTTCAGGGAGTTGTAGAGAGTGATGAGGTCTCCCCTGAGCCTCCTCTTCTCCAGCCTCAACACCCCCAGCTCCCTCAGCCCTTCCTCACAGCAATTCTGCTGGATCCCTTCACAGCCTCCTTGCTCTTCTCTGGACCTGCTCCAGCACCTCAATCTCCTTCCTGAGCTCCCAGAACTGGACACAGGACTCAAGCTGTGGCCTCACCAGGGCTGAGCACAGGGGCAGAATCCCTTCCCTGGACCTGCTGGCCACGCTGTTCCTGAGCCAGCCCAGGATGCCATTGGCCTTCTTGGCCACCTGGGCACACTGCTGGCTCCTCTTCAGCTTCCTGGCAATCCAGACTCCCAGGTCTCTTTCTGCCACTCTGTGCCCAGCCTGGAGCTCCCCATGGGGTTGTTGTGTTGAACCTCATCCCGTTGGAATCATCCCAACTCTCCAGTCTGTCCAGGTCCCTCTGCAGAGCCCTCCTGCCTTCCAGCTGAATCATCTAACATTGTCATAGGCGAGCCTAGCACACTTGATCTCAAACTTGATCTCATTCTCAGGCAAAGGTCATTTACTGGAGCAGGTGGAGCCAGAGAGACAGCCATAAGAACCAGTAATATGGATATTTCCTTGGACATAGTACTATCATGGAAGGAGAATTTGGGGAAAAAAAGAGAAAACCCTACTCTCTCATATAAAGAACATCTACTCATGTGCAATTTTTAAAATGTTAGGTATCACACTGAACTGACTAACTGATATATCTCTAGCTTGGTTACAATCCACCTTTCATTTCTGAGAGCAGATTTTCAATGGAAAAAGGTCCATCTCATCCTTTGTCCCAGTTTATTTCAGTTTCCTACAGGCCTGCTTTGTTGTTGCAAATGAGTAATAGGAGAAACTACAATTATGCTGAAGCTTCAGGGCAAGATGTGTTAGAAAAAAAATCCTCTTTCCTCTGGCTACACATTGGACCTCAAAAGGGTGGTTTGTAGAGTGCTGGAATGCATGAAAATTGTCAATTCCAGAATTCTGCTAAGAGCCTTAGGCAAAGTTATTAGAAATCCTAAGGAAGAAGGACAGTGATCATGGATAGCTAATTGATGTAGGACATCTACTCTTATTAAAACAGGAGTTGGAGAGTTATATATTAATAGTTTAAGGTCTTTGTTACATAAGAAATTCCCAACTAAAATCCAGAGTAGTGACACAGAATAATTTGTGCCTCAAAGGTTAATACAATTAACACAGGACTTTTTGTTGGTGAAAAGAGGGAGAAAAGAGGAAGAATTTATGGAGCAAAGAAGGTGGATTGCTCATGCCAGGCTTCGTCCTAGAAAAGTCATGGTGACAACAGGTTTTAAACATTAGCAACACCTTTTTAACAAGAGTAGAAGTTCTGCAGTCCTGCTGGTGAGCTTCCAGACCTGTCAGATGCCTTTTCCTCCCACTCCTTCACTTGGTGGTAGCAGGAGCTGGAGATTTTGGGTCCAACAGCCTTACTAACAGTGTAAAGGCATTCTGGGGGTCTTCTCAGCAGAGTTGCATTTGATCCTTATTGTTTTGACTTTGGATGATTTTCTGCAAGTTTGCCATTTGTCCATTTGTTATTTTCAGGAGATATCAGGACTGCTTATTTCTGACTTTTTCTGTTTTCTCTCCTTAGTGCCTTTTACCACTCCTGTGAATTGTAACTCTTTTTTCTCCCAGGAGAATGATTTCTTCTCTTCCTGACTGGTTTTTCATAACTCCTTCCCCATTTTCCTCCTCCCTTTGAGTCTGCTCTTCCTCACAGAGCTCTTTATCCCTGGTTTTCCTTCTCAGAACTTGTTGTTTTGTTTTGTTTTTTTAAATCCAAATATTCTATTTTGTTACGATATTTTATTAAGGCTTCATTTTGCTGTCTTTCATGCTACCTCTGCTCTTACACAGAAACACTCTCTGTTGTTGTCCATTTGGTTTATAAATCCTTTGGTATAATGTCTCTTAAAAAAACATCTGCAAACCCTCTTTTGAGGTCTTCTCTAATAGAACAGTGATCAGGAACCTGTTGGAGTAAGTCAGAAGTGACTCACTTTTTGAAAAGGACAGGTCTTATGAACTTGTTCTTGGGTGTGTAATATATCCTGGGATAGCTGTTGCCTCTTAGAACAGGAATGTGGCATTCGTGGCTGCTTCACTGCCACACAGAGATGATCCTTGCTGTGCCTAAGGGCTCAGTCACAACAATTTTTATGAACTGACAATTGCCTGAGAGAAACCATTGCTTGGGGCTTGGCTTAATAAGTGTCCTGTAGATACTTTCCTATCCTGTCAGTTTAGTTTTCAATAGAAAGGAGAAATTGAGGGAACTGAGCTCTAGGGTATCAGTGTTCCAAATGGGAGTTAATTCTTAAAAGCAGCTCACATGTGTATTACCTAATGCAAGCTAAAATAATGGAACCTTCTTCAGTAGAAATCAGAAAGTGAAAATGAGCCCTGTGTGAGTGAATGCATTCAGTCCAGAGTCACCAAGCACCTGGCAGCTGACATTTTTCTGAGCATTTGCTTTTGGCAACTGATCTTGGAAATATCTGGGAAACGGAGGAGTTCAAGCAGTTGTGACACACAGCATGGTTTGGATGATTATTGGACTTTCATGTTGACAAAATCCTTCATCTAATCAAACCCTGAAGTTCTGCTGATATTAGGAACATATAGGGAATGCCAGTAACATTTCCCCTTTGATCCCATTTTTCCACTTTTGAGATGAAAGAAGTACCAAAAGAGGACACTCCCCATTGAATAGATTGGCTGTCTATAATGACCAAGTCTTACATAACATTAAGGTTTGTGCTCCTCACCACATTTCTGCTGGATGGCCATAAATAATACTGAAATTTGTCCTCACACATCTTTCAGTAGTGATACTAGGTCAAAGTAAACTTAGCATTGCTAAGTTTCAAAACATTCACCATGTTTTATTAGAACAGTCTGAACCTGGTGTGTGTAACACGACCTCTGTGTAATGCTTCCTATTTTTTACAGTCAATAGCTGGAGTAGTTACAAGTGAAAGACAAGGAACAAGAGCAAAGGATATATGGCATGAATGGCCAGCTCTTGCCTTGCCACAAGGGAAAGTGGGATGCACCTCCAAAAACCAGCTGGGCTTCAGATGCACCTATGAAAAGGTGGTAGAGCCCATGTACTGACCAAACTGATACCTCTCCTGCATAGATACCACCAAAACCTGTAATGCCACAAGTTCTGGGGTTTCCCATGACAACAGGAGGTAGTCACAAACCAGAAATATTCCTAGAGTAATAAAGAAAGAGCAGAATAGATCCATACCTTAATATATCCACATAGATCCTTAGGTTTATGGGGAGATGGGCAAGAGTTCAGGACACCTAAACCCTGCTGTAGTTTCTGCCAGGCTTCACATTATCCCTTCCTGGCAAATACAGCTTTCCAATATACACAGCTGTGCTTCCCCCAGTTGCCATGTTTCCAATTGACTTGACTGTTACTACTTAAATTATTTTTTTCTTTCTTGAACTCAAGTGATCTTGCACTTCAAAATGTTTGTGTCCTTGACTGAGGTTGGTTCCACTTTAGTGAGCACAGCTGCCTGGAAGATCTAAAAGATTCCTGTTAATTATGCAAAATGGCACTGCATATCCTAGCATATGCACTTTTAGCAGGAATAATTATATTTTGTGGTTCTCCTGTTTAATGATTCACTTGACCTTTTGTTAATCTTTTTTTTTTTCTTTGTATAAAGAATGAAGAAGTTGTATTTATATTTCAACAGAAAATACAGCCACGTGTCTCTCAGCTGCTCTGGTTTGCATCAGCCAAATTGCCAATAGCACAAAAAGACTGCAGTGAGAAATCACCTGAAGTTAGAAAGTTGGCAGAGAGAGCAAAATGGCCCAAAGAGTCACCAGTTTGACCTAGACCAGCTGGTATTGCTCATTCTTTGTAGGGCTGCACCATCCAGGGCTCAAAGGTGGAAAATCCACCTTTCCAAAGGGCTGGCTGAGGGTGAGATCACAAGCAGAGCTCTGCTCCAGCTGGGCAGCCCTCATCTTTCAATCAAGGGTGGAAACCTGCTGAGGTAAGGGGAGCTAGTAAGATAAATGCAATTTTTTTTTTTTTTTGCACTTCTCCTTCTTCTTCTTCCTTCTACTTAAGTTGTTTGTGATTTTGAGTCTGAAAGGCAGATTCTTCAAAACAAATATTTCTTTTGGTTCATGTCAATTTAGTCAGCTGCTTTAATGAGGTGCCAAGAGTAAAGACATTTAGCACACATTGTGAGACTTGGCTGAGGTTTTGGATTCAGATGGCAGGAGATGCTAAATTAAAATTATTGACAGTTGTAGGGCTGGTTTTAACTTATCTCCTGTAAAGGACTATTAAAAATAAAACAACCTTTCAGCTTAGGGCTGGTGATTGTATTAGCATCAATGCTTGAATTTAAAAGGGTCTATAAAATAGATTATTATTATAGATTAGATTAGATTATTATAGATTATTATATTATAAGATAAATTATTATTGTTTTTATTTTCCAGAATAGGATTTAGGACCCAATGAGCCTATTCTGTCTACAGTGACAGATGAAGTTAGGGCTAAGAGTAGTGGTAGGGTTAAGTTTAATGCTGCCAATGAGCAGCTCCACATGAAGGTGCTCGCCTAGTTTGAACTGTGTCAAGATGTTGGACTTAAAATCAGGTCCATTTCCTGGAGAGGATGCTCAGTTAGGTTCAAATCAGTGTTTAGGCTGGCTGAGCTTAAGTAGCTTGGGCTACACACAATTGAAATATGTTTCTCCAACTCAGAAAGGGACGTAGTGCAGGAACATCCTGATCAGTTTAGTTGCCAAGGATTGCAGGTTAGATGAAAATGAGTTTATTGCTGGGTTGATATTAGGGTTCAGACATTTTGAGTCCTGCAGCACTATAGATCCATGCAAGACAAGTGTGTTCCACAGAGACAAATCAGGCAAGGCAGGATCCAGCCTCTCCAGCTTGTGTTTAATGCAGCAGTTGAAGGCTCAGGAGAGCAACCACGTAACAGGGATTGCGAAACTGGAGAGCCACTGGAGGTGGATTTGAGCCAGTGCTGAAACCAGCTCTCCTGGCAGAGAGAGAAGCTGGATAAACACAGAAAAATAAGGGTCAGAATTACATTTAGTAGGGGAACTAGGAATGAAACTTTGCATTAGCAGCACTATGTTATAGCCAGGAGGTTAAAGTGGTGATGGATGTGGGTCGAGTCCCGGTGTCAGTCAGGGCTGAAGCTACAGGGTTGAGCAGGGGTGAAAAAGATGTTCCTGATGCAGGCTTAGTCATAGCTCCTTGGCTTTCCTGTTTGGTCATTTCTGGCTGACCAGAGATCTTCAGTTCAAGGCTAGAGGCAGTGCTGGCATGTGGCCTAGAAGGGCTTTTGAATCCGTGTTGCACACCAGGCAACTAGCATGGGGGTTTCGGGGAGGAAGGAGTTTCTGTGATTCACACTGGGCTCGGATATCTGGGGTTTGAGGTATCTCAGGCCTATCTCAACTGGAGTAAAGAGGGTGATGGGGGCTAATGTTAGGCAATGGCCTGATGTTGGCTGAAGTCCTCATGAAACTGGAGATCTAGGAGTGGTGCTGAGAGGGCCAAGAATAACTGTGTCAGGCTGGGATAGCAAAAGTTGCCATTTTATGCGTGTAGCCAACTTCTACACTTTCTTCAGTCAATCTAGAAAAAAGTGCCTAGCTTTTCTGCCAGCTATATTTCTGGTTAGGACATGTGATTTCTCCCTTCACAAATCAGTATTTTTAGTTTTTATCTGAACATAATGGGTCTTCATACGGTCAGTTGCAGATCTATATGAAAATTTTCTGTGGTATAGAACAATTACTTATGACTTAGAATTACAGTAATTACAGAGTTAAATCATGTTATAAGGGTAGATGTTACCTATTAAAGCAGAGCATTAGTGGCAGGTCTACACTGAGTAGCATTAATCTGGGACAAAATTCTCTCTCTTTCTTTGGGGGGGGGGATTCTCTGTATTGGCCCTGTTTTTCTATGTGGATGTATTTCATGTTGGCTGGGTGATGGAGCGTGCTCTTGCCCCCACATGAGAAGAGTCATGATCTCAGGAAGTCATTTTGAGAAAGAAATTGGGATGGATACCCACCCTCTTCTGATTTCTGGAGTAGACAGGAACAACATAATTTAAAAAAAAATCATCAGCAGAAAAGTTCTCACCATAATCCTTTCTCACAATAAACAGAGTTATCTTGTTTCAGGAGTTAAATTTGCACCAATAAACAGACTATGAGTTCCCACAAGAACATGCCCAAGGCAGTCCTTCACAGTCTAAAAATCATTCTGAAAATTATCTCAAAAATGCCCAGACCTGCAGTAGTGACCTCTGAGCTCCTTGTACTTGTCCAGAAGCCTGTATTCCCTTTGATAAAAAGCCCATGATATGCCCAAAATGCTTTTATTAAAAGGACCCTGAGGCATTTAGGCATCCAGAGGCAGAATAACCTCCGTACTGCTCCGTTCTAAGCAGTACAAGACCTGTCAGGAGGAAGATGATTTCTTTAACTCCAGCTCTTTCTTGAAGTGTGTTAACAGAAGTATTGATGCTGGGCTGCACTGAAACCAGGTCTGGATTAAGTCTCCTAAATCCACAAGTGAAAACAGATGAGGTTTGCAATCTGCCTTCAAATCTTCAAATCTCCTTTAGAACTTAGAGTATTTTCTACCTTTTCTTTTTTTTTTTTTTCTTTTTTTTTAATAGATGGGATGAGATAGTCCCCAAAAGATGTGCTTTCCCAGTTGCTACAAACAACAGCCTGTGCTTACATTAATGATTCAGTAACCAACATTGCTTAATAAATACCCAGTTTCTGCTCTGTTGATATCTTCTGGGTCCTGAATCACAGCTACAGTATTTTAGCTATTATGTGTTATGGTTAGAGCTAAAAACAGGTTTTGAAAAAGAACTTTAAAAAAAAAAAGGTACCTGGGTGTCCCATCTTTACAGAGAGCATCACTTGTGTAGTCTGCAGGCAGATGTAAAGCTTGCATGGGTCAGTCAGAGTGAATACAACCAGAAGGTGTAAAACCAAAAGCAATCTTTCTGGTACCCCACACAAATGATGTTCTTTGCTACCATGATATCTTTATCTGCAGACTTTGCTCCTCTCCCAGATGAGTGAAACTATAAACCATAATAGTTTTCTTATGCCACAGAAACAGAATTCTGCAACTGGCCCTGTAAAGAGTGGCTGAGTTTAGATGAAGGCTGCAGATGCCCACCTGAGTAATTGTTAGGATTTCATACTTGGCAAACTGATGTTTTGTAGTCATTAAGCTTTAAAGTTGAACAGGCAAAAAAAAAAAGGTGAAAACAAATTCAAGAATATTTGGTAAATAAATGACTGGGGTTTTCCTGTCTTTGCTTTTCCTTAAAACATATATTATGGGCAGATTCACAGAAAAAGTGAACACTTAAGACTCCCAATTATTCAGGTCCTAGTTCAAAGACACTCAAGGGACTTCAGAGATCAACAGTTCATCCGAGCTACCCCTATGGATGTTTGCAGCTGATCCTATAAGTCTTTTAAGGCAGGATTAGACCATTGCCTTCCTGTGATCTACACGTTGCTATGCCTTGGTTTATAGAATCAAATAAGGAGGAATTTTGGAGATAATTTAGATTCTAGATGATTCAGCATGAGACCGGGAAGTAGGAGGCTTTCTTGTAAGGAAATAAATCTTGAAGTGTCTTTGTGTGTAAAACATATTTTTCCTATGAATCACATGATGAAAAGTGCAAGTTCAAAGTTTCTGCCAAGTGAGGTCTGAGAGACAGGGCTGGAGAGTTTGGGGTTCATAAATATTGCCAAGCATCTCACCATTACTTTACTGCAGCTGCTTTATTTAATCTTCATATCTGACAGTAGAATATTGAATTCTCTCACACTTGCTTTTGATAGCAGCAGAGAATTCCCTACTATGACATTCAGTTTCAAAGAATGCATTTATGTCTTTAAATTAGTAGCAGCATAATCTGGGACCTGTTAAACACCTTCCTGGTGGTTCTGTTTCTGGGGCAGACCTTCATTTTTACCTAGGAGTTAATATCAACCAATTACCAAAGTTAATATCAACTAATAAATGTTAATTCATGAAACAGATCTGCCCCATATCTTCAGATCCTGTAAACCCTTATCTAGTTCATGTTTCCAGTTTCCACTGTGGAATTTCTGATTCTCTTTGCTCTTATCTGTCCTCAAAATGCCTACTTATTTCAGAAAAAAGAAAATACACCAAAAAACACATCACTCTCTAAGGTTCATTTCTAATATGAAGTTTCTAACTCAGGATTCCCAGAATACCCCAAAATATTTGTAAACTCATAGTTCAGAAATATGTTAAGGAAGGGAAAAAACATGTTTCACTGTATATATCATATATCCATATATAATATGGTCTTATTATATATTCCATATATAATATGGTCATTTATTTTGGGATGAAAACTTTTGTCTTTCCATTGACACTGTGGTAAAAATGAAAGTGGTTGGGAGAGAAATGCAGAAGTAGATGATAGGATTTTTAGAAACAGGAATGCACAATGCTCCTGTTGGCAATACTGGAATTATTAATGTGTGTAGGATTTTCATCATAAAATATCAGCGTGGTTGATAAGTGACTGTGATGTTACAAAAGTTCCTATAGTTCATCATTACAAAACTGCAACCTAATTCCTCAAAATCAAACCACTGAGAATTTTCTGTATTTCTTTGTGGTGCAAACCCAAGTTCAGATGACAATAAAACGTTGCCATCTTCCTTGGAACCTGACATTTTATTTTTTTTTTCACCCTCACCTTATTCTCAACCACCTTTTTATTTTGAGCATGATGATGGGATGGCTGATGGTAATGACTTTTTTTTTTTCAGAGCTACACACAAAGCTGGTGACTTTAGTAAAGTTTAGGGGAATTAGACATCAAAATCCCAGAGAATTTCAGGAGATGCTGGACACTGAACTGCTTTGAAAATCCTCCTAAGACTTGCAATTTTCTTTGGTTTTACTAAGTAAATAAAGTAGTCTTTTTAAGTAAAAAGTTTAGGGACTAGCTGAAACAGCTGTTTGGAAGGGATCTAAATATTGCAAAAAAGTTATCATTATACTCTGGAAATAGTGCCCATACTCTCTTTTCCATCACTCCTCCCTTTGCAAGCTGAGGACCTGAAGGGCCAGCAACTGAAGTCAATGGAAAGTGAAGCTGCTGAGCAACTCAGTAAACAAACTCAGTGAGGTATTCACAGAAATATATCCAAAAATGTGCTTTTTGTTTGTGTAGCGTTTAAATGCTTGATCACTGGTGCCGACTCTAGATGCAACTTCAGTGCATCAAAGAAGGAGAGGATCTATGTTAGGCAAGAGGTTCTTGTGGTCTTTAAACCTCACAGGTATCCAGCAGCAGCAGTTGCAGTGAGCTGGTAGTGAGGCTTTAAAGACAAAGGCACTAAGAGGTCTGGGTGCTCATTACTTCCAAAGCCACACCACAAGCAGAACATGACCCAATCTTCCTATCAGTTTTCAGTAGGTTTTGCTTTGCAGTGCTTACTGTATGCTGTAGGACATGTTTATATAAATGTGTATGTTCTGGTCATTTTCAGAAGGGTTACACTATTTCTATAGTCTTAGTGCAGAGCATTCCCATGGGTTAACCAATTAGAAAATTTTCCTTTCAGTATTAAACTGATATTTTTCTAATTAACTCCATTTTTAAAATTTCATTGTGGAAAGGGGGGGTTGTTTAACTGTTTCAATTTTTGAGAGTGAACACAACACATCCTGCGTGCTTGCTCCTTCCTCCCTCAGCAGTTATATGGTGTTCTACTTAGCAAACAGTGATTTGAAGGCCAAGATTTTAAAGGTGGGTTTAATCATCTGTTACACTTGCTGGATGTAGTAGAATAAAACTAGTTTCAAAGTAATTCAGCATCTTAGCACTGCAGAAATCTAAGTTCTGGTTGTCATAGAATGAGGAATCCATCTCCTTAGCGTTTACTTGATGGTGCATCTCTGAATGGGCATGGCAAAACGCGGGGGAAACTTTTATTATTTACCTCCTTCCACCTATTCTTGACTGAGCTGCTTGCATTTTTCCAAGGGCTGGGGAGACTCAAGGCAACACCCATGAAAAGCAGTTGATCTGGTGCTGTGCTGGGACTCCTCAGACACAGCTGTGCAGGGAAACAAAATCTGAGGAGCAGAATACAAAATATGCTGATGCTGAAATTTATTGTAGATGTCTTTCTGCACTTCACAACTCCTGATTCTGTGAGGTGCCAGACTATTCTGAGGACAATTTCAGGGCAGAGATGAGATGCCGTGTGGGTGGGAGAGCTACAAGAGGCCAACTTCTCCCACCCTATCTTGGCTTCTGTGGCCAGCAGTCAGCTGCAGAGCCGACTCATGCAGAGAAAGAAAAGTACATTTATTTAGGCCCAGGTCCATGACTTAAAATGTTACGTTGTTTGCTGTGTATTCAAGGAAACCTGATGATTTAACTTCGATTTAGTGGCCCTACTGGTCTGACCTCTCCACACCTGTTATGACTCAGCTAACTTAGGATACAAAGCATTAAGATTTTACAAGCCTTTTATGTCCTGTTTGACTGCTTAAGTTGCTAAAAGTGTGCTGTGAAGCTTTGATGCATTTTCTGTTAAATAAAACTAGCAAGGAATCTGGTAGATCCATTTGAAAGCCATAGGTCTGACATTCAAGCTTTGGTGGCTGTATAAGCCAGGATGTATACAGCCCCCCTTGCAAAGAAAACTGGGTTTTATTTAGGGTATTTGCAAATGGCAGGCAGACACAAGGCATCTGGGAAATGGAGCACTGCTCCTAAAGCCAGTCCATCTGTTGGGAGCATCTTGGTCAGAGCTGCCTTTAGCAACTGCAAAAAATTGGCACTGGAAATGAGAAATTGTGCCATTAGTAGAGTTATGACAGGGCTTCTGTCATGCTTTGCTTTGCCTCTTGCAAATTACCTCTACCTAAAAAATAGACATAAATTGAATAAGAAAGTTAAGAAAGTATCATCAGACTTGCCTTCCCCACAGCTTGCCCATTTGGAAAGACTTCCTCAGCTTTTGAAGTTTTCCTACCTATTGCAGTTTTTACATCTCACTGTTTCTTCCAGATAGCTGGTTCTCGTAAATTATGCAATGAGAGTGTGATTCAAAACAGGGACAAGTGATATCTTCAAGTAATTCATTTGAGGCTTCAAGTAGATCATTCCTTTTGAGGCCATGCAGAGCATTATTTTTAACATGCCACAGCAAAAATAGCCATGCTGCAGAATGTCTAGGGAAATGAAAATCTTGAGAATACAGCTAACATGTTTTGTACTGGAAAAATCACAGAAAATCACTGAGGAGGAAGTTATACCAGGGGGGAAAAAAGGCACAAAATCAATCTATCAGCTGAGAAGATGAAGGAGTCAGCTTTCAGAAGCAAACGCAATGTATTCTTCAATTCTCTTCTGCAGGTATCAGGTTAACATCTTGTCATTCTCTCTCTGGGAAGGTATAAGAGGAGCAGAGGGGGAAGAAAAGGAAGTATTCCACCTACAGCTTTCAGAAAGGAATGTAATTTCTAATGCTAATTCATTTGGCATAAATCTTCTGGGGTTAGAACTAAAAAGAAGAGAGAAGGTTAATTTTACAGTTCTGTGAGTACTTCACCCATTAATCATTTTAATGGTTCAAAATGCACAGGAGGGCTTTGGAAGAAGGCTGTGAAAGTGCCATCTATAGAGCAATCTGATTGCACTGAACTGAATTGTACCCTTGCTGCTCACAAACACAGGTTTAGCAATCAAAAAGCCCCGGTGTTCATTGCAGAGTGCTAAAAGCCAGGGGAGAGGGATGTACACAGACTTCAAAGCAAACCATCACTCAGAGCCTTTAGGTACCAAGTCAGACGTTTGTTTTCTGTTGCTCTTTTGTGTTTCCTGTCTGCGGAAGGATCTTCTCTTCTGCCATTAAATTTTACTGCTTAATCTTCAGCAGCTTTCTTTAATAACAGACACAGCCCTGTACGTGCAGCAGCTGATGGAGGAACCTTGGCCTGGGGAGCCATGAGCATTACTCCATGGATGCTTCCAGCATGGGTTTGCCTCTCTGTGCTGACTCAACAGCCTATCAAACAAAACATTTCATTATGTAGGCTCTGTGGGACATGTGGGATACAGACTAGAGAGCATGAGAGGGTAGGAACACTTCACTATTATTTTCTTATTAATTTGCAATTACAGAATGTTTGGCAAATGATGGTACAGACTGTTGCAAGGCAGATGCTATAAATTGGGTCAGTATGATATAGATGGCTGCCAAGGAGCTGTTTAAGTATATTTTCACTGTTTTCAGCAAAAATAACAGGAGAGAAGTAAAGACATCCTGAAGTAATTATGTCATTTGGAAGGAAAATGTGGCAGAGAATTTGAAAACATACGTGCTAAAGGAAGGACAAATTGAACACATGCATACTTGAAAACCTAATGGAAAAGGTTTGACTGATAAACACTGAATTAAAACTATTCAGTTATCAGTCAGATGAACAATTAAGCTGCTAGCATATCACATGCATTCACCCTCTGAAATAAATTTTAAAATCATCAAAGCCTGCCATGATAAAAGAAAACAGCACTCCAAAAACCTGTAGCCTTTTTCTAAACCCACAGGTAATGAACCACCAACAGCTTGCTTGACTGGACCAATAGGTTACTGTTCATTGTGATTCCAATTCTGAATTGATTAATTTTGGACTTTCCTTCTCAGACCTCCCAATGCAGACCTTGGGCTTCCCAAAAAATATGCAACCAAGTGACCAAAGCCCCAGACTTAAAGACTCCTGGGCTGTTCAAGGTAAGTGGTTGTCTCAGGTCTGTGAACACCAGCAGTGTGGAGACAGATCCTGTCTTGCTGCCCAGTGACAGAATTCACTGCTTTTTAGCACTAGTATTGCATCCTGCTAACTCAGTCAGGGTCAAACTCCAGTTGTTAACCTGGCATGGAAAATATGCACCAGGCAGCAATAACTTCTTCCTCTTGCAAACCCTGTGTGTGAGCCTCTTTCCACAACACTGATTCATAGAATCATAGAATGGGTTGGATTGGAAGGGACCTGAAAGCCCATCCAGTTCCTGCATGAACAGGGACACTTCCCACCAGCCCAGGTTGCTCCAAGCCCCATCCAACCTGGCCTTCAACACTTCCAGGGATGGGGCAGCCACAACCTCCCTGATCAACCTCTCCCAATGCCTCCCCACCCTCACACCAAAGAATTTCTTCTTAATGTGTAAGCTAAATACAGCAAGAGCCAAGGTCACCTGATAATGGGCTGGACTGCAAGACCATGCTTGTGACTAAGTCAGTCCTAAATGACTAAGTCCTTTCTGCCTCTGACACCTCCGATAAAACTCATGTCCTAAAATAATAAATGAATATCCATAGACAAGCCAAAAGAGAACAAGATGTTTCCTCTAGGAAGGACCCAGGGGCCTTGAGGAAAATGGAAACACAGTTATTTTGGTTTGAAAGGAATTAATATTGTTAAGGACTAGGGAAACAATCAAAATCCCATATTACCTTACTAGTAATAGTAAAAACCTGCTTGCCTTACAACGAGGGGGGGTTAATTAGTTGCATGGTTTGGGAACACTTCTGAGGCATTTCTTTAAAGCCTCATGGATCTGTACAAATATGATGCTTTGTTATCAGGCCCAGAGCTGCAAGTCATGAAGGAGACTTTGCACCTTTTTTTTTTTTCTTTTTTAAACTATTTTTTTAACAAAGCCTGGCGAGGAAGTGCCAGCAGGTTTATGTTACAAAGATCCTCGTTATATTTTCTAACAGGCTAAATTTCCCATGCTGCTTTACCCAGGCCCATCTAGCTTGTTATTTCATAGTGAGGACAGTCTTTTGGAGCTCTTTATTCAGATTTCATGTATGTAGCTACCTTGCACTCTCTCCTCTACAAAGGAAAACTATTTCCTATCTGACTCTCTCCACATTCCTAATTCCTTTTGTGCAGCTACTTTAGAGAGCATCATGGCCAACTTTCTACAAGGTGCCACTTCTGGTGCTGTTCCTATTTTTTGTCTGGAGAACACTATTTGGCATGTGTTTATTTTTTTTTTTTTTTTTTTAGTATTCTACTCTGTACTGCTGTATTAGTCACAGCAAACTTTCATGTTTAATCATCTCATGGTACTTTTTAGTGGCCTGATTTCTGCTTAGAGCTTGCAAAGTGAGAGCTTATCAGTGTCAAATCATCCTGTTTCTTCCACTCATATTGGGATCATGGTCTGCCAAGGATCCTTCTGGGTTTTTTAAAGCCATATAGTTCTTTGAGAGCCAGCACTTCTCATAAAATGGGCTCTTCTTTCCTGAGCTTTGTTTTGAACACTTCTTCCCCCCATGGCATGGTTTAAAGCAAATCTGAGCAAATGTAGAAAGAACACTTCAAGAATACCTAAAAATAATTTTAAAAGTGACAGAAAGCTTCCACAGATTAGCAGAGCTCTCTGAAGTTGAAAGATGGAGCCATTAGTAAGGGTAGAAGAAGGAAGCAGAAGCCTGGAAGCAAAAGATAGATGTATATTTTCCATAAGCTTGGCCTCCAGTTCTGCTTCTTTGCATATGCAGTGCGTGATGAGAAATGTTTTTCCTCAGGACTTGCACCCTGTGCAAGTATTTATTATGTGTATTTATTACATCCCAGCAGCCTGATGGGATGAGCCAAGATCTCAGCTGGATCTGGCCCAGTATTCCAAAATTAAGCAAGTAAATGGATGCAAGTCAAGTTCAGGTTTTTCACAGGGTTCAAAAGGGAGTTAAGTTGTTGTGTAGAGATCCACTCTGTCCCTGTTGTTTTCAGCAGTGACCCAAATGAAATAAAGGATGGAACTGCAGACTTGGGCCTTGATCCCACCCATCATTTCTCCTCTCTTCTCTTTATTCATGCTTCTGAGCTACACGGGGGCTTCTCCTCTTGAACTTGCCCCTGTTCCAGACCAAGAGCAGCCTTTTGGCCTGGGGAGCCTAAGCAAATACTCTAGTTGGTCTTGCATGAGTTTTGTTTTACAGCTGTGGTAAGGTTTGCCCGGGTGGTAAAATTAAAAAGAGATTTCTAGTAGCTCTGCTGACAAAAAGAGCAAGCAGCAGGCCTGCCAGAGCAAATGTGTGTCCTGATCAGCTCTGAAGTCACATGTAAACAAGCACTAAGAATCCAAGACATATGATGAAGAACAACTGTTATTTATTTTCCCTTTCCTATTCCATGTGGGTAAGAAAAACTAGCATACATTTGAACATTTTTTTTTTTACTTATTTATTTTGTCTGGTTTAAATAACTAAAAGTTTTTCTCTCATCTTTAAACTGTCTTATGAAACTATTCATCCATTCTCCTTCCAGTATGGGAATTTGAAATGGTGCTCCCAATCTTCCAGCAGGGAGGCTTAATGTTAAGTCTGAGTTTTGGAAGGGGTTTGGGAGATTCTTTCCTCTTCCTTCAGATCATAGAATGGTTGGAAGGGACCTTAGTTCCAACCTCTCTTCATGGGCAGGGACACCTCCCACCAGTCCAGGTTGCTCCAAGCCCTATCCAGCCTGGCCCTGAACACTTTCAGGGAGGGGGCAGCCACAGCTTCCTTGGGCAACCTGTTCCAGCATCTCACCACCCTTAAATTAAAGATTTTTCTTCCTAATATCTAACCTAAATCTCCCCTCTTCAAATCTGAAACCATTTCCCCTTGTCCTCTCACTACACACCAGTTTAAAATCCCTACCCCAGCTTTCTTGAAGCCCTCTTCAGGTATTGGAAGGTGCTATAAGGTCATCTCAGAGCCTCCTTTTCTCCAGGCTGAACAACCCCAACCTGCAGCATCACTCTGAGCTCTCAGGCTCTTGTTATCAGTGACCAATACTCAAAAATAGACAGAAAGCCTAAATGTTGCAGTTCCCAGCACATCCCATTCAACAGTTCTTCCAGTTCTAGCCTTCAAATATTGTAGCTGGGAGGGTGCTCTTTGGTCCATTTTCTTTTTCCTAACATTTTTTACCCCATTTTATTAGGTCTGTCCTGAATACATTTCTAGAAAAGCTGAAAGACAAAGGTATGGGCTCTGTAACCTTTCCTACCTCAAAAAGAAACAGTTTAGAAAGGGGACAGATGCAAGAAATCTGTATAGCAGAATTTTTCTTTTGCTTTCTTGAATAATACCAACAATGGTGGCAAGAAGGGAAAAATTAAATCAGTCCTAACAGCCATAGGATATTTGGCTTGGATTATAAGTGTGAAAAATGTGGAAAACTACTTTCAAAAGTGTATACACTGAATTTCTTCTTCTAATCTTAGCCCTTATTTGTGGGATGTGCCGAGGAACCCCCACAAGTGTATCACTTGAAAACAGTGAATAGCTAAAAAACTCTGTCCTTAAAGCTAGCACTGAGCTGGAAGAAGCCAGGTGTTTTTTTTTTTACAAGCATTAGATTTAAAAGGAACAAGATCATTACTATTTATTTATCTTAATTAGTGGCTTTTTAGTCAAACGCTTCAGATATCAGTGAAAACACCTGGCTTCAAGGCTGGGGGCATATTCAGGCAGTTTGCTGCTTTGTTGAAATATGGATATTTCCTCTGTGTGCTACCACTGCTGTGTGATGTGGATGCTTCATTTTCTAAAGGAGGTTTAAGGCCCTGAAGTAACACAGCTGAGGAGACTGGAATCCCAGAGGAAATATTTTTATTCTGTTTTTGGTAAAAGTACACCAGAACAGGAGTTTTGGGGAAAGACTGAAAAAGGACATTTATTATTGTGGCAAAAGAGAGTGGCAGTCCCATCTTCAGTCCTTCTCTCACAGGAGTTCAGGATGGGTAAGTCAATGCTATTCACTCTAGAAAGAACTGCTTTGCTTTCTAAAAAAGGTGCCTATGCTTTTGTTGCTTCCTAAATAACATGCAATATATCCAGCTGAGGATGTGCCAATGATGTGTGCTTTCTTGCAATCTCTCCAATTTAGCAACGATACCATCTTAGGATGCTAGAGAACAAGAAAAACAGGTGGAGGAGAAGGAGAAGCCAAGGCAATCATTTCTAACTTTTTTTCTGCAAAACCACACCTGATAATTAGTCTATTTTTGTAAGCAAGATGTACCTGGAAAGATACTCTATATGGAAAGATATTAATACTTTAATGAAGTAATGAAATGTCACGTTCATTTGTTTGTCCCTAGTTGGGGTCTCTATAATGCTTCCTTGTGTAGCAAGGAGACACTTAGGATACACAAGGATACACTTAAGAATATGCACTCGACTCATATTACTGATACTTTTAAGGCCTCTTGATAATTACTTTACTCTAGAAATTCTTGTCTTAACATGGGAGAGAAAGCAGAAAAACATGAGGGAAGATGTTCAAGTAATCTATGATTTACTATGTCCTTTCTTGGTTATTACTCTGTGTATAACCAGTGCTGCAGCAGAAATAAGTAATAATAAAAAAAATCACTTGGCAGTAATGGATTTCATAGTTATATATAGTTCCACTGCATTTAGGATATCACTCATCTGGGGTATCTTAGGTCTCTATAAACTTTCTTCCTATCTGTCAACCTATAGCAAGAGGCAAAGCCTGAAAAGGACATTTAGAGAGAAATCTGCAGATTAAATAGCATTGGCAGTTTAATATATGTCAATCCCCTGTCCAAGTCAGTGCTTAAATGTTATCCTTTAGAACAGTATTAAGGGAGACAGTGCTGTTAGGAAGGCTGAGTAATATCCCTAAGTCTGTTCCAGTATCTTCATGCCAAGAAGAAGGTTGAAGATGCAGAAGGTATTCTCAGAGCCTGCTTCCTGTTGAAAGAAACTTGCCTTGGCACAGGTTCTTCCTAAGACAGCTGCAGACTTCTCCCTGGAAAACCCCTTCCAGGCTCCAGCACACCAGCTGAGAGGGGAGCCAAGGATGAAGGCTGGAGGAACACTCTAAGAGCACAGGCTTTGCACTGCAGCAGTGCAGATCATAGAATCATAGAATCATAGAATTGGCTGGGTTGGAAGGGAGCTCAGAGCTCATCAAGTCCAACCCTTGATCCACTCCTGCTGCAGTTCCCAGCCCATGGCACTCAGTGCCACATCCAGGCTCTTTGGAAAGATCTCCAGACACGGAGAATCCACTACTTCCCTGGGCAGCCCATTCCAATGCCTGATCACCCTCTCCAGAAAGAAATTCTTTCTCATCTCCAACCTAAACCTCCCCTGGCCCAACTTGAGACCCTGCCCTCTTGTCTTGCTGAGAGTTGCCTGGGAAAAGAGCCCAACCCCCCCCTGGCTCCAACCTCCTTTCAGGGAGTTGCAGAGAGTGATGAGGTCTCCCCTGAGCCTCCTCACAGGAATTCTGCTGGATCCCTTCACAGCCTCCTTGCTCTTCTCTGGACCTGCTCCAGCACCTCAATCTCCTTCCTGAGGGGCTGAGGGGCCCAGAACTGGACACAGGACTCAAGCTGTGGCCTCCCCAGGGCTGAGCACAGGGGCAGAATCCCTTCCCTGGACCTGCTGGCCACGCTGTTCCTGAGCCAGCCCAGGATGCCATTGGCCTTCTTGGCCACCTGGGCACACTGCTGGCTCCTCTTCAGCTTCCTGGCAATCCAGACTCCCAGGTCCCTTTCTGCCAGCTAACCAGGTCTGCTGAAAAGCACCTGGGTTTAGTTTTGACCTCACCTTTCATGAACCAATCCATGTCTGGGAACCTACATGGTCACCTCTGCATTCATGCTGAGCTACGTGGTTGATCCCAGCTGGTTGGGTGTTACAATACTATGAGCTCTTTCAGAGAGGACCCAATTTTCAGACACTAATTCACTAATTCCCTAATTCCCTGATCCCCTCTGGCCTCATGATTCCCATGCTGTCCAGCTTCAGGCATTTAATTGCACTTCTGCACCATCATAATCCTGAAAATCACCATCATTTCACTAGAGACTTAACCAGGCATTGGCAGACTTCTGATCTGTCTGGACAGACCCTGGATACCTCTGCAGTGCTTGAGAAGAAAAAGATATAAAGTTTCTGGGTGATTCTTCAGGTAAGCAGAAGGGTGATGAATATGTGGTTGGTTTTCTTTCACCCCACAGTGTTTCCAGAATGAAAACTGGAAATCTTTTTCAAGTCCATCTCACTGAGAAGATCATCTCTCTGTGCTCTCAAACCAAAACCTTTCTACGTGACATAGGTAATATTATTTTTGTTGTTAAACCAAATTCTATTTTTATTCCAGCAGTTTTTTATTATGCAGCATATTAAGGAGCATAATGTACTTAACTATTGGCAGACTGGAAAGGAAATATTTTCTTTACTGATGTGTACAAGGAAAATCAAATTCATTGCTAATAGAACCTTCTGTCACTGGGATAAATTTCTATTTCATTTTAGCCCTGTTGCTATGGCATCTAGGTTCTTTCAGTGTAAGATTTTTCAAGCTCTCCCTGGATAGGTATCACTTGAAATATTAAAAATGCAATTTTGTCAGTCTCAGAAAGGTAGCACTGGAAGTAGAAGTTGTTTGCCTTGCTTAGTCAACTTTCTGGGTTTGTATTCACTCCTCTGTTCCTGTAGTGTAACCATATTAATGGTAAATTCAAGACTTCAAGGCTACCTTCAAATTGACATTTCTGAGCTTAATTCCTGCTCTTAATTATTTCTTTCTTTATTTTATTTCTTTAATTTTTTTACCCAGCTAGTCTGACACAAGTATGCAAGACAGACAGAAAGAGGAGATTCTTCAAAAGTGTTTTTTGGTAATTTTAAAATAGCTTTTTTTATTGCAGGAGCTTTTGTATCAACCAGAAATACCCAGGTCTGGACTTCAAGAAAAACAAATCAAGCACAGCTGTTTTAGCAGCTTGATTCATAGTATGTTTTATTCACCTGAATGATCAGGTGAGCCTAGATGTCAATTTAGGCACTAAAAAAAAAAAATTCCATGCATGTTACTGTTTGGTTTAAGTGGAAGTTATTTTTAATTTATATTTATTATTCAATTATAATTAGCATCTTTATGCCTAGCCTAGTATAAAGCCCTCAGATATGAAAAAAATCCTATTAAACAAAAATCACTGCTATTTAAAGTATTGGTTTAAAAACCAGTTAGGTATGCCCAGGAAGTTTATGAAATATCCCTGGAACATTGGACTACAATAAACCAAAGGGATTTTATTTGCTTTTTTTCCATTAAAGACATGATGTATATATAATTGCTGGCTTAAGAGCAATTCACCTATTTACCCCTAAATTCAAACTTTGAAAGTTGAAAATATTTAGTCTGTGTATGATGTTTAACTAAACTGTCAGCTTTAATTTACAGATTTCATTCAACCAGAAAAACCCATATTTGGTTCTTTGTTGTTATTCTTGCTCAGGCTTCCTAAAAAAGCCAAATGAAAATGTTCTTTTTTCACAATGCCTCAGAATATGCTGAGTTAATATGGCAAAAAAAGCCAAAATAACTATTCTGAAACATGTCAAAAAATGCTGACATGAATTAAAACAGCTGGATTTTCTATATTATCGAGTACAGCTCAAAGTTACATTTCATTTAACCCTCCTTCCTTTTATAAGTCAGAAGGAGATCTTTGTAGTTCAGCAGCTGAGAACACTTTCAGATCTATGCCAGTCCTTCCTTGTTCACCTAGAATGAGGCAAAACCTGATTTATGACACATAATTGGCACCAAATGACAGAAGCTTTAATTAATTGAAAGGAATCCAAAGACTGCAAAGCCATTCTAAATATAGTAAGTTTGTCACACATATTTGGACAGACTGCAATAGTGGCATTTTATTTGAATATGCTCATTCAAACGCATGTTCGAATACAAAGCTGGGAAAGCAGAAGAATTACTGGGCATCATTTCCACAGGCATTTTCCAACATTTTTGTCAAACTGAGCTGAAGTGCTGGCAGCTCTGGAGTGAGTTTTGAATAGTTCAGAATCAGGTACAAGAGGAAAGGGCAGAGAAGCAAGAATGTGCCCGTTTTGCAAGTGAAAGAATTACTTATTCTCCTTGCTTCCTACAAAATAATTCAAAAATTTAGTCATTCCACTGCCTTGAGCTACAAAAAGTGACTTGTAGGTTTGAGCTTCCAGAATGAGTAGTTTACTGTAAATTAGTTTTGGGAAACCCACACGTGGAGTCTGAATGAAGAGGAAGCATGGAAGTAGAAACATAGTCACATTTTGGGTAGTTTGGGGACTAAGAGAGATTCTGAAGTTTCAAACTGAAACTGAGAGAAGCAAGGTGGAGCAAATGAATGTCCAGTGCAAGTTGTCCTATAAAAAAATTGTTTTATATTTTATTGACTTTGAGAAAAACATCAGTATTCATCATGAGATTGCTGTCTCTCCACATAAATGTATGGGTTTTCTGCTCTAATCCTTATGACAGTCATACATCTGAAGGAAATTATAGAAATTCCATCCACAAAATTGCTTGGTTTCAAACAAAATGTGGAATCAGTGGGACTGCTCAACTGAGATAAAAGTAAAGATTGGAAAGCTCGTTTTCCAAACCATGGAAAAATACTAGAAAAGCTGAAAAAAAACCCCACAAAAACAAAACGAAACAAAAAACACCAACCCCAAACACAACCCAAGTCTTTCAGAGACTTGGTTTTAGCACACAT